>NC_079204.1:32721042-33078542 GCF_026745355.1 Beta vulgaris subsp. vulgaris
GTCAGGAAGTCCTATCTTCCCCAAACACCCCCTACTTTGAGGTCAAATTAGGCTTGAAGCCTTTCCACAATTCATAGGGAGTCTTATCTAACTTCTTATGGGGAACTCGGTTAAGAATATAGCAAGCACAAAGAATAGCCTCACCCCACATGTTAATAGGCATACCTGAACTAATAAGCATTATATTCATGATATCCTTAAGAGTTCTATTTTTTCGCTTAGTTGTTCCATTGTATTCTAGGGTATAACGAGTTGTAACCTAATGAATAATCCCATTAGACTCACAAATTTCTTAAGGGAAACTCAATCATATCTCCACCCATATATGATCTCACCCTCTTAATCTTAAGGTCCAACTGGTTTTCAACTTCGGCTTTATATATTAGAAATTTCTCTTCAGCCTCATCCTTAGAAATCAATAAATAAACTTTAGTATAACGTGAAAATTCATCAACAAAAGTAATGTAATACTTCTTTCCTCCCCTACTCATAGAGTTCTTAAAGTCACCTAAGTCACTATGGACTAACTCTAACAAAGTAGACGAACGAGCGCTAGTGATAAAATCCTTATATGTCACTGAGTATCTGGTGCAGTTTTTGTAAAACTGCATCCGAAAATCAACAACAAAATTTTGGCAAACAAAATTTGATGCGGTCCTCAAAAAATCGCATCAGATTAATAAACTGCTGCGCTTTTTTATTAATCTGATGCGGTTTTTGGACCGCATCAAATTTTAAAATCCGCATGGCCCATTTCCCATACAAACCCCAGCCAACTCGTGGCCCATTTCACTCAACCCAAATAATCCCTCTCTCTCTCTCTCATTTTGCGACCCCCATTCACTCAACCCTAATAATCCCTATCTCTGATCCTCCTCTCTCCTTTCTCCTTTCTCCTCTCTTCTATCTCCTCCCTCCTCCCAACGCAGCGCCCATTTCATGAACACCACCACTACACATCCTCCTCTATGTCGTTCTCAAACACCAACGTCACCGCCAACACCACCGCCTCGTTCTCTTGTTCTCTCGTTGCTCAAACACCACCACCACACGTCCTCCTCTCTCTGTCGTTCTCGAACACCCATGCTACCGCCAACGTCAACACCAACGCAAAGCGACATCCTCGACAAAACGCCGACCACCACCCACACACAATAAGTGGTTTTTTCATTTTTTTGTTGGTTTTGTTAATTTTTGTGGTGATTATTTATCGTGTAATTTCATATTATTCTAGACCTGGGTTTAATTTCGTTTAATTTTCGTTTTTCGTATCTCGTTTTCCGTTTAATTCTCTATAATTTTAGATTTGTCTAATTACTTTATTTTTTTCATTTATGTAATTTATATCATTTATGTTTTGTAACTTCAGTATGCTATTTTTTTAGTTTAAATTTGTTTGTATAATTTTGAGTTATGAATTGTGGTTGGAATTGAATTGTTTTTTTTCTTTGGATTTTCGTTGTTGTGTTGGGTTTTCGACTTTTCATTGCTGTGTTGGATTTTCGTTCCTATAGTTCGTTAGTGATTTGTTTCCTGTTGCTGCGACTTTTTTTATTTTTTAAAAAAACACAAAATCTGATGCGGTCATCCTTTAAAATCGCATCAAATTCTCACCATTCTGATGCGGTTTTTGACCCCGTCAGTTTTTCTTGTTAGCGGATGCGGGCCCATCTAATGGGGACCAAAACCACATCCGTAAGCTCGATTTTGACCGCACCAGATGGGGGTTTTTCCACTAGTGGAGACACATTTTTGTTGAATGCTTCTACACACACTTCACATTTATCAAAAGAATTGTTGCTGAAGTCGGGAATAAGACTAAGATGTTTTAACCTTTTAATAGATTCAACATTCACATGAGCTAGTCTAGAATGCCATAAAGAAACAGACTCAACAATATAAACAGAAATAATAGAGTTCTTATTATCAATAACAACATCCAAAACAAAAAGTCCAGCATTACAAAAGTCATTACCCAATAAATACCATTTTTGGTTAATACAAGTTTATCAGATTGAAAAGCTAACTTGATCCCCACTTTGTTTAAAAGAGAACCAGAAATGAGATTTTGCGGGTGTCAGGAACATGCAAAACATTTTGCAACACAATGGCTTTCTCGAAAGTTAATTTCAAAAAAACCTTTTCTTTTCCCTTAATACTGTAGCAGAGCAACTAGAGGTAGGGTAGACACCAACTCCACTCTACATAGGGGAGATGATTACTAGTCTGGATGATGTGAAGAAGGACCGAAAACGACAATTTTCAGGAGCGTCCTACTATTGCATGTAAACATATTTTATTAGTAATGAACTAAAGGATATAACTTGCACGCATGATATTATTATGACTATATATGAAGTAATACTATACAGTATTTTGTTTTATTATTATGCCAAGCATTAATAATGGACCCAAGAGAGTTAATATTGGGGAGATAGTCTTATTTGGTATACACAATAGAGGCTAGAATCTGAGAAAGTTGTCCAAGACTTATATAGTGTAGATGTTGACTCATGACCCTACTATGAGAAAGAAGATGAGAGAGAAGGAATCCTTTGAAGTGGCCAAAAAGTGGATGTTTCTTCCACGTACTGTGGCGAAAACATTGGGGAATGGGAATGAGATGAGGAGGAAGCCAGATGTGAAACCATCTACAAATAGGAAGGACCCAAAACCTGCTTCTAGATACCATTTCTATGAAGGATCGTTTAGGGCTAAAGGTAGTATCAGTGCAGCAGAGACTTAGGCCACGAGTGACACCGACAAAGAGGAGACTACGCTTGGCAGGGGTGATCATTAGGGAAAGGACTGGCGCAGAAAAGACGGCTCGACAGACAGATGCTTTTGTGGGCAAGGGAGAAGAAAGGATGATGTTATAGAAAAAGAGAAAGACTCCTAGAAGTTCTAGATGGAAAAGGGAGAGATTTTTGCTCAAGGAAAGGAAGCGGGAGAATCTAAGGGAAAGAAAAGAAGAACTGATTGCAATAATGTACCCTTTCATATTATATTTTGCTTTTGAGTTCTTTTTTTTAATGTAAATTTTTTTCCTTTTATTAAGGCTTGCATGCCATATAATTATTTTGGGGTACTTATCAACTTATCTTTGATGTTATTATTTATTATTCAGCAAAATAAAATAAAAAATTTATTTAGACCAAGGTGAGCTGAAAATGTCGCAAAAATATATATTGACGCAGTTTATCATCCTAGCAAATGCCGGAAGAACGAAAGAGCGAATTGCATGACAGGGTAGTGCGCTAGACTCAATTAGGTGTGACTGGTGCACTGCGTTGCACTAGGCACAACGCCCATGCTTTGGACGTAGGTGCTTAAATTAATGTTTTTTTAGTAAGTTTATTTTAGACTCAAATGGAATGAAGGAGGTTTTAATGATTAAAAGGGAAGAACCTTGACTAAGGTTGCTTACATATCCAAATAGAAATCAGGCCGTACGTAGTTCATGCTTTAGAATTGGATTACTTTTACCAATCAATGAATTGGTTGTGTATTACACATAAAATTTCTTGAGTTGATCAAGATTGGTTAGATCGTGAAATTAAGTGACATCCATGTCTATAAGTTGGGCTTCACCTCCACATAGGATTGTTTTTACAATATATGAAACCAGTCCAAGTAGGTCTGAATTTACCTCGGGGATCTAAAACATTTTTTTAATGCCTTTAGCACTAAGTCACCCTCTTTTATGTTTTGAGGTTTGACCTACTTATTGAAAGATCGGGCCATACAATTTTGACAATTTTGCACATGATGCAAGGCAGCTAATTGTTGTACATCTAGCGTTGACACAGTCAGCTTCAGGGATTTGGCTTTCCTACTTAATTGGTAGGGATGGTATTTCTAATTCGATAGGTTGGACAACCTCTGCTCCCTAGATAAGAGAATAAGGTGTAGTGCTTGTGGATGCTTGAATGAAATTTTCAGTCATTTTCTGAATAATGACCTTAATAGTTTTGTTGGAAACCTCTACAACGTTGTTAGCTTGGGATCAATATGGAGCGCATCGTTGATGTTGGATGTTATATTTTGAGAGGCATTACTCGCATTCAGCCTGGAAATGGGTACGTTGGTCACTTATCATTTCGTGCGGGACTCCATAATGACAAATAATGGTCTTTTCTAAGAAGGCGGCTAGATGCTTGGCCGTCAACTTGGCATAGGATGCCCGCTTCTACCTACTTTTTGAAGTAGTCAATGGCCACTAGGATAAATTCATACACCCCTATACCAGGTGGTGTAATTTTTCCAATGATGTCGATTCCCCAAGTGGAGAATGGCGAAGGTGAGGTAAGGGTATACAATAGTGAAGAGGGGATGTGTTGTAAGTTAGCACATAGTTCGCATTTTGGACAAGTTTTGCCATAAAGCAAAATAATCTTTTTCCATTGTAATCTAGTAATATTCTAAGAGAATGATCTTTTGGGCTAACATGCGTCCGTTCATGTGCGTGCCACATATTCCACTATGGACTTGCTCCATGACTCCTAAGACTCCGAGTAAAACAAAGACTCTAAAGAACGACTACTAATCCAACATGAATTTGTATTCTCCTAACAGAACTAGGAGATTAATACTACCACTTTCCACGTCGATTTTTTACCATAGCTGCTTGAACAGTGGCTAGCATTGTATGTCGGACAGTGGTTGGCACTATATTGTGACCACCATGCACCACCTTGTAGCTTCCAAACTCGGACCATGTGCTTCACTAAACCTCCCTTGGCTGTCCCCCATACCTTTAGCAAGCAAAACCTCATGATCACCATTTAATGAGCTACTAGCAACCTCATCATTCCCTCCTTCTTGAGAAGGAATTACCCTCAATTCCGCCATGTCATCATCCCCTAGATAAGGTGATAAATCTCCCACATTGAAGCTCGTGGATACATTGCCAAATTCACTAGGTAGGTCAAGCTTGTAAGCACCCTCACCTAGCCTCCTTTCAACCACAAAAGGCCCTTCAGCTCGTGGCATGAGCTTGTGTTTTCTCTTTCCTGGAAACCTTTCCTTCCTTAGATGTATCCATACTAAATCCCCTGGTTGAAATTCATGCTGCTTTCTATTCTTATTAGCCCTCTTCTTATAAGCCTCGTTCATTTTCTCAATTGTGACTCGAACTTGCTTGTGTAGTTTAAGCATGTTAGCAGCATTTTCCCTTGCTTCCTTGTGTACATACTCATCCTTAGGTAAAGCAATGAGATCAATAGGCACATAGGGATTCACTCCATAAACCACTCGAATGGGATATACTTTGTAGTGCTTGTAGGTGTTCGATTATATGCAAACTCAGCATGACTAAGCTTGATATCCCAATCCTTACCAGTCTTGCTTACCAACCCTCGTAACAACACCCCAAGTGTCCTATTAGTAACTTCAGTTTGCCCATCTGTGTTGTGGATGATGATATGTGCTAAACAACAACTTTGTTCCCAACAATCTCCATAATGTACGCCAAAAATAGCTGAGGAACTTGTTATCCCTATCTGACATTATAGATCTAGGAACCCCATGTAGCTTCACAATCTCCCTAAAGTACAATCCAGCCACATTAATTGCATCATCCACCTTGTGACATGGTACGAAATGATCTACTACCACCATGATAGCATCTTTACCCCTTTGTGTGCGAGGCAAAGCAACCACAAAGTCCATGCTCACATCCTCCCAAGGTCTCTCTGGAACTGGTAGTGGACTATATTGTCCCTTATGAAAGGTACTCTTTGCTCTTTGACACACACCACACCTCGCCAAATGTGCTTGAACATCTCCTAGCATGCGTGGCCAAAAGAAATGCTCATGAAGCAAATCCAAAGTGCCCAGCCAAGCCTCCTCCATGCGCTTCTTTCACTAATAGACCCCTTATAGCACACTTAGGTACGCACAACTTATTGCCCTTGAATAAGTATCCCTCATTCACCATGTAGGCTCCTTGTGGCCCCTTCGAGCACTCCTTGAACAGCTCTTTAAAAGCTGGATCCTCCACATAATACTCCTTTATTATCTCGAATCCAAGGATTCTAGAATCAAGTAATATCAATAGGCTATGCCTCCTAGAAAACGCATCCGTCACAATATTAGCCTTTCCTGCCTTGTACTTAGCCACAAAGTTAAAAGATTGCATGAACTCCACCCACTTTGCGTGCCTAGCACTGCGCTTATGTTGTCCATGAATGAATTTCAAGGACTCGTGATCCGAATGCAAAACAAATGCTTGGGGACACAAATAGTGACTCCAATGATCCAAAGCTCTCACCATAGCATAGAACTCTTTATCATAAGTCGAATAATTTAACTTTCCACCTCCAAGTTTCTCACTAAAGTAGGCAATGGGACGCCCTTCTTGTATCAAAACTGCCCCAATTCCCTTGCCACTTGCATCACATTCTACCTCAAAGGGCTTAGTGAAATCTGGTAATGCTAAGATAGGAGCACTACACATTCTACTCTTCACCTCTTCAAACGCCTCTTGAGCTTGTTTAGTCCACTCAAATCCCCCTTTCTTAGTACATTCAGTGATGGGAGCCAACAATGTACTAAAGTTCTTAATGAACCTCCTATAGAATGAAGCTAAGCCATGGAAAGACCTTACCTCCGTCAATGTCTTTGGAATAGGCCATGACTTAATGGCTTCAACTTTAGATGGATCCACCTTGATGCCATGATCCGTCACAATGTAACCAAGGAAACTAATCTCTCCTTGCATGAAGGTGTTCCATCTTCCCAAAAAGTTTTTGTTTTCGTAGTACCTCAAACAACTCCCTTAGATGCTTCAAATGTGAATCCTTGTCTCTACTATACACCAAGATGTCATCCAAGTATACGACAATAAACCTCCCCAAAAAGGGCCTAAGTACTTCATTCATCAGCCTCATGAAGGTACTTGGCGCATTAGTGAGCCCAAATGGCATCACTAACCATTCATACAGCCCATGCTTAGTTTTGAACGCCGTCTTCCATTCATCCCCTTCCCTCATCCTTATTTGGTGGTAACCACTCCTAAGGTCTACCTTGGAAAATAATTTGGCGCCACATAACTCATCAAGCATGTCATCTAGCCTAGGGATTGGAAACCTATATTTGATAGTAATATTATTCACTGCCCTACTATCAATACACATTCTCCACGTTCCATCTTAGGCACCAACAATGTAGGCACATCACAAGGGCTCATGCTCTCCTTTACGTATCCCCTCTCCATTAACTCCCCTATCTGCCTTTGCAACTCCTTGGTCTCATCTGGATTGGCCCTGTATGAAGGCTTGTTTGGGATAGGTGCTCCTGGTATGAGGTCTATTTGATGTTCAATCCCTCTTATTGGTGGCAAACCAAGTGGTAAATCCTCCGAAAAAACATCCTCAAACTCCAATAATAACTTGGCTAATTTAGGACTCTTGCTTGTTAGCCCTTCCACCACTTCCTTGTTAAATAGCATGTAACAAGATTTGCCTTCGTCAATCTCCCTCTCCATCACCTTTCTTCCCACCAAAAGAGTCTTCTTTGGTTTGCTTGTTGTAGGAGGGTTGTGTCTTTTAGGGGGTAAAGGAATCAATTCCTTCTTCACTCCATCCTTCCTAATAGTGTACACATTATTTACCCCATTGTGCTTCGATTGCCTGTCGTATTGCCATGGCCTCCCTAGGAGTATATGGCACGCATCCATCTTCAAAACATTACACAAGATTTCGTCCCTATAGGACCCTATTTGGAACCCTACTAATGCTTGTATTCTCACAGAAGTGCCTTGCTCATCCAACCACCTTAGTTTGTAGGGACTAGGGTGTCGAGTAGTCTTCAGGCTCAACTTCCCCACCAACTCCTTAGATACAGCGTTAGTCATACTCCCTCCATCAATAATCAAGTTGCACAACTCTCCATTCACCCTACACTTGGTTCGGAAGATATTCTCCCTTTGCTCCGGTTGATTGGCTACTTGAATATGCATGACCCTCCCCAATATGAGGCTTCTCTCCTCTTCTGGACCGCACTTTTCAGCTTCTTCATCACTACTCTCCATTAGATCTACTTTTTTTCACTCCTCTCGTCCTCCTCATCAGTGAAGGCTTGGATGCCTATGGCTTGGATCTCCATTAGGGTAAGTGCCCTAGGGTTAGGACAATCCCTCTTGTAGTGGCCGTGTCCTTGACACTTGAAACACTTGATCTTGGAAAGATCACTACCTCCCACAGCCAATTGTTTCCCCTTGTCTCCTTCAAGTCCTCTAGGGTTAGGTGTTTTGACACTCGAACCCCCTTCTTTTGCTCCCCCATAGGTACCTTTGAACTTCGAACTACCACCCTTCTCATAGGTTGTACCCTTTCTCCTTCTTCCTATGCTTATCAAACTTCATGGCTAACTTGCATGCCTCGTCATAGTGATGTAGGGATGTACTTCAACCTTTCATAGATATCATTGTTAAGTCCTGCCAAAAACGCCCAATTTTTGCTCCTCCCTTTCCTCAATCTCGCATACAATGGCTAGTCTTTCGAACTCCTTGATGTAGTCTTCTACACTCCCAAACCCCTGCTTCAAAGTGCTCCACTTTACATACAAGGTTTGTTTAAAGTTGGTAGGGGCAAACTCCTCCTTAGGTGCGTTTTAAGCTTTGGCCAAGATTGAATCTTTCCTTTTCCATCCCTCCTTCTTTGAGCTTGAACACCCTCCAACCAAATCCAGCGTGTTTGGTTAGTTTAATTGGCAATTGAAAATTGCTTTTCCATCCGGCGTCTCTCTATACTCAAGAACTTTCAATGGATCTCTCCCACTCCATGTATAACTCAGGATCTAAAGTGTCATCAAAGTCATTGATGTCAATCTTCATCCCTCGATCACTCGCACCACCATCGTTCTTCCTCTCCTTGTCTTTGCCTAGCGTGCTTACGGTTAACGTGGCCAAGACTTGTTGCATGGTGTAAGTTGTGCTGAGCAACTCATTAATCCTTCTTGGTTGTTGTCTCCCATGATGAAGTCAACCACCAAAACCACCAAGATCCACCAAGAAATACCAAGAACCACCAAGAACCCCTCGAACGTTGCTCGAAAAAAACTGCTCGAACACTCCTTGTACTTCTAGGATCCTTCTTGGACCAAAGTCACCAACTTTGGCACGTCCAATTCCCTCAAAGTCACGCCTTTGCTCTGATACCAATTGATGTGTAACGTGGAGAAGTAATCTGACACCTTACAACTCAAAGATAAAGAATCAAAGAAGAATACTCTATTCCTTGAAACGTTTAGTTAAGATTCAAGAACTCGGTTCTTGGACCCTAAACTAAGGCTTAAAATTTGTTAGTATTGGAATACTCACAACACTCACAAACTCTTCGAAGATTTACTTGGAAACTCACAAGAAATCCCTCGGCAATTTGATCAAACAAGCAAACAAACTAGTCGCCAATTTGATGCATAAACTTTCTTTAAACTCTGGATATTATTTATTCTGGTAAAATAGTGTACAATCTAAGCTATTTATAGGAAGATAAAATAACCCAAATTAGGCTTAGAACACGTCTCTAAGTACTACACTCCTAACACCCTTGAGTCACGTAAAATCCCCCGTTTTAAGAACGTAGGAAAAACCATGACTCCTAAGACTCCAAGCAAAACAAAGACTCTAAAGAACGACTACTAATCCAACATGATTTAGTATTCTCCTAACAGAACTAGGAGATTAATACTACCACTTTCCACGTCAATCTTTTACCATAGCTGCTTGAACAGTGGCTAGCACTATATGCCGGACAGTGGTTGGCACTGTATTATGACCACCATGCACCACCTTGTAGCTTCCAAACTCGGACCATGTGCTTCACTAAACCTCCCTTGGCTGTCCCCCATACCTTTAGCAAGCAAAACCTCATGATCACCATTTGATGAGCTACTAGCAACCTCACCAGTGGCGCAAACAATACCGGTCATGGTACCCAGGAAATGGACGTTGGTCAGACATCATCGTAGCCAGTTATCACTGGGGCGATAGGAAACCCGTAGTTCAATTATCGGACGCCTGAAGAGCAGACTCCGAACAGTAACGTACCTTTTAACTTGGCTCAGCTGAGTCAATTCTATCCTGAACAGTTACAAATCGTAGCGTCCTTTATACAGATGCTAACTGGTAATCACCAACAAAGCACTCCACCCAATCAACAGCTTGGCGGAACCCGTAAGCGACCACTGGCTACGGCCGGTAGGAACGCTGACGGCACCCCGCTCCGAAAGATACAATCCTTGGGTAAAGAAGGACGTGAGATAGAGAGGAGGATAGACCGGTCTGACTATGAGGAAGCGATTTTGGAGACAGAGGAGTTGTACCATTCTGAAGAGGAGACTCAGGGTTACTCCCGCTGTGAGTACAGTGCCAGCGGTGCTAGTAACTACTCGGCAGGGGGTCACCTTCTTATTAAGCCTAAGCTATCTCCCTTCACTCCCGAAATATTGAACCATCCCATGACAAGAATCAAGATGTCGTCCTCTAAGTATGACGACACCTTTGATCCCGATGATCATGTGGCGGCTTATGAAGGCTATATGTTCCTTTACACATAGGTGGACGCCATCTGGTGCAAGGTCTTCCCGTCCACTCTGAACGGGATAGCTCAGATGTGGTTTAAAAGTCTCAAACCAGGTAGCATCTCTAGCTTCTCTCAGCTGTCATCCACATTCAGAACACACTTTGTAAGCAATAGGCGCCGTGAGCGTACTACTGGAGAATTACTTTCTGTCAAGCAAGGTGCAAATGAAAGTTTGAGGGATTACATTGGCCGTTTCAATGTCGAAGCGGTCTCGATTCCCCGACTGCAGCAGGATGTGGCCGTTTTAGCTCTGATGACGGGGCTTAAAGAGGGGTCGCCATTCCGGAACTACCTGGGCCGGAAATCTTATACATCTTTGGGTCCGGTCCTTGGCAAGGCTAATGACTACATCAGAGGAGAAGTGTTCGACAAGGCAGTAGGCAACCGTTAATCTGATAAGAAGGAAGATAAGTAGAAAAAAGAAAAGGTTTCGTGAGAGTGACCGCGGTCGAGATGAAAGAAGGCAGGAATCGAACATGGTCAAAAGAGGGAATGACCGAGAAAGAGAAAATGAGAGGTATGACCGCGATTGGAGGGACCGCGAGAAAAGAAACCAAAAGGGGGTGAAAGCAAGGAGAGATTTAATGCGTACACTCAACTCACCACCTCAAGAAGTCAGATTTTCCTAATGAACAAAGATATTGACAAATGGCAGCGTCCAAAACAGATGTTCCATAAGAACCGCGATAAGAGTAAGTGGTGTGATTTCCATGGGGATCGCGGCCATCTGATTGAAGATTGTCGGCATCTAAAAGACAATTTGGAGGATTTGATAAGAAGAGGTTACTTCAGCCAATACAAAGCTCAGACTAAAGAGGGAGATTTGATAAAGCCGGCAAGCCGTACTGTTCAGTCTCGGATTAGCGAGATCCATGTAATTAGCGGTGGTCCCATCCATGGAGGAAGTATAAATGGGAGGAAAGCAAGCTTGAAAGAATTCAGGCATCATGTCAACTTCAATGAAAGTCTGCCATGAAAGAAGACACCATCAATGTCTGCGATGTTATTTACTCTTGAGGACGTCAGGCATGTTGTCTATCCTCATGACGACCCTCTAAAGGTAAATTTGAAGATCTCAAACTGCCTCGTCCACATAATCTTGGTAGGAGGCAGTTCTGCAAACAGCTTGTACTTATCAACATTTGAGAAACTCATGATAGGACGCGAGTATTTGAAGCCGGTCAGATACTAGGTTATTGGATTCACATGAGCGTTGGTTGTACTAGAAGGATTAATCTCGCTCCCGCTGCGCATTGGAGAAAATGACGCGGCCAGAGATGTCATGGCTGAATTTCTGGTGGTGGATGTCCCGGGAGCGTACAACGCTATCATAGGGGGTCCCTTCCTTCATGACGTCCAAGGTGTCGTGTCAACCTACCATCTGACAATGCTGTATATGTCCAATGGCGAATTTACATCGAGATTGAAGGGTAATCAGGAGATGGCATGGTCATGTTACCGAACAGCACTCACACAGCCCGCCAGGAGATTCCCAATAGAAAATTTCGACCCGCCATCAAGAAAGCAAAGAAGGACCCAGAAAAAAGCCCAAGCTGAAGAGAAAGAAAACAATGAAGCAGATGAGGTGGAAACAGTCCAGCAGGGTAAAATAATCCCACTGGAAGATCTAGAATCCCAGCCAGAGGATGAGCCGAGACCAAAGCCAGATGGTGAAACTAGGCAAGAAATGCTGGAAGATGATCCTGCTAGAGCGGTCGCTGTCAGGATGGACATGGACCCAGAGGTCATGATCAACATGGTAACTCTCCTTCGAGAAAATGCTGACGTATTCGCATTATCGGCGGATGAGATGCCGAGAATAGACCCGACCGTGATGGTTCATCGTCTAAATGTCGATAGCGCAGTCCGCCCAATAAAGCAGAAGAAAAGGGCACTTTCAACCGAGAAGAACAAAGCAATCAAAGAGGAGGTGGAAAAATTGATAGTTGTCGACTTTATTGAACCATGCGACTATCCAGAATGGCTGGCGAACGTAATAATGGTTAAAAAAGCCAACGGCCAATGGCGCATGTGTGTGGACTTCACAAATTTGAATCGAGCATGCCCAAAGGATTGCTACCCTTTGCCAAGGATAGACCAGCTAGTAGACTCCACTAGCGGGCATGCCTTGCTGAGCTTTATGGACGCGTTCTCGGGGTATCATCAGATTAGTTTGCTGAAAGAAGACCGGAAGAAAACGGCATTCATTACAGATGGAGGTGTATACAATTACAAGGCAATGCCTTTTGGTTTGAGAAACGCTGGCGCGACCTATCAGAAGTTGATCGATAAGGTCTTCGCGGACCAGAAAGGACGCAACATAGAAGTATATGTGGATGATTCCATTGTGAAAAGTAAAACTGACCGTGAACACTTGGCGGATTTGGAAGAAACATTCAGCACGTTGAGAAAATACAAAATGAAGTTAAACCCAAAGAAATGTATCTTTGTCGTAAGAGCAGGAAAGTTCTTAGGGTTTATGGTCAGCAAAAGAGGCATTGATGCGAACCCAGACAAGGTTCAAGCAATCATGAAGCTCCCGAAGCCAAGAGGGGTCAAGGACATCCAGAGATTGACTGGAAGAATGGCTGCCTTGATAAGATTCATCTCAAAATCAGCTGATAAGGCTCTCCCATTTTTCACACTTCTAAGAGGAAATAAGAAGTTTGAATGGGGAGAGGAGCATAGTAAAGCCTTCTTGGCCGTCAAAGAACATATAACAAAACTGCCAACAATATCAAGGCCCGAGACTGGAGATACATTGCAGTTATATATCTCGATTTCGCCTAAAACTGTAGCGGCGGTATTGCTAGTAACAAAAGAGAAGCAGCAGCATCCCATATACTTTGTCAACCATATCCTTAACGGCTCAGAAAGCTGCTACCAGCTGATTGAGAAAATGGCGTTGGCAGTTGTCATAGCGGCCAGAAAGCGTAGACCCTATTTTGATTGCCATCCAATACAATTGTTAAAGAATCAATCGTTGGAGAAAGCGCTGCAAAGAAAAAATACCTCTGGGCATTTGCTAAAATGGGTCGTTGAGTTGTCGGAGTATGATATCCAGTATAGGCCGCGAACGGCCATAAGGCCCAAGCATTGGCGGATTTCATAACAGAAGCATATGAAGAGGATGAGATGGAAGAAAAAGAATCATTGCTGCTAGAGGTTGATGGGTCTTCACCCGCGAGTGGAGCAGGGGCCGGAATCGTGATAACCAGCCCAGAAGGAAACATTTTTGAATACGCGATCAAGTTTTCATTCCCACCCTCAAATAATGAGTCATAATATGAGGCAGCCATTGCCGGACTGAGAATGTGTATTGCGACAGGAGCTAAGAGCGTTCTTCTAAAAACAAACTCATAGTTGGTTAGCGGCCAACTTAGAGGGGAATTCGAGGCCTGAAAGGCCAATATGATAAAGTATGTGGAGAAGGCCAAAGAGGTAATAGCTTAGCTTGAGCAGTTTGAGGTAGAGGCAATCCCTAGAGCCGAGAATATAAAAGCATATGCACTATCAAAACTTGCCAGCTCAGATTCTGTCACTATTGAAGGGATGGTGGTTATTGACGTCCTCAAAGAGAAAATAAGCATCGCTCAGAAAGTAGTCATGATAAACAGCATAGATCAGCAAGGGGAGTGGTTCACGGAGCTAGTGGAATACAAGCTGATAGGAGTGCTCCCGGCCGATCCTATGTCTGCTAAGAAGCTGCGAAAATAGTCAAATTGGTATGTAATATACCAGAACGAGCTGTACAAAAAGTCATTTAGCTTGCCGTTATCAAAATGTGCAACAGCTGCTGAGGCCGTGAAAATAATAGAGAAAATCCACGAAGGAATTTGCGAAAATCACATTGGAGGAAAGGCACTGGCTCTGAAGGCATGAAGAGCCGGATTCTATTGGCCTAGCATGCTAGCTGATGCACAAAGCTACGTGAAGAAGTGTGATAAATGCCAGAAATTTGCTCATGTGATAAATAGACCCGCGAACGACTTGCAGCCAATCTTGTGCCCGATACCGTTCGCTCAGTGGGGGGTGGATATCTTGGGGCCATTCACTACCGCGACGGGAGGCAGGCGCTTCCTTATTGTGGGAATTGACTATTTTACAAAGTTGATTGAAGCGGAGCCGACAGTAAAGATAAAGGCAAACCAGATAAAGAAGTTTATTTGGCAGAATATCATGACTAGATTTGGAATCCCAGCAGCAATCGTGTTCGATCACGGAGTTCAATTTGATTGTCGTCCCATCCAAGCTTTTCTCACGGATTTTCGGGTCAAATTCGCCTATTTAGCAATATATCATCCGCAGAGTAACGGTCAAGCAGAGGCCGCTAACAAACATATTATGAATGCTTTGAAGAAGAAGTTGGATGAGTTCAAAGGGAAGTGGGTCGAGATGGTACCTGCCGTACCCTATGGGCAAATAGAACAACTAAAAAAGAGGGGACAGGGGAAAGCCCTTTCGGACTGGCCTTTGGCGCAGAAGCAGTATTGCCAGTGAAGGTATGGCTACCCACTTACCGGATTAAACATCATATCCTAGAGAAGAATGATCAAGTATTAAGGGAAAATCTCGACTTCTTGCCCGAGATAAGACTAAGGGCAGAACTGAGAGCAGTAATGTACAAAGACAGGATCAACAAAGCATATAAAAAGAGTCATGGAAAGGCCATTAGCAGAGGGCGAGCTAGTCCTACGACGAAAGGCCGCTACCGGGAAAGCGCACGCTGAAGGAAAATTGTCCGCTAACTGGGAAGGGTCATATGTCATTGCTCGAAAGATCGGTCCTGGTTCCTTTGTCCTTAAGGGAATGGACGGAAAAGAACTCAAAAACTACTAGAATGCTGATGTTTTGAAGAAGTATTATGTTTAGTTAAGCAGAATGTAATGGGTCGAGAGCCTTTGATTAAGTTACATGAATAATATAACTTTTGCCAACGTTCTGCTAAATCTCTTATCTTTATTCTCACATGTTGTTTCAGTGCGTTAACGGTCTTAATACTAACCTAACACAAAAAACTAAAAAGCCAAATAACAGGCAAAGTGCGTTAACGGTCATATGACAGACCTAGCACAAAAATAAAAAGCCATATAACAGGCTAAGTGCGTTAACGGTCATATGACAAACCTAGCACAAAAATAAAAAGCCATATAACAGGCTAAGTGCGTTACCGGTCATATGACAAACCTAGCACAAAAATAAAAAGCCATATAACAGGCTAAGTGCGTTAACGGTCATATGACAGACCTAGCACAAAAATAAAAGGCCATATAATAGGATAAGTGCATTAACGGTCATATGAAAGACCTAGCACTAAAATAAAAAGTCATATAACAAGCTAAGTGCGTTAACGGCCATATGACAGACCTAGCACCAAAATAAAAAGCCATATAACACGATAAGTGTGTTAACGGTCATACGACAAACCTAGCACTAAAACGAGCGCCATATAACAGGCTAAATGCAATAAAGGTCACATGACAAACCTAGCATGCTGGAAAAGGCGGTTAACCACATAAGCATACAAGCGCCAACATAGCAAGAAAAACAGGAAAACAAGGAAATAAGGAAGTACTTCTCCATAAAATTAAAAGTACTGGCTTGGCGGCCAACTACAAAAAGATATACTAGTGGCGGCCAATGTAAAAAGAGGCTTTTGATTGGAATAAAGTACTTAGCAAAACTAAAAACTAATTGTTTACAAACGCCAGCAAAAGGCTTATTACAATATAAAATATCCAAAAGTGTTGCAAGAACAAAATACAAAATTAAAAACTTTTCGAGGAGCAGGAAGAGCTGAAAGATGGCCGCCAAAAGCTTCAAGAGGGAGGAGGTCTTGGCGTCAGAGTTTCTCGGGGATCCACGTCAGCAATGGCATCCTCGTCCGCGAAGTTAGGATCCTCCTCAAAGGGTGAAAGATGTTGGCCGGCAGCATAGGCGTCCTCAATAACGTTCCAGTCAAAGCCAGGAACGGTCTTGCAAACACACCTCATGGCAGCTGCCCAGCCGCCATCATACCTCTTGTGGAGGTCCCTTACGTATCCATCTGAGGCCTTGAATTCAGCAACTGCCTTGGCGGAACCCCGAGCTTCAGCCTCAACAGAGGCATCCAGGACAGCGACCTCCTTCTCAACATTAGTGGTCTCTACGACTTTAGCCAACGCCTTGACATTTTCCTCTATCTCCTCCAACAAGGCTGCTCTGCTCCTCAGCGTAACCACTTCATCCTTCAGTGGCGCTAGCTCATCCTCCACCTCCTTGAGCAGACCCTGGCAAGTCTCCAAAGAAGTCTTATAGGTGTCCGCTAACCTCTGATACCCCAGATATTGCTCAATCAGTTCGACGGCAGCATTTTTGGCCTGTAAAAAGAAAGAGGACGCAAGTCAAAAAAAAATAAAAATAAATGGAGATAGCACAGATCAAACGTACCACAAGCTGGTCATGAGCCAACCGAGCTGAAGGAGCTATCAAGGACCCTGACGGCCTGTCTAAGGGTAATTGCATACCCTTCAGAATCCGGTAGGCCAGGATGCCACCGTTCTCTGGAATGTCAGAGTAGAGAGACTCATCCTCCCTGACGTCCCAGTCAGGTCGATAAATCTTCCCAGTAGTAACAGGTTCTGGGGAAAACGCGGCCGCCACAGAATCACTTAGTGGCACCTCTTTCTTCTTTATCCACTCTCGGTACAGGTAAAAAATACCAAGGGAGAGGTCAGAAAGAAAGCTGGTCTTGGTAATCAACTCCCTTATCTTCTCCTTAATGGAAGAGACAGAGCCTGACTACCAAGAAGCCATTAAGAGGCCCCGGGCCGGTAGCTACAGTAGCCTGCTCCTAAGTCTCCCCTAGAGCATCCGGATCCAGGTCCTCAACCTGGACTACCTCGTTGGCGGTCGAGGTGCCAGGGTCCTCCACAGTTTTCCTCTTATTCGCCGCAGTGTCGGCCGCGGACGGCTCCCGTGGCCGCCTCCTTGTTAAACCACCCCTGGACAAGGTCCAGCCGGCAGTGGACCGGATGGGAATAGCAGGTGATGGCGGCACACTTGTGCTGGCAGCAGCTGCAGCACCAGTGACGGGAACCCGAGTACTAGTTGTCGCCCCACGACCGCGACGGATGTTCTGAGGACCGTTGCGGTTTAGGCCCCTACGACCATTGGTGATGTCATGCGTTGTTTCGTAGTCGGACGGGGGAGCAGGAGGTAAATGAGTCAGGGGTCGAAGATCATCGTCAACACCGAGAATACCAAGATTAAGATGATCAAAGCCTGCAAACAAACAAATAAGAAGATTACAAAATTACATACATGCAAAACAAAAACCTGTTAAGTCTTACTATCATCATCAAATAGACCAATCTGATAGCAATGCTTACCATTCTCATGAGCGGGTGACAGCAGGAAGGCCGACAACGGCTTGTCCCTAGAATATATTTTGAATGAGGAAGCCAGTACAGGGGCTCCTTGGACTTCACCGTCCTCCCATCATCATAAGTAATGATGTAGTCCTCGGAGCTGAAATAGTCATAGGCCGCTAACTCCTCATTAGTTAGCGGATCCAGAGGCAGATGTTCCATATAGGGGGAGGGCTCCGTGAAATGGCGGCGCATGGGATAGTCCTCAAGCACTTGTAACCAAAGAAGGCGTCCTGCCAGCCCTTCAAACCGGTCATCTTAGGCTGGACGGTCATTTTCTTGTCGGATGTCATTCACGACCACCATCCAGCCAGCCGGGAAGACCCATTCTTCTTCAACCAATGAAGATGACGAAACAGATTAATCGTCTAAGGGAAATCCAAAAAGCGTACAACCCAAATGTACGCGATCAAGTTGCGGATCGTCAAGGGAGTTAGTTGCGCCAAGCAGACGTTGAACGCATTCAGAATTTTTATCAAAAAAGAATCCAAAGGGAAACGAAGTCCGAACTCAAAACGGTGAGTATAAACGGCCACATGGCCGGGAGGACACTCGGTTATGATCGATCCCTCTGACGGCACAATCAGCCGATATGTGGACGGCATATGATACAAGTTCCGCGCCACCCTCAGATACGCCAAGTCTAAGGCGTCCTGACGCCATGGTCCATCTATTTCTACAGTTAAAGGACTAGTGGTAGCATCTGCAGGCAGTCAAAGCGCATTAGTTCCCGGCCCGACAGTAATTTCTTCTTCCCGGTCATACTGAGAACTCTCCTCGACCATTGGTACCTTTGAAGGCCCAGCATCACCAGTCCGGCGCTGGTAGACAGCCTCAACATTGTCGTCGCAGGCCACGACAGTAGCAATCGAGTCGCTGTCGTCACCTAGATTAACAACAGGAGGGTTAGGAGTTACAGACTCCTGTAAACGGTCGTAAAAGTCGGACGACACCCTAACGGTCGTACATGATGAGTGTACGCGAAAAAGACTTAACGAAATGAGGAATGAAATCAAAGAGTTACCTGGAAGCGTAGGGTCGCCGGAAAAAGGGAGAAAACAAAGAGCAAAGGTGCCGGAAAAAGCGAGCTAAGTCTCCAAACAGCAAAGCAACACCAAAAGCTAGAGCCTTTAACCGAAGAACCGCTGCAAAACCACGATATTCAAAACGAAGAAAAAAAACCCTGAAAATGGCAGTCAAGAAAAAGGGAAATTTGTAGTGCACTAGAACCGGAAAGATGAAACTAGAAGGTTGGTTAACTTTTCGAGGAAAAAGGGGCACCGAAAGAGCAGTTCTTGAGTAATACAGGTTCAAGTTATGGAGGTTATGTCAGAGAGAAAAAGGAAGAAGAGGAGTTTTCTTTATTTTGAGCAAAGGGTAAAAACTCAGGAAAAAAAACCGCCCATGTATTTATGTACGGACGAGTGGCTGAGATTAAATAAACTCTTCAACTCCTCCTCAGATTCGTGCCAAGTGTCATGGTGAAAGTAAAACCTAATAAAGTATTGGGCGGGATTTCCGGGAAAAGCAATCATTAACTTTTCGAAATTCTTCAACTCCCCACAGTGACACGTGGCACCCATCAGATTTATCCCATTAAAAAATTAAATGTAACAAAAGCACTCGCGTCCATCCAACAACATCCTTAGCGGTCAAGACCCCAAAAGATGCTGGGGGCTAGTTGTATGGGTATAACCCAAGTACCTTAGCAGCCACACATAAAGTGTCCGCGAGCATGGTACAGGACGCGAGTATGATAAAGACATCCACATCTCCACAAAAGTCAGTTCATCCCCAAAGACCGGCAACGTTGGCGGACACCTAACAAGACAAAAGTAAGGGAATCTTCCCACCTGTCAAGTGCATCATAACCCTACACGTGTCGAAGGGTTACACACCCTGTCAGAGGAATAATACTTCTATAAATACCCCACTAGTACTATTCTGCAGGTACATTGTCTCACACACTAAAAATAGCTTATCTCCCTCTCTTTAATTTCTCTCTCTAAATCCCAGTGGGACCATTACTGACTTGAGCGTTGGAGGGGGTTTCCTCACAACCACCCCGAGGGTAGCTCACGTTTGCGTATTGTGCAGTCACACAGCAAGGACGTCACTCCACTTCTTTGGCAGACTCTACTGAGGACGTCAATTGTTTCAACACCGAAACAAGAGGGTTGGGAAGAAAGGAAGAGACGTACCTCGGAGCACGACAAGGGCCCAAACAAGCGCCAAGCCAAGGAGAGCTATAGGGCGAAGCTGGATGTTCTATCTTGGAGAACGAGGGAGACTGCCCACCAGTCACCAGACCTCTTTTGTCCTCATTAAAATTGATGGGGCTTGAAAATTGAACAAAATATCTGGGATATCACACGCTGGTATTGGTTAGGTGGTCTTTGGACATAACCATAACAGGGCTCTTGGAGAAAGCTATATATATCTAAGTTTGCACTCCTAGTGGAACTCCTTGCAATATGGAGTGCCATAATGAAGGCCGAAGTTCGTGATAAGGCTACTATCATATGGACATATTCGAAAGAAAATGTCCATTGCTTCAAAAAGCCGAAGAAGGCGGATATGTTTCTCAAATTCTTAGTCTTGGATATTAGAAAAATGCCTTTATCTTCTGCTTCTTTCAGTGTATTATACTAGTTGCTTGAGCATACGTCCAGGACCCCCATGTGTTGGCTGCCTCTAGGGACTGGGCGAACGGGCTCGTAACTTTATCTTTAATCTCGCGTTGCCAAGAAAAAAGAATGTACATCAACATCAGACAAACTTGTTTGTACAAACATGTTTAATAAACACCAGACCTAATTGTTAGCACAATTCTGATAAATGTTAGCTTTACTGATACACTTACATTGAGAATTTCCATCATACAATTTGGAAGGCCAATCCAAGGAGTAAAACAAGTCCATAATTACATTACTTCTAATATTTGAACCTATCGAATATTCGAATAATATTGAGATAACATAATCATGAACTAATTTATTTTTAGTTTTTGACAAGAAATCATGAACTTTTACTGCCTCTATTCTACATTGAGAACTTTTTCTAGATTACTGTTTTGATCAATTATTAGTAGTGATAAGATCTAATTCTGCGCTTAAAAAAATTTCTTGACTTTCCCGTGGATTTGCCATCTGAATAGATGCTGCTGTTGTAGAATCTCCAGGAGTCTTGTCTTCTGTAAGATGATAGCTAGAACCAGAGACATGCCTTTCCATCGCCTCCTCATTGAAGGAACTTCCCATCTTCAATGAAAAAATACAGCATTATTAGATTTATTCTGATATATTTTTTTTTCTTTACACAGTCTCCAACACTCACATTTACTCAATAATCTTTGATTAAATACTACTTTTTCTTTGGGGGGCCCTTATGAAACCCCTCGGTAAGAAGAATTCCTCTGTTCCTCTCGGCGGCCTTGGTACAAGATCACTCATCGTCTCATCCTCAAGTCCAACAAGAGCCAACACCCCCCTCCCCTAGGCCCCAACATTAAAATTATGCTCCCACCAAAATTTAAACCTTGGTCTCCCATGTGCGAAGTAAAAAGTCAATACCATTTTACCAAAGGGTCCTTGGTAATTAATTAAACACTACTATAAAGATGAAAATTCGTAAAAGTTGTGACAAGATACGGTATGACAATACTTTCTTATTCTATGTAAACATTAGTGAAAAAATATGGTAAGGTTGATGAACATTGACTTGAAGAAAATGAAATGCACCCAGTGCTTAGGGCACAGGGAGTATATAAAAAGCTACTCCCTCTGTTTCAAAATATAAGGCGCGCACGATATTCGAGTTCGAACTTTGACCGTTAATTGCTCTCAATATATGTTGGTAGAAAATTTCAAAAAGTAATGTTATTATAGTATTTTCAAGACGAATCCAATGATATTTTGAAAGGGAGGGAGTAGCTTTGTGGTCAAAGTAAATTTTTGTAGAGCGTGAATCCCTTATATTTTGAAAGGGGGAGTAATCATTTTGTACCAAAGATAAAGATATATATTTTATGCTATTCGACTAAGATAAACGGTCTATTCGAATCTAGTGTCTACGTATTGGAAAATATCATGTTCTTGTTTGAAATGAAGGATCCAAGAGATGTGTTGTGTCAGTCATTACAGGATTCAACATACACCCAAGGTAAATGAAGGTGTCAAGTAACAAGATAAATGATAACTTAAAGATGATGACTTATAATTACCTGTGTTACAATTGCATAGAGTGGTAGAGTGCTATAACTGCAAATGGTTTGAACGACCACCCTTCAACAAGAAAATTATTGAGGTAAGATTTAATCACGCATAATATCTTAAATATAAGGTCAATAAATAGTTTGAAGAAATGTTACATTATAAGTATTCTTGCATAGACATATTTAGCTTCACCCATGACACACGAGTTAATACCGAATTTAATCTGTAAGTAAACGAAGAGACAAGATCTCTGTAAATAAACGAAGAGACAACATCTGTGAGTTTCACTAAGGCTCTATTTGGTAGGGCGTAAAACGTTTTTCTGGAAAATTGTTTTCCTCTATTTTGAAATTTATATTGTTTGGTTGGCAAAAGAACGTAAAACCATTTTCCCTTAGGGTAAAATTACTATCTCAATGATCGAAAATCATTTTCTTTCAAAATGAAGGGAAAATTATTTTCATTATCTCTCTTGTACACTCTTCTCACTACCTCCTTATTTTCCCCTTCATTTTCCTTTCCTTTCATCATTTTTCTTACATGAAACCAAACAACGGAAAACTAATTTTGAAATTGTGTCTTCCATTGTAAATTGTTTTCCATGAAAATCATTTTACACGCTGAAAATGTCTTACACTCTACCAAACGGAGCCTAAGTTTAGTTTGCAATTTGGGACTTAATTTGTAGTTGAATATTGAGAGCCTAACCAGCATCCAGAAACAAATTGCAAACCCAAATGAGTTTACAAATAAAATGACATGGATCAAGGACAGGAGAAATCTAGGTTGGCTGAGCCAAAAGTGTTCATCTGAAAGATGGATACTTATAGAACCAACAAGCACGCTATGTCTTTGAGCCACATAGATTGCCAACTCTGTGATAACTTGTTCCAGTTTGGTTCCGACCACTAGTAAGAGCTGCAGAATGAAGTTAGACTTAAATATAATTGTTATGTACTAATATTGCATTCATAAGTATGCGTAGGCTTTGGTTTTTGCTACTTACAATCAGGGGGAAGAATGATAACCAAAAATATATGTTCCAACCTGCAACAAGTGCTAATGCGGTCAAAAATACTTACACACATCATGTGGATACATGAATTATAAGGCTATGTTGAGTTCACGATACTTGTATTGATCTAATTTTAACTTATTTGAGACTAGCCTTACATGCACGCCATGCGTGCGATAGTATATGAAGTAGAAAATGAAATTAATTGAGTAGAAAAACTGTCTTTACATTTTTTTTAGAAAAAATTGATGGTTAGTTTAAATGTCCTACTTTTCCCCCTTTTTTTATTCAAAATAAAACAGTTAGTTATCTCCCTATTTTTTTTCTTTTATTCTTTTTTCTATTTTTTGGTGTCCCCCATGTGTTGCCTTATATAATAGAGATCTGATATAAATTTATATAACCTGTTCTGAACTTTTTATCCTAATCTGTTCTGAACTTATTTTTTCTCTTTTTATTTGATCTGAATATGTTATTACTGATAGGAAATAATCTGAAATAAGCAATAAGTCCTGAGATCGGGTGAACTAAGCAAAACTTAACAGAGAACATTCTTGTATTATTTGAGAGACAGTAAAATACCTGCCACATTTAGTGTCAACGAAATAACAACAAATATCCAAAGGAACCAACTGCAACAAGAAATTTGCAAGTATTAGAGAGAGTGAGAGACGATTGAGGTTCAGATATCCAATAGAGGTTAATTGACTTCAATGAAATGTGGTTACCTAGTTGAAACAACTTCCTCAAAATCAGCTTCATAAGCATACACCATGTATTTGTGAAAGTTAAATTTTTGATTTGCATTGCAATGTGTCTAAAATGGCAAAAGGGATCATAATGTTATGAACACATCACGTAAAATTTAATACCAATTACCAAGCGGAGAATTCTAAACGTTGAACTCTATTCAACTTTTAAGATACCAAAATGAAGCCCAATCTCATTGCTGTATAATCTGCTTTTGTTACTATTCCAGCTAGGTGCTTCAAGAATGAAATCTGCATGCTCAAATATAAGATATCAGAATGACAAATGTCGGCAAAAATTGGTTGAAGACGAATGTCAAGAGCGCTATATATAATTCATATTATCATATACTTACAGCATAGTTTCTTTTGTTAGCATCAACACCTTCAAACCGCTCCTTAATAAATGTCAGGCTTCGGATATCAATGAATCTATCCTTGTCTAAGAAGATGAGATCATGATTAAAAACCTTAATACAAGTCTAAGAGTAGCACTAAATCATTAAAGGAACTTAATTACAACTCTTTGCTCACAGCGATCCTAAGGAAGGAAGCATAAAAGGGATTACCACCGATGACATCAATCCGCTTTCTAATAGATTCCTCCCATTTCCGCCACTGACTTATCTACAGTTTGTAATGCACCCAAGTAGAGAAACATTACTTATTGTGACTATTCCAAATAAGGGAAATGTCACACTTATTAAGAAACGGAGGTAAGTATGATTTTAAAGATTTCTAGAACTCTCATAGTGGCGTTGAGTTGCAGATATGTTACCTTCAGTCTTCCGAGGAGAAATGTGATTGTACAGCTTACCACATGCACAATTGCTAATATAAAGATAAGGTAATGGAGTTCATGAAGTACCCCAACAGATACAAGAAAAGTCTTTCCCTGCAGAACAATAAAACATGAGTGAGCGACCGTATCTACTCCCTCGTCTGCTGTGTTTGTTCTTTCCCTCCTGTACTAGGAAGTTTCTCTTTGTTGTTCTTGTTCAAAGTCTTTCTTCTTATTGCCTTTCCTTATCTTGTTCTTCTCAACTTATTAAGAAAGTTTTAGCAAATACTTGTATTAGTTAAGTTCAAGTTAAGGCATATAACAAGCTAAGTTCAACCCAAAAAAAAGTTAGCATCAGTATACATAAGTTGCTTACAAAAACTCCAGCAAAAACTAGTTCATAAAAAAAGTTGAGTCTGCAAAAATATTTTCAGTTGACTAAAATAAGTGCAGTTTAGTAAAAATAACTCGAGGACAACAAAGCTTATTCCTCAGTCCACCAACCGTGGACCATTTCTCTATCATCATTCATCATCAAGTCCCATATTAAACAAACCTAACTAAGATACAATCCTAACATTAGGCAACTTCCTAAAATATTATCTCTACAATTTCATGTTAGTATTGGCAAAAATTATTAAAAGAGACGGTCTAAGTTTAATATAAAAGTGGACCTGGTCACTAAATGGATTAAAACTAGTCACCGAAAGAAATTAACCTAGTCACTATTGAGTTGATTTTCTTTTAAATATTGGGTTTACCTTTGCCTAATTTTAATTTAAAAATAGGCTGTCTCTTACAAGACACTCTATAGTATTGGATGTCCAATACTAGATGTGTTGACACTTTCTGAGTATTACATAGGCTAAAAATTAAAGATAAATGGTACGTTAATGACAACCTCTGGGCACGTGGAAATGGTATTTTCCTCAGCTAAAAGACGACCTCCTCCAGCGGAAAGGAGAGAGGTCTGGAAATGGGTGGTAGCTTTACTGGTTGACTCATCATCATAATCATAATCACAAGGGATCCATTTCTTGGCTAACTTTTCTGGTATGCAGGTTTTTGCAATATTATCTTGGAAAACAGCGAGTAACAGTGATACGAACCCCAATAGCATCAGCTCTGCAACAGAAAAATAACATTAGAGCACATCCCTGACCATGAAGAAAGAACAGTACAAGAAAAAGATGACATGGAACTCATCATCTCATCACCTTCTTTGATCTGCTGCAAGGCCTCATAAAGATGTTTCTTTTCTTTCCTTTTCAACCTCTGCAAGTTTTCTTGCTTTTAGTTTTTAAAATTGGACAAATTTGCATGGACTAAAACTATGTTTGGTTGGACGGAAACCATTTTATACGAAAAGTAATTCAAAATTTTCTTTCATTTGGTTTAGAATTTTTTTTTCTCATTTTGTACAAAAGGAATGCCAAAATTTCCTTTGGTTTCTTTTCACTTTAACTTTACTAAACCAAACAAATTATGAAATCTGGACTTTTAATTCATAAAAATAATTTTGTATTCAACCAAACACATCATAAGGTCCTTAAAAAAGGATGGGGAAAAGAGAAAAAGGGAGAGACTTGCCTGACCAAGGTACATGAGAAGTTTATCAATGGCCCAAGAAATGGCAACGATAATAAACACCACGCTTCCAATAACCCATGATGGTGTAGACTCGAATGATGGTCCTCCTCTTCCACCCGCCATATTTCTTACCGTTAATAATTCAATATTTCTGATTGAACCCGTTTATTAGCTTTTGGTGATTTAAAGATAGTACAATTTAAAAATATTAGTTTTTGGAGCAAAAGTTCAATAATTTTATGGTCGTAGTGAAAGTGCTTGCACATCTCTATTTTAAATGACATTTCATGTAACTAATCAATGATAGATTAGCAGGCCTAAGAAGAGTTCAAAATTTTTTCTTATGTGCAAATATCAAAGTCAATATGCTAATAATTAGGTTAAGCTTGGAGATTTCATTAATCATGAATGAGAAATATATACAAGGGCAATTAGGAAATCCTTAATTGGGTTACTCATATAATAAAATGGGGTTACTTTTGTGAACAATTTTGAGGGAGATGGATGAGTAACCCAATTAATTCATACTGGTAATGTCATTTAATCTATGAGTAACCTCATTTAATCTTATGAGTAACCTCATTTAATTCATACTAGTAACCTCATTCATTTATATAAGTAACTTCAATAAATCAGACGAGTAACCTCATTTAATCATACGAGTAACCCCAAAGGTTGACAAAAGTAACCGCATTTATTCAAACGAGTAACCTCATTCATTCATAAAAGTAAACTGGTTAGTAACCTCATTTATTCAAATGAGTAACCTCATTTGTTCAAAAAAGTAACTTCGTTTTTTTATACGAGTAACCTCATTAGTTCACAATATTAACATTATTTAATCATAGGATGACCCTATTTGATCAAGCAACCCCAATTGTTCACAAAAGTAACCCCATTTTATTATATGAGTAACCCTACTTTTATCATATGAGTAACCCAATTAATTCATACTAGAAATGTCATTTAATCTATGAGTAATCCCATTTAATCTTATGAGTAACATAATCAATTGATACTAGTGACCTCATTTATTTATACAAGTAGCTTCCATCAATTATACGAGTAACCTCACTTAATCATACGAGTAGCGCCAAAGGTTCACAAAAGTAACTGCGTTTGCTTATAAGAGTAACCACATTTCTTTATAGGAGTAACACCCTTTTATTTTTAAAAGTAACTACATACTCATACAAGTAACTCCATTTGGTCATAAGAGTAAACTCCATCCGTTCATACGAGTAACTCCATTTGTTTATAAGTGTTTGTGCATAAGGGTCAATTTCAAAAGGTCATATCTCACATAACACTTAATATTTTAGAAACATTCAAGTTGGAGATGAAAATTTGGCTTGATAGCTTTCCAACGTCTGGTCAAAAGCTCAATTCTGATGAGAAACGAGTGAGATATGACCATTTGAAAATGACTTGACGTGCTAACAGCGTGTCGCGTGCAGCCACACCTGTAATTTCGCGTGTGACCGGCCACACACAAGACGTGCTGTATAGATGAGAAAGCCTATGAAGAGTTCAAAATTTTTCGTATGGACAAATATCAAAGTCAATATGCTAATAATTAGGTTAAGCTTGGAGATTTCATTAATCATGAATGAGATATATATATACAAGGGCAATTAGCAAATCCTTATAAATTAGGAAACAATCAAGATAATCTCTCCTCAATATAGGCTAATAATATGGCCTAATATTAGTCTAACACCCTGTAGGCGTGGATTTTAAATATTTTTAATGCCTACACGCGGTGTGAGCGCGTTTATTTGACTACTCAATTGTTAAGGTTTTATTTTAAATTCGTTTTGAAGCGGTTTAGATCGAAGAGCGTAACAACTTTCAGGCGGAGCAATCGTGGAACCAACTTTATAGTATGATCAATAATTGGAATTGATTTGACAGGTGTAAGTATTTTGAGATTCGTAATAGTATTCGGAAGTATTCGTGAGTTTTGTATTCATTAAAATAATAATTTCTAACCGTCTTTGATTCGGGAAATCCGTCTATATTTATTGGTAAAAGGGAACATGCGCTGCACGCGTGTGCTACGCTAGGCGCAGGCCTACGTGGCAGGTGCAATGACACGCGTCGTGCACAGATTGGCACGCCTGACATGGTACATCCAGTTAAAAGCTCACACATGTAAACGCGTTGTTGTAAAGATTAAAAAAAGTAGCTTGCGTCTCATATAGGACTTGCGTCAAACACAGGACTATGTGTGAGTCACAAGTACATGTGTTAGTCACCCATTAGCGCGTCTGACGCGATCTGGCCAATGTGTTGGACGCACGTGGCGGCTGAGCGCAGCCGTCGCATCAGGCGCATATTCTAATATATTCGTTTTTCAATTCTATGCGTGCTTTTAAGATGCTATTTTTATCTCTAAAAATCCGTAGATTGAATTTTACGGAATCAAAATCTGATTTATGCTCTAAAGACAATAATAAAAGTATTTATGAAAATATTTAGTAAAATAATAAGTATTCAATTAAGCTCTTTAAAATGGACTTAAAATATTTTAGAGGTTTAATTTACAATTAAACATCATGGATAATTAATTGGGCTTTTATAATATTATTTCAAAACAAATATGGCCTAGTTATTCGAATTGCTCCTCCATTAGGCCGTGCCAACTAATATCGCGGTATATTTTATCATTGGACCTTTAAACGAGGAGATCCGATCATGGCTCTACAGAAGCCCCCACTTTGACTGAGGTTTGCAAAATCGAAAGCTAAAGTACACGTGTCGAGATGGAGAATGATTTCAGATGCTCTACAATCCAAAATCATTCTTCTACGCTTGTACCTGCAAAACAAGCAAAAGATTCAGGAACATACATACATGAAATATATTTGCAATGTAATTGTAAATTTGCAAAAATAAGATGATAGGTGGAATTGAGATGATAAAGCTATTGGTTGTTCCGCTCCAGGGCAAGTTTGTGTATAGCTATTGGTTGTCCTGTTCCACAAGGCTGAGTTGTTGGTTGTACTGCTCCACAAGGCTGAGCTGTTGGGTGTCCCACTCCAGGGAAAATTATGTAGAGCTATTAGTTGTCCCCTCCGCGGGGCTAACCTATTGGTTGTCCCTCTCCATGGTAAATTGTGTAGAGTTATTAGTTGTCCCCTCCACATGGTTGAGTTATTGGCTATCATGCTCTAGGGTAAATTATGTAGAGCTATTGGCTGTCCCGCTCCACATGGCTGAGTTGTTGGTTGTCCCACTCCAGGTCAAATTGTGTAGAGCTATTGGATGTCCCGCTCCACAAGACTGAGTTGTTGGCTGTCCCGCTCCAGGGAAATTGTATAGAGCTATTGGTTGTCCCGCTCCACAGGGCTGAGTTGTTCGTTGTCCCGCTTAGAGCAAATTGTGTAGAGCTATTGGTTGTCCCGCTCCATAGGGCTAAGCTATTGGTTATCCCGCTTCACTGGGCTGAGCTATTGGATGTCTTGCTCCAAGGCAAATTGTGTAGAGCTATTAGTTGTCCCGCTCCATAGGCCTGAGCAATTGGTTGTCCTGCTCTAGGGAAAATCATGTAGAGGTATTGGTTGTCCTACTCCATAGGGCTGAGCTGTTGGCTGTCTCGCTCTAGGGCAAATCGTGTAGAGCTATTGGTTGCCCCGCTCCTCAAGGCTGAGCTGTTGGTTGTCCCGCTCCAAGGCAAATTGTGTAGAGCTATTAGTTGTCCCGCTCCACATGGCTGAGCTATTGGTTGTCCAGCTCTAGGGTAAATTGCGTAGAGTTATTGGTTGTCTCGCTCCACAGGGATGAGCTATTGTTTCTCCTGCTCCAGGGTAAATTGTGTATTTGATTGAAAGTGGTTCCCAGACCTAACAGTTTGTGTGCTGTTATCGACAGTTTGTGTCTCATCAACGATTTTACTGAGTATTCATTGTCTCTTGAGTGATAAACGTTGATAATTGGTAAGATGGAAAAATCGTATTTTTTTGCAAACTTTTGAAAGTTAGTTGAATTTTCTCGCATAATGTCGTAACGAACATTTGAAATCATTTGGGATTAAGCGCGTGGGCCTCGCTTGGCTAAGCAACCCCCAAGCGTGATGTACAGGAATATGCGCCAGACGCACATCCCTGCGCTTGGCGAGGGATGTTGCGCTGGATGCAGAGTTTTGCGTCAGACACAAGGTTTGTCGGTGCGCCTAGACCACATGGCGCGTGAGTCGCATGTCTTTAAATGACCTAAAAAACAATGACGCTTATATTTCCTCCCCATTTGTTTCTTTCTCCGTTGTTTTCACTTCTCTCTCTCCTCTCATACTTCGAAACTCCATTTTGCATTTCAAAGCTTCAAACTTGTTAGATCTTTAATGTTTCTTTAATCTAATAAGCTAGTGGAGTGATTATTTTAACTTGTTTTCCAAGTTTGTAAGGTTTTTGGGCAATTAATTTTGGTCGCTTTTTAAGGGTTTCAGATTTGACTTTTTCGAATAATTTCGAGCCGTTTTTTGGCCACACCGACCATATTTCGGCATCACCAGGTCGGTGTTCTTCCCCTCTCTTTTATGTTTTTTGTATTTTTCGTTTCTTTATGTTATTTTCGATTTTCCTCATCTCTTTTGTATTTTGTTGCTGACTTTCTAACAGGTTGGTGCGTTGGGCGCACGAGCCTGGCTCCTGACGTGCCTTTGCCAAATTTATTTAAAACGCGTTTAAAAGATTTCTTTTATCCTTTAATTACACCGGATAAAATCTGATTTTAACTATATAAAAAATATCTTTTGAAAATCTCCTGCAGTCGGTTAAGGAAGAGAGCAGCAAAGTTAATTCGGGCTCTATGGTGGGCCCCGTCAGTGGCCAACCAAAGAACCAGCAGCTCGTCCTTCCTCAACTGCCCGGCATCCTGTTTAGGAAAGATGGTGTAAACCAACATCCTATGGAAGTATCGGAGAGCAAGATGGATGATCTCCGACGCTTTGGACGAGTTCGCCCGAAACGGAGTCGTGCCATTGGTGATCTTAGCCCACCATTCCTGCTCATTGTACCCCTGCCAAATGGTGCCCAAAGGGGCATCACAAGGGGAACTAGAATCCATCCCAAATGCCTCATAGAATTCGTTGAAAGAGAGTGTTCTAACTTGACTAAACATACGACCCTGAATAGTTAGAACACCTGTGTCCTCCTCCCTACTTATGTTCAACGTACTCAAGAATTCGAGTGTAAGTTGATCATAAGTAGGTTCACGGACGGCAAGGAAGTCTGATAGCCCTACATTATCTGTCATCTCCCTTATCATCGATTCGATGTTAAGGTTGACGCAGGTAGTGTAGTCATAGAACTTCGTGGGACAAAGTGTGTGCTCAGAATGTCGTGTAAAAATTTGTTTTTGAGTCGCATTCGGAAATTTCAGAGCATAGAGGGGTGGGGGATTAGAGCTAGACGAGGGTCCTTGTGAAGAGGACCCGGTCTTTGCTCTCTTAAACCGAGAGGAAGAGCCTTCACCACTAGTTATTCCCATGGTGGTAAAAAAAAATTGTTTTTTTAAAAAAGGGGAAGGATAAGTGACGGTATGTTGCAACAACACACCACAAAACTGACTCTCCACACAAAGAAACACACAAAAAAATGAAAATCAACCACACAAAGAAACACACAAAAAAATGAAAATCAAAAGGAAAGAAAAACTAAACCTAAAATCTACCAGCTAACCAATCCACAAGCAATAGCAACCAAGTTGCTAACAAGCAAGAAGTATAGTTACTTCAAGAATTTCACCACTCAGAAAGTGCTTCTCAACACAAATTCATCAAACCAACCACAATAAGTGCAAGATAATCAACAACACTTAGCAATTCACGCAATATATTTCACAAAAATTCAGAATATCATGAAATTATCACATAAAACATGAAATCGCACTTGTTCATCACAACATCAAGCACAAAAGTGAGCAAAGTTCATGAATAATCAAAAATTTATGGAAAATAAGCATGCAATCTAAAAGGAAACACACTAGAAGTCCAAATAACTAGATTATAGATGAAAAACAAGGGTGAGAAGAAGAGTTACCAACATGAAGATGAAAATCCCCAAATTTGAAACCCTAGAAATTCAAAACCTTCCAAAATCCCAAATTTTTTTGCTCTTGAATGTTGTAGAGAGGAAGGTGATGAAGATTCCAGTGAGAAAAGTCGTCGGAAGTCGCCGGAAAATGAGTGTGGTGGCCGGATCTAGAGAGGAGGAAGAGAGAGAAAGTGAGTGAGTATGAGAGTATGTTCGAAAATATGAGGGAAGGAGATGTGAAGGCCGAAGAAAAATATAACTGAAGCCGCATTTTTGCCCAGCCGAGTTTGGTGCGGGCGCACCTCCTCCAGGTGCGGGCGCACCAAACGAAAAAAAATTAAGAAAACGTTTGGTGCGGGCGCGCCACGAAGAGGTGCAGGCGCACCAGACCCTTCTGTTTGTTAATGAAAATTTCCGGAGGATCTGGTGCGGGCGCACCTAGTGGAGGTGCGGGCGCACCAGAGGTTTTTTCGAAAAAATTTTGGAAAATTCTATATGGTGACCCTCAACTTTTTTAAATTCTATTTGGTAGACAATTTTTATCTTTCCTCTATTTGGTAACCCTCTACTCTATTTTTTTAATTTTATTCAACCTTATTGCATTTTAAAATCATTTTTTAATTTAAAAACTGATTTTTCAATTACAAAAAACTGATTTTGAAATTTAAAAAAAAAAACCCAAATCCTCCCCCACCATTACCACCCATCCCACCCTCCTTTCCCCTCCCTTAGCCTGTGACCACAACAAATTCCGGCGACCCCTCCCATTCCCTTCTCCATTTCCGGCGCCCAATACCTGTTTCCGGCACCCCCTCCCCTTCCCTTCTCCATTTCCGACACCTCCTCCCTTTCCTTTCTCCATTTCCGGCGACCCCTGCTCTTCCTTTCTCAATTTTCGGAGCCCCAGCCCTGTTTTCGGCGCCCCCTCCCCTTCCCTTCTCCATTTCCGGTTCCCTTCCCTGTTTCCGGCGCCCCCTCCCCTTCCCTTTTCCATTTTCGACCTCGGCCACGCCAACTCCCTACCCCTCCCTCAATTTCGACCGCCTCCCCAACTCCCTACTCCATTTCCGCTTTTCCTGTAGGTTAAGGTTCCAGGGAATCGGTTTCGTCGAGGTGGTTTTGCAGGAGTAGGGAAAGAGAGTGGATTCTGGGATGGGGTTATTTTCGATAAGGGAGGAGGTCGGAAATGGAGAAGGGAAGGGGAGAGGGTGCCGGAAACAGGGGAGGGGGGCCGAAAATGGAGAAGGGAAGAGGAGGGGACGCCGGAAACATGGAGGGGGAGCCGGAAATGGAGAAGGGAAAGGGAGGGGTCGCCGCAAACATGGAGGGGGCGCCATAAATGGAGAAGGGAAGGGTAGGGGTGGCCTCTATTTACGGTGGTCACAGGGTAAGGGAGGGGAAAGGAGGGTGGGATGGGTGGTAATGGTGGGGGAGGATTTGGGTTTTTTTTTTTTAAATTTCAAAATCAGTTTTTTGTAATTAAAAAAAAATCAGTTTTTAAATTTAAAAATGATTTTAAAATACAATAAGGTTAAATAAAATTAAAAAAAATAGAGTAGAGGGTTACCAAATAGAGGAAAGATAAAAATTGTCTACCAAATAAAATTTAAAAAAATTGAGGGTCACCATATAGAATTTCCCAAAAAAATTTTAAAAATGTGCGGGCGCACGTTGACTAGGTGCGGGAGCACCTAAGTCTTCTGTTTTTTCTGAAAAAAGTTCTCAAAATCTTGTGCGGGCGCACCTTGTGGAGGTGTAGGCGCACCAAATTTTTTTTCAAAATTTTTCCAAAGGTGCGGACGCACCTTGAGGAGGTGCGGGAGCACCTACCTCTTCTGTTTTTCTCAAAGAATCTTCTTAAAACATGGTGTGGGCGCACCGTTCGAAGTTTTCGAAATTCATTCTTCTTCAATTACTCCTTTTTCACTCCATTTTTCATAAAAACCATATGTCTCAAAGTAGCTCTCACGGCCAGCTGATTGATCAAAAGTCGAACTAACAATCGAAAGAAAAATAAACTAAAATAAAAGAAATGAAAGAAAAGAATCGGGCTGCCTCCCGTGTAGCGCTTGTTTTAAGTCATTAGCTGGATTAAAAAGGATATGTCCGTCATGGGAGTCGCTCAGATGAGCGAATAATCAAACAACCAATGGAACTAACGGCATGAGAATCATGATAAAGCTTCAACCTTTGACCATTCACCCAAAATGGTTCGTTTTCACTCAAAACCTCATAAGCCTCATAGGGAGTAGTCTTCAACAGTGAGAAGGGACCCGACCACTTCGACTTTAACTTTCTGGGGAAGAGCTTTAGTCTTGAGTTGAACAATAAGACCTTGTCCCCAACCCGGAATTCTCGTTGTTGAATCCGATGATCATGCCATTTCTTCGTTTGCTCTTTGTATAGTCTCGAACTCTCATAAGCATCAAAACGAAGTTCTTCAAGCTCTACTAACCTTTCCTTTCGAGCATCTCCCGCCAAGTGAAGATCCATGTTGAGCTCTTTAACTGCCCACCAAGCCTTGTGCTCTAGTTCAACCGGAAAATGACATGCTTTGCCATACACAAGGCGATAGGGAGTGGTGCCTATAGGTGCCTTGAAAGCCGTGCGAAGAGCCCAAAGAGCATCAAGCTTCAAAGACCAATCCTTTCGTGTCTTATTGACCACTCTCTCAATGACGTTCTTAACTTCTCGATTCGAGACCTCAACTTGGCCTTGGGTTTGGGGGTGATAAAGACGACCGACTTTGTGATTTACCCCGTATTTCTTCAAGAGAGCTTCTAGTTGCTTTTTGGCGAAGTGTGAACCGCCATCACTGATCAACACACGGGGCACTCCAAATCGAGGGAATATGATCTTCTTTAAGAGCTTGGTCACTACCTTGTGGTCATTGGTAGGAGAAGCAATGGCTTCAACCCATTTTGTCACATAGTCGACCGCAACAAGAATGTACACATTGCCACATGAAGGGACGAATGGACCCATAAAGTCGACTCCCCAGACAACAAATGGCTCAACCTCAAGAATGTTTTGTTGAGGCATCGCATGTCTCTTTGTGATGCCACCACTCCGTTGACATCTATCACAAGCCAACACACATTCCCAAGCATCCTTTTGCAATGTCGGTCAAAACATACCACACTGGAGCACCTTAGCAACAGTTTGGCTTGCTCTGTCGTGCCCTCCACATGCCAAAGTATGGCAATGGTGCAAAACCGGACCGCAGAATGATCCGTATACACCACAGCCTTATTACATGTCAAGTAAGAACGTAATTTGTCGAATACAAAGACTGCGACCAACATTTCCTTCTCCATAGTTGCATAGTTCCGTTGAGCATCATCCAGAGTCCTACTTGCATAGGCTATCACATGAAGCCTCCCTTCCTTTCCTTGCCCAAGAACAACTCCCACTGCAAAGTCACTAGCATCGCACATGAGTTCAAAAGGCAAGCTCAAATCCGGAGCTTGCACAATGGGGGCAGAAATAAGGGCTTTTTCAAGAGTTTCAAAAGCCTTAGTACAAAAATCATCAAACTCAAAATCTACATCTTTTTGGAGTAGATTCATCAATGGTTTGACTATTTGAGAGAAATCCTTGATGAAACGCCGGCAGAAACCAGCATGTCTAAGGAAAGCACGAACTCCCGTCACCGAGTTCGATGGTGGAAGCTTCTCAATAACCAAAACCTTTGCCTGATCTACCTTAATGCCCTTTTTCGACACTTTATGCCTAAGGACAATGCCTTCCTAGACCATAAAGTGACATTTCTCCCAATTGAGGACGAGGTTCGTCTCTTGACACCTTTTCAACACACATTCAAGATTAACTAAACATGTGTCAAAAGACGAACCACACACGCTAAAGTCGTTCATGAACACCTCAATGGAGTCTTCTAGCATGTCAGAGAAGATTGCTATCATACACCTTTGAAAAGTGGATGGGGCATTACACAAACCAAAGGGCATCCTTCGATATGCGAATGTCCCATACAGACATGTAAAGTGGTTTCTCTTGGTCACCGGATGAATGGGGATTTGAAAGAATCCGGAATAACCATCGAGAAAAGCAGAAGTGTGAATGACGACAAGCCTCTCCAACATTTGTCAATGAAGGGAAGGGGGAAATGATCTTTCGGGTGGTTGTACAATTTTCCTGTAATCAATACAGACTCTCCACCAGTGACGTCCTAGTCGAGATTGTTTCTCCTTTCTCATTCTCAACTTAGTCATGCCTCCCTTTTTTGGAACCACGTGAATCGGGCTCACCACTTGCTATCTGAGATGCTAGATGATTCCCGCGTCACGTGATTTCAGATCTCCTTTTTCACAACCTTTTGAGGTTGGGATTGATCCTTCTCTGATGCTCGATGGAGGAGGCATTACTATCGATGAGATTGATACGATGCATAGCAAGAGAAGGGCTTATCCCTTAAGGTCATCAATCGAATACCCAATGACATCTTATTTTTTGAAATTCAATCAGTTTGGATATAGAATGTCATCAAGACTCAATTGACAATAACAGGATAAGTCATGCATCATCAAGAAAAACATTTAAGAGAGGAGGGAAGGGGTTGAACTCTACCTTGGGAGGAGGCTTAGAACACTCCTCTTTATCATGGATGATGTAGCTAAACCTCAAACGCCTCATCTTGTGTTCCTCTTCCATGTCCAAGCTAAGGGTGTCGGTAAGATAGCATACAACTCATCCCCATATAACCACATCAGCGTCCTCTACTCATCTTCCACTAGGCTTACCCGGCAAATTCTCTCCATCATAGGTCTCTTCAATGTCTTAGAGAACTCAAACACACCGCTCATTAGCTACCTCAACCGTGATGTCTTTTTCAGTTTATCACGGCACCCAAGTCTTTAGAGCTTCTCTTCCAGAATAAGAGGAGTCTCAGGATCTTCCTCCATATCCATCACCACAAAGTCGCATGGTACAAACACATGCCCAACTTGAATCGGTATATCCTCCAACTCACCACAGGGGACTCTCACAGTGCGGTCCGCCAATTGAATCGTTTTGCGCGTAGGATGAAGAGGAAATTTTAGGTGCTTTGCAATAGAAAGAGGCATCAAATTAACAGTCGCTCCTAGATCGGCCAGTGCACCTTTAGGCTCTAAGTCACCTATCTTCACCGCAAGGTAAACTCCCGGGATCTCTTTGCTTCTTGGGCATAGTTCGTTGCACAAGAGCACTCACTTGGTAAGGTAGGGAGATAAGCTCATCTTCAAGTTTTCGCTTTTGGAGAGGATTCTTTCAAGAACTTAGCATAAGCGGCATTTGAGACATAGCCTCAAGGAATGGGATGTTTATTTTGCAGGCTCTTATCACATTAGAAATTTAGTGAACTTGTCACTACTTTCTCTCTACCAACCTTGAGGATAGGGAACCGGAGGCACATATGTCTTGTTGGTGGGGTGATGGCAATGGTTTTTGTCACCAACTTGAACATGTACTCATCTTTCTCCCCAACTTCCTCTTTCTCAGTTTCCTCAGCTTCATCCTCCTTCTCAACAACCTCAACTTCTTTATCCTTCTCTAACTCCCCATTAGGCATCTAGGACCCGCATAGCTTGTTCCCGACCTCAAATGAATGGCTTTGGCTTGATGGAGGTTGGGGTTAGGGATGGGTTGGCCGGAAGTTGATTTGTGGGGGTTGAGGAATTTCTCGCTACTTGGGCGATTTGGGTTTCAAGCATTTTGTTGTGGGCTTGTAGCTCTTGAAACCTTTGCTCATGTTTTGGAGAATTTGGTTCATGGATTGGAGTTGTTGGAGAATTTGGAGAGAGTTGGATCGGGAGATGGTTTAGGTTGGGATTTTGTTTGGGGAATGGAAGATTGGAGGGAGGTTTTGGTTGTTGGCCTTTGATGTGGAGCTTGGTAAGTGTTGGACCCTTGTGAGGAACCACCTTGGTTATAGTTTTGTGGTTATTACCCTTGCGCAAACCCTTGGTTGTGAGCTTGTGTCCCTTGTTGAGGTTGATTCATCCTTGTTGAGGTTGAATCCTTGGGTGTAGTTTTGTTGAGGTTGTCTCCAACCTCCTTGTTGATTGTTCCTATACCCTTGGTTTCCTTGATACCATCTCCTCTTGAATTTATTGCCGCCACATGCTCCGAATGGGTACCTCCACAATAAGAAGTATATGGTTAGTACCACCACAAATATCACAAGAAAAAGAGTTTACCTGTGAAGGAGTAGAGATGCAAGATTGATCTTGGAGAGCTTCTTGTCGAGTTGGTCCATCTTGGCTTGAATTTGATCCATGGGGTCTAATTCAAACTTTCCGCTTTCTTAGGTTGAGCACCTCTTCGTCTTCCACCCCATGAGTAGTTCTTGATCACTTCCTCAATTGTGGACTCAAGTTGTTCTTGCGGGATCTTAGAAAGTTGACCTCCCGCTCCAGCATCAAGGTTGGCCCGTGAAATCGGATCAAGACCATCATAGAAAATCGCATGAGTAGATTTTTGTTGAACTCATGTGTGGGCATGAACGGATCATCTCCTTGAACCGCTCCAAGCTTCGGCAAGTGTCTCATCGTTCTCTTGCTCAAATGAGGAGATCTTCTCTCCTTATGTCCGCAGTCTTCCACTGGGAAGTATTTCTTCAAGAAGCCATGTGACTTTTCCCATGTAGTGAGGGAATTGCAGGCAAGCTCTTGAGCCATGACTTTGCTTTTCCGTAAGAGAGGACCGGAACAAATGCATCTTGATGTAGTCAGGGAGACATCATTAGTTGTTATCAATGCACAGATTCAAGAAACCTGTCGAGATGGTCTAGAGGATCTTCATCTGACCCCCACAAACTGCTCTGCTTTCACCATCCGAGTATACTGGGTGAATGCTGAAATTTGTAGTGGTGGTGGAGCGAATTCCACCGTGAAGAACATAGGAACCTGGATTTCCGAAATCCCTAAACAGTTGTGGATTTGCTTCACCCATTTCTGATTCAACTTCACTTGATGTACTTGAGATTGGTGAAAAAGACTCGGAACCCAAAGTCAAATTTTCCAAATTCTTCCGAAGCTTTCGCAATGTACGGTCGATTTCAGGATCTAGAGGCAATGTGGGTGAACCGTGAGTTCTTCTTCTCATGTAACACAACAAAGCTAAGCAGAGGATTAGCAAATAACAACCACAGAAAAAGAAATAAAAGAAAAATCAACTAAGCAAACTAAACTAAAATATACTTCAATCAATAGCACAATTTCCCGCAACGGCGCCATTTTGATAAGAGGTTTTTAGTGTGTCGTTAAGGCACAAGAACCGCTTTCCAAACAATATTTATAAGTCCTAACAAGCAATTACTAAGAGAATAGTAAGGGCAAGTCAAGGGTCGATCCACAGGGAAAAGGGATTGATTAAAGTCTATCAAGTCAGACTACCTAATTAAAGGTATTTGGGGGTTTGAAAGAGTTTGGTACAATTAAGACTAACTAATAACAGAACAAGCAAATATCAAGAGTTTAAATATAAATAAAAGACACTAGAGTTAAGGTTACTAGTATGAATAAGAACGGATATGATTGTTAATGCGATTGTGAAGCAAGAAGAGATTATGCAAGGTTTAGTTTCCTCTAAATATCGAGTCCTCTCTCGAATGGTCCTCAAGAGTAATCCTTAATCAATCAACTAAATCCTCTCTCGAATGGTCTTTAGTTAATTGATTAAGAGATTCAATAAGTTTGGAAAACCCCTAATGAAGGATCCCTTAATTTCATCCAATATCTTGGTTAGAATTAAGTTGATTCTAGGGGATGATAAAAGAGCTCAAAATTCGATTTAAGAACATTTGAAATCAAAATACCAAAGTATAAATGTGATCAATATCTATCCTAAGGTCTCAAAACACCAAGATCAATCCTAAACTTCTCTAAACATCACAATCACATCAATAACAATATTTAAAACCCTAATTCATACTTTCACCCTAACCCTAGATTATGAAACTACTCACTAATCATGGAGTTAAAGCAATTAAACAATAAATCTATGACTAATCTAAGCTAAACATGATTAAGAATGATTAAACTAATGAAATTCAATTATGAAACTAGAGAATGAAGATCTAGAATATCAAAGCAAGAAACAAACACAAAATAATGAAATAAAAACTGAAACTTTTAATTAAATTGAATGAAAAGTACCTTGAATATAGTGAATGTATATGGAATCACAAACTATGATCACTAATCTCAATTCTCAATCGAAACTAAAGTGTTTTCTCTCTAATACAAAACCCTAAAAATTTGTTGAAACTAGAATAAACGTAAGTCCAAACTAAAAAAAATAGGTTTTAATGACGAATTTTTCCGGAACGCAAGGTGCGGGCGCACCATAAAGAGGTGCGGGCGCACCATGCAAAGGTGCGGGCGCACCATATGTCAGGTGCGGGCGCACCTGACTCTTCTGCCTCAAAGGTATTATTTCGTTAGATGGTGCGGGTGCACCAACAGTAGGTGCGGGCGCACCTTGTACTTGGTGCGGGCGCACCTTTGTGATTTGTATTATGCCTCCATATTGGTTGAAGGTCTGTGCGCACCATCATGTGCGGGGGACTCCAATCACACCTCATGCTCCCTCGCACCCTCTAACTTGTCCCCTTAAGCCATGTCTCGCATTACTCAGCCCCGAAAAGAGCCATACCTGCAATAAAAACACGAGAAAACATGGTGAAAGCATATGTGCTAGAAATTCGATCAAAATAGATCGAAAAGCTAGCAAAATGTCACTATGATCAAGTGAATGAAATAGAAGGGAAAAGTGAGGAGAAAGAGGGAAGAAAAGGGGAAAAAAAGGAACAAAACAAACCAAAAGGAAGTCATAAAGTGCGTTAGCAGAAACGCACTTATCAGTACACAACCTAAACCAACTAAACAACAGTTTGAACCAACTACACAACCCCTTGATTACCATGTATGGTATGATGATACGCTTGACAACCCACTGAACTAGATTCAGTTGTTAGATGGGTATGAGACAGATGATGAGTGCACCAAAGATCCACAATATTATCCACAGAATGATGAAACTGACACTGACTTGAAGAACATGAATTAGAGGAGGAGCATATTGAACTTAATGAAGATGGTGAGGCACCAATAGATGACTTTGAGATTCATGAGTACCTTGTGAAACAACTTGAGGGATTTGGAAATGACACCAGTGATGATGAGTATTGGGAGTCAAGAAAGAGATGGAATGAAAAAATAATTAGCCTAGCAAATCAGTTACAGAGGGATGCTGCTGTAGGTAAATTATCTACTCAGGGGGAAGGACAACTAGCTGATCTAACAGGTGATGATGATAAGGATTTCCTAAGTGAGTATGAAGCTTTAAGGATGAAAATCACACCCCATATGAAGATGGAGAAGATAACATTCTATCTAGGAATATAAGGATGAGGCTTTCAATTGTTGATGCAAACACAAATTTCAATAAACTAGTATGGAAGGTGGAGATAAGGTTTGAGAATAGGGAAAAATTTAGGGAGTTGTTGTGAGGTTTGTTATTGCACATGGTAGAAACTTGAAGATATAACAAGAACTTCTTCTTAATGGTGTTGGATCGGACTTCAACTCTTAAAGGATTTCACTTGTTGTAATGCCCATTTCCTCAACTTCATCCACCAACTTCTCCTTCTTCAGTTTCAACTTCCTTATTTTCTTTCTCACGAAATCATTCTGCCCTTGAAGAACAAAAATAAACTCATCCCTTACAAAGATCCTATGTTGGAGTTCACACACATCATGCACCTCGTCTGTCTACTGGAAGAACACAATTCTTCTGCAAAATTAAACAAAAAATTAAGGTTTAGCAAACCTAATTATAAACAAAAGTCACAAAAGTAGCCATCCAAACTTATACACCAGTAAGCACATCCATAAAATCATTTCCCTTTCATTGGCCCTTCTACCTTGACAACTCTCACAAGCGCGATTTCTTGATGGTAACACAATATGGGAGAAGCACTATTGACCTTGTGAACCTAGACCTATAAGAAGAAGAACCATGAGTGGTGTTGGACGCCATTGAAGAAGGAAGAAAGAGATGAGGAGAGAGATGAGTAGAGAGATGAGCATTGGAGGGGAGTTATTGTATGTCAATGGTCATAAAATTAAATATAGATACAATTGGTTGATTAACTAGGCAAATAAGGTCACAAGTAATCTACATGCAATTGTTTACCGGTTCATCCGACGATAATAGGTAAATGAAGTATTTTGGTAGTCCAGCCCAATAATTGGGGGTATTTTTTTTTTGGAAAATTCACAAAAGGGGGCCCAACTATTACTCTTTTTTTTTTTATAAGTCCCAACTATAGCTTATTCTTTATAGATCCGAAGTTTACTATCTTGTGATTTTTATAGGTTTTGAGTTACTTATAACCGGTTTAAAAGGTAAGATTTTTAAATATTTACCATCTTCGAACACTTCTAGCAAGTGACAAAGATCTATAAATTGGGACCAACATTTAGAAATCTTACCTTCTAAACTGGTTATAAGTAAGTCATGACCTATAAAAATCACAAGGTGATAAACTTGGGACTTGCTTATAAAAAAAAAGGGTAATATAGAATCTCTCTTGTGAATTTTTTCTTAAAAATAATCCATAATTGAGTATTAAAAACACATAGGTCAAAGTTGTGGTATTTTTATCAATTTTCCAAAGTGATAAAGGATATATACTTTGGCGACTCCTAATTAGAGTCCCTATCGGGACAAAATAGTTTCCCTTTTTCCCCTCAAAAACTTCCCACCCACTTTCAGTCCACACTCCTCATAAGTCATACGAAGGAAACATAGTGCTGCTGTTCCTCCTCGTCAGTCTCTCCCATGGATCCCTTATCAGCGCTGCGAGATTACACTATCCGAGGCGACCTCGACAAAATCCACCGTGTCGGAGACGAATTGCGGTTCTCAACCCACTATTCTTTCCCTTGCAAATCCGAAACCGCATACCGTTCAAAGCAAGGCAACCTTTACACTCTAGAAACCCTAGTTTTCTTCATAAAAAATCGCCACATCAAGCAACCCGAATACATCAAAAACGCCACAAATCAAGGAATTCCCACTGTCACTTTTGTCGATCGAAAACCTCTACTTGACTATCTCGAAGGCCGATCGTCGTCCTCAGAAGCCATTCAATTCGTCCTTCCCACCTCCACCGAAGTCGAGGAGTACCGGCCTGATGACCCGCAGTTCTTTTCCTCTCTTCCTAGCAACAATGGTGCTAGTATTTTGGGGATTGAGGAGGGTTCGGAAGTTAGGGTTTCCGAGGAGGGTGCTGCTGTAGAGCTTGATGTGATGGGGTTAATCAAGGCGGGTGAGAGACCGCTGAGGGATCGAAACGCTGTTTTGCAGTGTCGTAACCGCGATTTTTATGGTATTTATGTTGGGGCATTGAGGAGGGAGCAGGAGAAGCCACAGCAGAGGAAGGATACCAATGTGGGAGGTAATAAAGGGCGTCCTCTACCTGGGGAGAAAGATGACGGGTTTCCGAAAGCCAAGATGCTTAAAGGTGGGAGTAAGATTGGGGAAGGTGTTCCTATTATTTTGGTGCCTAGTGCTTCTAATACATTGATTACTATCTATAATGTTAAGGAGTTTTTGGAGGACGGTGTTTATATACCTACTGATGTTAAGATGAAGCAGATGAAGGGGCCGAAGCCCGAGTGTGTGACCGTGCAAAAGAAGTTTAGTAGTGATAAGGATAAGGTCATGACAGCTTATGAGGTGAGAGATAAACCGTCGACTTTGAAATCTGATGATTGGGACCGTGTTGTCGCAGTCTTTGTGCTTGGGAAAGAATGGCAGTTTAAAGATTGGCCTTTTAAAGACCATGTAGAAATTTTCAATAAAAGTAAGTTGCCAACACTAATTTGGTTTATTGATGATCACATTATTTACTCGAGTGTTTACTATCTCTATTGACTTTTGTAGCTGTTGTAGCTTGTAAATGTGGTTATTTATTATGCTATCTGTGCCATGCCCACGTTGGTTGAAATGTTAAAAATGAAAATAAGTGTAGAATAGATCACAAGTTAAGGTGCTTATTATGGTTTTTGCTTGGATGCATTTGATAAATGCTGTCTATTATACTATATATTGAGGAACATTTGCGGTACAGAGTGTCGGATTGAAGCTGTTTACGATGAATGTATATAATTAGGAACTGAGCGTCAAGTTTGAGTTAGATCAGGCTACGGATTGTAGACTGTTTTAGGACATATATTACTCAAATAGTTTGTATTAGTGTTAAATAGGATCACGTACATAACCAAAATAGAACTCAAAAGCTGCGGAACTTGAGGGTGTTCTTGAAGTCTCAAATTTAAGAATCACACACAAGGCAGAGTCTCACAGGATTTGTTGAAGGCTTGAGCAAAACCAAGGATAACTAAGCTCACAACTGAATATAGTATTACAAAGTAAAGCCCTTTAGTAGACTATAAAGCTCCAAAATAATTTTAAGAGAGTAAGCTAAATTTAGACTCCTAATTCCTTTCTAGAAACCTTTGAGCAGACCTAAAGAGATCAGGGAAACTAATTAGCAAAGTGCAAAGAAACTTTAAAAAACGTGTAGAGTCCTAATATGATGGAAATATAAACAAACTCCAAAAAATTGCACGTCAATTCTAGTTGCATAAAGAATGCTAAAGAAAGCAGGAAATTGACTGGTCTTAGGAATTTCAACCACACAACCATAGTCGTGAAGCAAGCTTGCTGCCTAAGACTTCATCACATATGTCCTGGAGCCTAATCACACCAATTAGCATACTCATGGCACAGGTGCCACTGGCAGTGCTTCAGCCCTAAACCATACACAGTAGTACAAAGTGTTCTAAGAGTCAAACACATCAATGGACTTTATTGAAACTAAATAACAGCAATAAAAACCAATATGTAAAAATCCACTTTAAGGGCCTGTTTGCTTCAGCTTTGAAGAGTCTCAAGAAAAGGAATCAGAAATCGACTCTATTATTAGATGTTTGGTACAAATTTTTTTTATTTCCATTCTTTTACCTTCCTCGATCCTACCCCCCCCCCCCCCTCCCCAATTTGATGCCCTTCTCACCCTTACGGTAACAGATACCATTAAAGAGAGGAAACATAAATTCACCTCTGCAGCTCCACCATTGGTCACCTAGTCGATGATCAGCACATGACTATGAAGAAGCAAAATGAAACATGAAAAAATGAGCCTTGTGGGTCTGAATAAGATGAAGCCAATTGATGAGAGGAATAAAATATACAGTAGTGTGAGAGGAGAGCGTGTGTGCGACTGGAAGGTTGAGAAAGGATTGGGGGTTTGTGGGCCTCGTTAAGAAAACGGTAAACCAAACATCTCGGAAGCCAATTCCATTCCTCTACTTCATCTCATTCCATTCCGTTTGCTTTTGGAGAGCCTAACCAAACGGGCCCTAAGTGTGAAGCAAAACCACATTGATTGGTAGGAAAGCATGTAAAGAGGGTTTACTGAATGATATCTTATGTTTTATGAACGAACTCTGACAAAATCCTTGGCCAGTCTGGTGTACATGCTCGGCTCGGTGATGTTTCCTTAAACACTTAAGATGACCATTCCTGATGGAATTTGCGGGTTGGAACTGTGTTTTAAATGCTCAAGGCACATGTTTAATAACAGACCCTCATAGTCACGCTCTGTAGATGAAACTTTAGTAACTGATCTTAGTAGGATTTGGGGGTCTGTTACTAAGCTTTAGTTTTCAGCCTATATCTTTCCCTCTTTCACATCTCTACCAAAAGCAGTCAAGGCGTGCGCTTCGAGCCTTACTGAATGTGGCTGAAGGCTCGTGTAGGTCACCGCACCCGAAAGAGGAATCCTCTGCGTCCTGACTCGCCTAGCATCCTAAAGCGCACTTTCTAAATTTGAGGTTGGAAAGCTGTAGTATCGTAGATATACGTAACGTTAATGATATAGAAAGTTGTCTTGGTTGGTTACTTCTTGGTAAAAGTCTTCATATTTAAAACTGTTGGGATACTATTGAAATTCCAGAAAATATTGGTAGTGTGCTGTCATGTATAGTTCTGCGATCAATTTATGTCATTAATCCAAATTGTGAAGCTCAAGCATTACACATATGCATGCTGCTAATGCTTTGTTTGGTATATAGCAAGTTGTTGGAGTTGGTTAGCTGTATTGTTTATGTTATCGTTGATTTTAATGGCCTACGACCTATTTTATTTTAATCCATTGAAATCCTCTAAAGGATTGGGGATTAGATTATTAATGATGATTGCACATTGTATTGTTATAGCTCAGCTTTTCTTGTGTTTTTATGTATATAAAACCTTATGCATTAAACAATTGTTGCGTATTTGGCAGTCATCGGTTTCTACATGCGTTTTGAGGATGATAGTATAGAATCTGCAAAGGTTGTGAAACAATGGAATGTAAAGATAATCTCGGTGAGTAACATTGCCATTGATACTAATAACTTCCTTGCATTTGCATTGTTTTTTCAAATTTCCCATTGTTGTTATGCTCCAGTGCATTGTTGTCAATATAATGAAGATGTAAATGTAACCGTGCAGATCAGCAAAAACAAACGGCATCAGGATAGGGCTGCAGCCCTTGAGGTATGGGGAAAATTAGAAGAATTTGTTGCTCGATCGCGCTCTTGAGGCTGGCTATTGCAAGGAAAGCGATGTAAGTTCAGTTTTTTTGTCCACATTTCTTTTTCATAGTTTGAGTCTTAAACTTTGGATGGCAGGAATCAAGTTTCTTGGATTGTATTAATGGATGCTCTAACTTTGTCTGTATATAATTTTTATCCTTGTTTTTTTGTTAGAATTTATGTACTCATTATTTACACTTTGCTATACATCACTTACTCTTTTCAAATAGGGATTTCTTTATATGTTGTTTACAGGCGTTTGACCTTTTATTTGTGAATTTTATACACTTACATGTCAATCAATATAAGTTCTCGCTTGCTCTGGAAGTAAACCTTTTCTCTATATTAGTACAATTGGACATAGGTTTTGATGAATATGCTTTTAACATGCTTTAAGCAAAGAGAAGATGCTAGGGTCAGCCCTCCTTACAGAACTCTTTTCAAGCCTACGTTTTTCCAAATTATTGGACTTGATTGCATTTATTCTTTTTCTAGGAGTGAATTGAACTCTGAAGTGGCTAGATACATTTTCTCACCACATCCATGTTCTTCAATCAGATTCGTCTTCAATATTATTACTCCGCTGTTGGATTGTGGCTAATGGTTTTAGTTCGTCATATTTGCGGACATGGAAAGGATTACTCCAGTTACATCCAAAGGATAGTGCTGACCAGTAAATTTCACACGGGAAAGGATGACGTTTGAAATCTAATTTCTGGATGCCATATGACTCCTTTCCTCTTATTATTTGTAGTTTTGTACTACTGCTACCTACACTTATTCCTCAATACATCCTGAAACTAAGCTCTGCCATGTGGCTGCAGTGCCTCCTCCCCACTTGCTGTACATGATCCCTAGTTACCCTTCTTTCCCTTTCTACCACTCCTCACATAGGTCTTTTTTTTTTTTTTGCCAGAAACAACCTTTTAATTTTTTTTTGGCAACTCAAGACCATAAAAAAAAATATTGTTTGTGGAAAACAACCTTAGTCCACTTTTTTGGCATCATTGAAGTGAAGGACTCAATGAACAAACCACCTTAAATAGTAAGCATTCATTATTCTTCTTTAGTTTATGTAGTGAAGCTTTCCTCTCTTGGGCATTCATTGTCTTAAAAAAGCTTCATTAATGTCTAAAAGTGGCCTAAGGTTGTTTCTCGCAAATAATTTCCTTTTTAAGGTCTTAAGCTGCCAGAAAAAAAAATATTAAAGTTTATTGCAAAAGTGACATATAAAAGATTTGTTGTGACATAGTTTCTTAATATGCTTGAATTTTATTTCTTTATCAGTGCCTCATAAAAATCTGAAGAAAATGCTATACTATTGGATTTTTGTTAATGCTGAATTCTTGGAGCACTCACAAATTTGAACTAGTTTCTATTGAGCAAAGATGAAACTCATATCTCAATAAAAGACATGGGCATCAAATGGTTTCTCAAAGTTTGTAATACACCCTGGTGCAAGATACCTTTTCAGTCCAGAGAATCTCTCACTAGAGGTATATATGAAATCGACGGAATTAGTGCATGATGTGATTAACACACCAAAGAAAGACACAGAATTCTAGCTTCCTGGGAATTCATTCGATGAACAGCTTTCTGCTTTTTAAAGTTTGGATTGTATTAATTACTCTCGACAACACATGTGATTTTGCCTTTGCCAGTCCCTTGAAAGTTATGAAAGCCATTGACAGAAGGAATAATTCAAATAAAAGCTTTGCATGGAGATTTCATAAGGCAGTATTTACTCCTGCCAAGGCCAATATCAAGGAGTACTCCAGTCTGTTTTTCTTTCAACAACAATTGCCTTGGAAAAATCTCCATGTAGTGCATTTCATCCGTGTGAGGAAGTTATACCCTTTTTATTTGAGATGTTGGGAGCTTGCTTGAGCGGGTATTAGCTGGGGGAATCTGCTGCTATTCCCCCCCCCCCCCAAACTCTTTCTTTGACGGATATACCTCTTTGACTTTGATATTCTCTTGAAGCAAGTTATTTATATAGATTAAGCTAGCTAGTGATAATGGAAAGATTATCTGCTGCTGCTTGCACTCTGCAGCCTTATCTTTGCTCTGCCTGATAGGTTTAGTCTGCACTTCTACAGGCATCCGACGAGATTACAGCTTGAGTTTGGTGGATGCTGAGAACCAGTGAAGAACCTCCACTATTCTGCACAAAGCATGTGTATACTGTGATTGTTTATGTGATGCTTGCAAGTTGATTGCGTAGTATGCAGATGATGGGTATGACAAATTTCGAAAAATGTAGTTGAGAGGCATGGTGTGACAAAGTCAGCGAAATTCTGGTGCAGCAGATAATGGCTGAGATTTAGCTTCTTCCAAGAGCATATTATTGTATCATTACTAAACCGTGCTTTTGCTGTTCTTGGACGTGCTAGGTAGAGGTTGCTCTGGAACATGTATATTCTTTTTCACCACTCATCAATTTGATATTTCGGTTTTGAAATATGGGTTGCTGAACGGGAAGATTCGAGAGAGCGCGAGATAAGTTGATAACCAACTCAGAGTATGCTGTGGTTTGGCTCGTTAGTGTGTACTTTTTTTGTGTGGGGGTTGGAGCCATGTGCGGCAAACCTAGAGGATTTTCTCTTCCTATTTAAACGCAAAAAAAAGTGTAAGACTGTCTCTTTTCATCCTCCATCTTTCATCTGTAACACAATTAGAATCAGTGGTGGATTCAAGGTTTCACCCAGGTGGGTTTGAAATTGATCAGACATTAACCAAAAACAAGACCAAATTTAATTGACTAAAAACTAAATACATCAATTTAAGTTTGATTTGGGATTACAAACTATAATTGTGGGGATAATTTCATAAATAAAAAAACTAAACAATCATCCTACAAGTTACAAGTTTTCATAGTCAATTATGGTTTGAAATTGATGAGACATTAACCAAAAATAAGACCAAATTTAATCGACTAAAAACTAAATACATCAATTTAAGTTTGGTATTACATATTATAATTACGGGAATAATTTTATAAATTACAAGGGAAAAAAACTAAACAGCCATCGTACGAGTTTCATACTAAATTACTGATGATTTAGGTTTTGTAAAACAATTAAACTTGTCTTGAACTTCACTATGGACAGGTGAACATTACTAATACAACATGTTTTTCAAATCTTTCAATTTTGTTCCAACTCTTAATCTCATAATGATGAATACTTGAATTAAGTTAAACAAATTAAATTTCAATAAACATTCATCATTTACTCCAAAATCCAAATTTAACTCCAATAAGCAGTTTTGCCCCACTAATCTCATGGCAATTGAGTAATTTTCCAACTCAATTCGTAATTAACCAAGCAATACTAAATAAATTAAAAAATGAAACAAACAAATTACCTACTCTCAAGAGTTGCAATGTATTTGAGTATAGCGAGGGGGTTGGTCGGGCTGCCGCGAAACTTTGGTACATTGAAGCCTGTGTCTTGGGAGTCATTATGCTGGTGCACAGATTGTCGGTCGGGCGTCGGTGTCAGGTAGCAATGGCGGGGGGATTGTGGTATGGGGAGTAAGTAATCGGATTTTGAAATCCTAGGTTGAAAGTTTCGTATTTTTTGTGAAAATTGAAAAGAGATGGGAGAAATTAAGAAATGAAACTAGAAGTAGAATAAACAAACGAATTAAAACATTTGCTAGGAAAAAATGAAGAAGCAAGAAATTGTTGAATGTTGTCCTCCAACCCGGTCGCCTAAGAGGGTCGCGCTCTACCTTCACACGAGGATCATTGAGCCATCATTCTTTGTCTACTGTAAATGTAACGAGCCTCAGAAGTGTATTGAAATCGAATTGAAAAACTTTCATTGAAGCAATGCCTATTTATAAGGAAAAGAAAGCTGAAAACAATGTAGATAGATAAACACAAAGCCAATGCGCTTGGTGCACGGCTCGTGCGCTCCGCACAAGGAGTGTGCGCTCAGTGCACGGGTCTCGTGCCTAGCGTAGGCTTCATGCGTTGCGCACACTCTATTTCACGTTTATGGTTTTTGTAAACTGACCATGTGTGGGTGGATTTCGATTGTTAATGATTATTTCTTATCTTTGATGAATTGTTTTTTGAATTGCGAAATCAACTATCTATAGAAATACAAAACTGATTTTCATAATATCCATTAGAAAATAATTATCATGAACAATTAATAAGAATATTAAATACACAATTAATTATCAAGAAAAATTAATTGACCCTTTAAAATTGGTCTTGGATTTTATAGATAGACTTGATGTTTTGAATTGCTTTTGGGCTTAGCTTGTTTGATTGTTATTCCTTTGGACATGACCAATTACGACGACGGTATATTTCATCACTGGGTACTATAAATGGGGAGACAAGATTTTTGTGTTTACACGTAAGGATACGTTGCAATCCTCATCTCAAGGTACGACTGCTTCAATCAAAGAAATTAATCAAGGTCTTATGATTTGACTTTCTAGAATTTGGAGCATCTCTTTCTAGATCATGACACATACTCGAGTTTGAACCTATCCACGTCTTCTCCCACCTACATCTATTTGAGTCACAAATTACAACTTTTATTTTCAATCCAAACTCTCCTTGTCCCTGAAAGACTCTATGATATTTTCATGGTCCTTTAACAATATATGACTTGGTTTGTATTAACTCCCCAATGAAGAAACATTGAATGCTCCTCTAAGCGCTTAATTCAAGTAAACTATACTCTAATCTAGGCTCAAAGTGCCCAATTCAAGACAATATTTCCCAAAATAGAGGCTTCATGTATATGTCATTACTAAAAAAAGAAGCACCTACCACTAGTAGAAAAAGGACGATTTGCGTCGCCCCATTTGCGTCGCATGAAAGGCAAAACGACGCAAAAGCCTAATTTGCGCCGCATGCTGTGAAGAGTGCGTCGCAAAAGATCATTGCATAAGCACCAGATACGAGCCATATACGTCGTACCCTATTGATGTGCGACGCATATAGCTCATGTGCGTCGAACACTGAGGCCCATACGACGCACATCGCTGCATCCAGGTGACAAAATTTAAAGCCATATCTGCGTCGCACTTAACTAATATGCGTTGAAAAAGGCTAATGTGCATCGGATCCCTTGGCCCATCCGATACAGATCAGCCCAAAAGCCCAACTCAATTTTTTTTAACCCTAACACCTCTCCCTCACACTTTCTCACTGTCCTCACACGCGATCTTTTTTTTCTAGCGCCTCTCCCTCTCTCTCTCTCTCTCTCATGTCTCTCTCAACTCAACGACACCTCTCATCCTCTCCTCTAAACCCTAAAATCACTCCTCTTCCCATCTGAATGCAATTCTCTCTCTCTTCCAACAAGATGACGACGCTGAACTCGAACCCTAGTCTCTTATCGCTGAACTCGTAATTGCCATTGAAGAAGCAACTTATTTATAGTAAGTTGTAAGAAATATTATAAATAAAAGAGCAAGATTTCAGCCTAAAGAATTGAGGAAGAGAACCTTGTTAAAAGGATCTTCGTGTGTTCTTCCTTATATATTGCTACTTCTCTTTATCAGCTTTCAAATTTAGTTTATCCGCAAAAAATTTGAAAAAGAATATCTCCGCTTTTCCCTTTTTGATTTTTTTTATTTGTGAATTTATAATGAACTTTTAGTTTTAGAATTATAGTAGTTGGACTTTTATCTACAGGTCATTTAAGAAGTTGCTAGTGTTTGTATGATTTATGAAGCTTCCATGAAAATCCAGTATGTCTATATTGCTTCTTGCGCATTTGTGTGAAGTTAATTCAGTTCATCTTGTTTGCAGTGTATAGGAATTAATGTATTTTCCTAGGTGTGAACATCAATATTAGTGGAGTTGTGATTGCATCAAAGAATTATGGTGACTCATATTCTTGACCGATCTCGAAGCTTGCCAAGTCGCTTGTAATTATTCAAGTGTAATTGTGAGTTTATAGCCTGCATTTTGATTTTATTAGGGTGTGATGGGTTGCTGTTTGGATTTGTTGCTGGGATCCAGAGCGTGATGGAGAAAAACCAGAATTTTAGAAAGGTACTTGGTTAAAATTTTCAGTTATACGTTGGTGGTTTTTATAGTCGGGTGTTGAATTCGAGTTCGATATTAGCATCTCATGATTTCCCCTTTCATATTTATCAGAGAACGAAAGGGTGATCCTGATGATCTGCCTATATTTGGCGAGTACAACATTCAACAACTTAGGATATATATCGACATCTAGCTTTGCAGTTGCGAACATAGTTCCTAAACATGGAGAAAAGGCACCCAATATTGTATTCAAAGCGAAGCTGGATAACCAAAAACGGATTGCTATAAAACGTGTCAATAAGTCTGCTTGGCCGGACACCAGGCAGTTTTTGGTATGAAATACATTTTCTTGATTCCCTATGTAATAGGTCCATTTTACCTTATCAAGGCTCCTGCATCCGTTAATTATCAGTCCATGATCACTTTTATAATCGCTTTACTTTTTTTTTTGGCTTGAGTTTGGTGTTTCCCATTCGCCATATTAGGGGATGGAATCATAAATATTGATTAAGTTGTTGAATAATCAGATTAGAATTTTTTGTTGGCAATGTAGCAGTATTAGGGGATAAACTAATTCTATAGCTATAATAATGTGAGTATGGATGTACTGGTTATGTTTGTTTCTATATTTTTTGCTGTTATGAACCTTTGTTAACTTCATTATTGGGGTCTTCTATGCTTTCATGTTATACACCAATCTAGTCTTCCATACAATTATTGTATTTCGCATGAAATGTTTTGTGTGTGTGTTGCATCCACCAGGTGCTGCCTTGGCTGCTGTGGTTGGAAAAGATGGAGAATCCAACAAGTCTACAGCTTATGAGAGAAATCAGAAGGGGTCTTGTGTTCATAATGGGTCCAGCATCAGTTTTAGAGAATTGGGAGAATGAATTCTCTAATTGAGATAATTTTTGTTCATGTTTAATTATAACTGGTGCATTTTAATTACAACTGGTGTATTTTGATTACAGTTGTTAATGTATACATGTTCTACAACTGGTGCGATTTTTATTACAGCTTTGTCCTGCAGCTGCTGTGGCAGGTAATTTTTTTTTTTTGATTTCAACTAACTAATCCGGTTCTTCAAGAAAACCGGATCAGTTAGTTTGATCGAATTTTTTTAAAAAAGAATCATACTTACACTTAACTGATCCGGTTTGATGGAAAATCGGATCAGTTGATATGATTAACTTATCCAGTTTTCCTGCAAAACTGAATAAGTAAATAATTTACTGATCCAGTTTAGGACGAAATAAGTTAATATTTCGGACCTGCCGCGAGCCCACCCGATGCGGACCAAAACCGGATCAGTAAGCACAATTTTGACCGCATCGGATGGGCTTTTTTCCACTAGTGGAGGTAATCGCTTCAATTAGTGCTTGAAACGGGGTTAAGATATATAATGACTTTAATTAGTGATTAAATATGAGGAGGATCAAGTTAATCACCTTAATTAGTGATTAAAAATGGAGGTTAAGATAATCACCCTAATTAGTGATTATTCAAGGCTTAAGAGAACCACTCTAATTAGTGATTAAATAAGAAAAATAATTCCCTAATTAACGATTATTAAGATTTAAGATAATCACTCAAATTAGAAATAAAATATGAAATGGGTTAAGTTAATCACCTTAATTAGTAATTAATAAAGGTTTTAAGATAATCACTCTGGCTAGTGATTAAATATGATGAAAGGTTAAGCTAATCATTCTAATTGGTGATTAACCAAGGTTAAAGATAATCACCTTAATTGGTTATTAAATACAGAGTTTAAGTTAATCACTCTAATTAGCGATTAATCGAGGATTGAAATAACCACCTTAAATAGTGATGACATTTACGATTTTCAAGAGGTCTTAGAGGTTTGTTTCCCAATTGAAGCTTTTGACAAATAATTTTAATTGGAGATTATTAAGTAATTTGAAGAGAGATGATCAATTTAAGATCGAGTTTGGAGATTTGTATTTGGCTAATTGGAATTTAGCCATTTAATGCGAGACGCGTGAAACAAAATGAATTCAGAGATTGTAATTACCAATTTAATTATGTCAAATTATATGATTAGTCCATTTGAAGATGAAGAACAAATTTAAAATGTAAGATGGATCATCATACAATATAATCTAGTTAGATATGTAATTTTTCCTCTTAATTGAGATTGGGTCATTTGATTCATATACTATGATATATTGGCCCAACATGCAATATTTGTAACATTGGTGGGTCATTTTATTCAAAAGGGGTTGTGGAATTAATTATTTATGAAAATTATGCATAAACATTTCCATGTTTTTTTCATTAACTGAGTTATGTAATAACTATTTACAAAAAATTATTATTACAACAAAATGCATGTAAAAAAATCTATGATCTATACTAAATCTTCAATCTTGATATTCACAATGAGGTTCCTTGATCTTCATCTCCTTGATTGGGCTTTGGATTTCATGTTTATTTATAAACTTGTGAAAATTAGGGATTAATTAACGTCTTTGATTTTGATTTTTTATGACAATTTTTATTAATTTTATTTGCATGATAAAATAAGTCATTTTAAGAGAAACTTAAAATTTCATGATTTTTAATTAACATTTTCGTGCGAAAAGAAAACAATTTCTTTTATGAAACTTGAGTTAATCACTTTATTTTATTTTCCAGATTGCACTTTTGTTATGGTACTGACTTGCAAAAATCATAACCTTCTGTACCAAGCATTAAATTGAGCATGTGATACATCTATTGATTTTAGTGACAACTCGAATTATGGTGAATTTTATGCTAAAACCGGTCAAAACAGGACCTTCATTCAATTTGTTCTCTGACCTTCATTCAATTTGTTCTCTGACACATAACTTATTGAGATTATTTTAACGTGAATTTTGGTATGAACATACTAGACACATTGAAATACTAGACTGGAAAATTTCACTTGAATTGGACAATTTTTAAGAGCACATTTTGTTTATTTTCTTAATTGAAGAGAAAATCAGTATTATAGAATGTAGTGATTTATATGAACGTTGATATAAAATTATGTAAAATACATATGAATATGATTTTAATATTTTTGGAAATCCAGTGATGTTTTATTTAAAATTTATGTTTTTAGTTTTATCTAAAGGATTTTTATTTTGAACTTTATTGATAAAACAAGCTAAGGTGGTACTAGACAAAATCAGTTTTGCACAACAAAGTTGTATGATTCTTAATTATTTGTACAAAATTCTATTTTTATAAATTCCAAAGCTCGATTTCTGTAAGCATGAACTGCATAGGAAAAATATTACATCCTAAAAACTATTTATATGATTCAGACGAAAAATGAAATAAAGCATGAAATTAAAACTGATTATAATTACATCATCACTTTTTTATGGAGACGTTTATGCACAACTTTACTTGAATTATTTATGAAAACACATTTTTTGGTGATGAATAACAACTTGATGAAAATGCATGACAAGGGAGCTCGGAGCTCCGGCGAAACCGAACAACGAATCCCGGTGGTGTGGCGGAGCACCAGCATGGCGGCGGAAGTGCAGGTAGGCAGAGGCGTTCGTCCGTCCTCAAGATTAGTGCAACAACGAGAAAATTAGCGAACGAAGCAGAGGAGAGAGAGAGCAGAGGAAATAGAACTCGAGCTTGGAGCGGTGGAGCACCAGAGAGGCTGGGAAGCTGGGTGGTTGTGACAGAAGCACTATGCAGTATTGCCGGCGAACAGGCAACACAACGAACTGGGAGAAAAGTGACGAGAGACAAAAATAAGGAAGAAACTTGTTTGATTTTTTTTTTTTTTGTGATTTTGGGGATGAATTTCAGCTCAATTCAATGGGATTTTTATAGAGGGAGCTAATTAAAGGGACAAACTAGAGGTGGTTTACATGGTGATTGGTGGTTAGAGGTGGGTATGGGCCGGGTCGAGCCTGTTCACGGGCTTGGGTGAATGGCAGGTCGGGTTGAGCTTTAAATTCTAAAAAGTTGTCCACGGGTCAGGCTCCTGCTTCTTGCGGGCCTGGCCCATGTTTTATATTATTTTTGACAGTTTTGAGCTAAAAAACAAAGGAAAGAAGTGTTCGGCCCGCGGGTCGGCCCACGCGGGCTCATGCCGGTGTGGGCCGGAAATAAAAGTTCTTGACCGTGACAGGCCCGCGGCCCACATAATGGACAACGGGCGAGGCCCAAATCATGTCGGGCCTGGCTGGCACGCGTCATGGTGGTTCAACACCTTGGGGAGCAAGGTCAGGAGACAAGTCAGAGAGAAGGTAGGAGAAAGAAGAGGGTGGTCGGGTGTTTGTCGGTTTGGGGAAGCTGAACATCAGCTTTCTTCATACCTCATTCTTTGTTTTTCTTGTTTTCTTTTGGTGAGAAAATAATATGTCAAACTTTGATTCTTTTATAAGTGTTAGATTAATTTGGACTTCAAAATATCAACTCAAAATCATATAGTAAAAAAGTTTTCTTATTAAATCCATAAACTATATTATAAAATCGTTTCTCATATATAATAAATATACTTTTTGTAATACTAAGGTAAATATGATTACCTTAGAAAATAATCTTAACCATAATTATTTAGGAAAGATTTAGGATGTAATTAAGCTAATACACATAATTAGTATCTAATAAAATGATATTAAAGTTCGGGGTATTACAATTCTAGGTGGGGTGATTTAAGGTTGGGAACCTATTAGGACTTACTCATTCCCAAATCACTCCAAAAATTTAAAAAAAAATGATAAAAAAAACATGGAGAAAGATAGTAGATGATTGAGGAAATAATCAAAAAAACAACAAAACCTTACTCTTTACCTTGCTAGCTCAATGATGCACTTTCTTGTTGTAAATTTTTCAACCTTTTTTGTGATTTTCTTGATTTCTAAGTGAGTTTCTAAGTTTACTTAATTACTAATTTCAACTCTTTTTTGTGTTTTTTTTTTCTTTTGATGAACTTCTTTACTTACTAATTACTTTTGTAACTTTTACTTTCTTTTTCTTGAATGTGATTTTTAGAGGAAGGGATCAGAGAAGATGAGAGTAGTATTGAGAGAAGTTATGAAATTAAGTTGATTTTTCTCAACTTGATTTTAAAGTAAAAGAAGGACGGTATTAATAGAGAAGTGAGGGAGATGAACTAAGGTTTCAAAGAACTAGAAAATTAGATTTTTAACCCAAAAAATCTGATTTTTCTCATCCTTAATCACCCTAATGACACCACTCTAATGACCTCACCCTAATGACATCATCACATCTCTTTGTAAACACAAATATTCTTATTCTTTTTGGATTTTCTCATAAATAAGGCAAAATCAGATTTCAGAAAATATTCGTATTCTTTACACCTTAATACGTAAAAAATGCATCGAAAAACTTGCAAAAAAAAATGATCATAACACTGCGCCAAACGAAGGAGCCTACGCTAAGCATGACGCCGTGCATTAGGCACAAGGCTTTGCGTCTGGCACACTCGAATTTTGCGAAAAAAACTAATGGACATGGGATTTGATTTTTATTCTCACTTCTTTTCATGATTCTTATTCTCTAACTAATGGATAACAGATGTGATTAGTGGATAAAGAATATATTCTTATTCTTTATTCAATGAACATTGACTTGACCATAAAGAAAACACATTCCCGTCAGTTTGGAAAGACAATTGAAATTCCGGCGCCCAATCGCGACTCGTTTTTTCAGATTTTCGTAAACCTAACTTGAAATAATTAGCGAACATTCGTCAGATTATCAAAGGCGAACATGATTCATCAACAAATCATTTTATTGAAAATGGTGGTGGTAGTCGTTGACTACGATTTTCGAAAAATTATATTTCTAAACGGAAAACCACACGACGGAATGAAACTCACATTTCGAGACGTAACATGCATTTGACATGGTGTGGACTCCATGATGCATGATGATTTTCGTTATTTTAATTTATTTTCAAAATATTTATTTATCTGAAAAAGGGTTCAAAATTTGGTGTCTACAACCTTTCAATTTGGTATTTGACAATTCTTTATACCAACAATAGTATTGCTAGAGAAAATGCCCACTATATGGCAGGGGTTAGACCTATATGAGCACTATTAAACCTTTGTTTTCGGCGATTTATAATGACTACCTTCAATGGCTTCTGGATGATATTGGTCATGCAAGGGTTCAGACAGGCCTACCATGAAGACGAAGAGAGTTTGAGAAAAAATATCATGTTTATTTCCTATGGTGTACTTTTTCCTAAGTTTCTAGGACATAGAGGCTTTATTCTTTTTTGTATGAAATGAAGTGCCCTAGTTGGGAAGAATAAATATCTGTTTGCAAGAATGATCTGTTTGTCAGAAATTTAATGTGAACACAATTCGAAACATGTGCATACTTCAACATTAAATATGACATGTAAATCATAATTAATCAATTATATGACACATGAAAGCATAATGTATAAAATTTTAACAAATGAAAATATCCTTTCGTGCTTCATCATTTTTCTTTTTCTCCTTTTTTCCACTTTTTTCCTTTTTTTCATTTAATTTCTTTCCTTCTTTTTTTGCATACAATCTATGAATATTTAAGAATACATGACATATTTATTATGAATAACCAGATAGGTACAAATTTCATAAAATGCTTGGTTATTTGACCCTAACAATTAGAATTAGTCTAATGCTTAAGCATAGTATTTCTTCAACTGATCAAGATTAGTGAAATGGGTGAATTCATTCCCTTCAATATCAATTCATTTTACTGCTCTAGCCATAGTGACATGCTTGACTAATAACAGCCTAGACCAGTTAGATTTGAATTTTCCCCGAGGATCATGCAACGGGACTCTATTTTCCTTTAAAACCAGATAGCCTTCTTCAATGTCTTTATCTCGAACCTTTTTGTTGATTACACGAGCAATTCTTTGCTGATAAAATTAAAAGTTTTGCAAAAAAAGTTGTCGGCGCTCATCTGTGAATGCAAGCTCATCATAAAGATTTTTCTACCATTGGTATTATGAGATTTTGTTCTTATGATTTTATACAAGAGTTCCCCCCCCCCCCCCCTTATATGCTAAAAGTGATGCTTATGGTGCTCTTAGGAGCCAATTTGTACTAACACTCTCCATCGAGTTGTGGTTTGCTGTTTTGTGTTGCATTACAGGTTTTAGGGAACTATTTCCTACTTTCTATCTGTTATATGACCGCTACATTGGATTAGAGAGGCTCGACCCTGATTTTCGAGAACCTGAGGACGCTTTCCTGAACCTTGACCAAAAGAAGAGCCAAAGATTTGGCTCTTGAGCCAAGAAACGAGTAAAGGATGCTTGGCCCGATAGAATCGGGCGGTATAGCCCAATCGGGCGCAGAAGAGAAATAATGATTTTTGTTGCGGGCCCGATCGGCCATTGAAGCCCAGTCGTAATTCATTGTTGACTCTCGATTAGGCGGTTTGGCCCGACAACATCGAGCGCCCATGAAAGACCTACTGCACATCTACCGAGTTTTTAGGCGGCCCGACGACATTGCACTAGTAGAAAAACGACGATTTGCGTCCCCTGATTTGCGTCGCACTGAAACGGAAATGACGCAAAAACCCTATTTGCGTCGCACATGAAGTAGAGTGCGACGCACATCATGTGTAAACGAGCACCAGGATAAGCTATCTGCGTCGCATCGACCAAAGGTGCGTTGCAAAAGCTTAATGTGCGTCGGACCACGTGGCCCATACGACACAAATGATTTTCACTATCTGCGTCGCATCGTAGTTGTGTGCGTTGCAAAAGACCAAATTGCGTCGGACCTCATGGCCCATCCGACGCAAATTTGCGGCCCATCCAAATATTTAACCTAACTACTCACCGCGCCTCACTCCTCAAACCCTAAAACTCCTAAAACTCCCCTCTCTCTCGCGCCTCTCTCCTCAAACCCTAAAACTCCTAAAACTCTCGTGCCTCTCTCCTCACACATTTCCCAGCCGCATCTCTCAAACACACTCTCTCTCCAAGGGTTTCAGTTTTCCCTCTCTCTCCATAAACACAAGTAGTAGATTACATAATCATATTCATTTGGTGTGATACTGTAAAAAGCACGCTAAAAAATTGGCGATACTGTAGATGAAGTATAATCAACCATTATTTGTGTTCCTAAAAAGCATTACTTATTGTGGATTTCGAAGGCTCTTTTTATAATTGTATGTTATTCATCCAACTAAGAAGGGTTCGATTTCCGTTTTGATTCTCAGCCGCATCTCTCAGCACAATAACATTCTCAGCCGCATCACTCAAGCATCTTTTTCGTTTTGATTTCATTCTCAGCACGATTTTCGTGCTTAGATTTCTCTGCGTCTTCATTCTGGTTTTTTTGAAGATTTCGTTTTATTAGATTTCGTGCTTAGATCATTCTCTGCTTAGATTTCGTTTTGGCGATTTGAAGAACGCGATTTGAAGAACGAGATTTGAAGAAAGAGATTGAAGAACGAGATTTGAAGAACGAGATTTGAAGAAGAACAAGGTTTTTGGCGATTTGTATTTTTTTAAAAAATATATTTAGTGAAATTTGTGTCGGTTAGATCTTGTTTTTTTAAGGTTTAATTTTTTAATTTCGTTTTTTTATGTTAGATCTGAATTTTCCATTTTTGATATTTGTTAGATTTTTTTCGTTTCTTAATCGACGCAAGACAATTGTACCCTTGTTAGATCTCGTATTTTTTGTTGTATCTTGTTTATTGTATTTTATTTGTTTTTGCTATATTTTGTGTTAGATCTGATTTTTTTTGTTGAATTTTTGTCATTTCGTTTCTGGGTTTTTTAAGGAGATATTCTCTCAATATTCTACTGTATGTTCGAGAATCGATTTCAGTTGCAGTATATTTTGTGTTAGATCTGATTTTTTTTTTTTGAATTTTTGTCATTTGTTTCTGGGTTTTTTAAGGAGATATTCTCTCAATCTTCTACTGTACAATCTTGTCATAAGAGCAAAGCTAACCTCGTTTTTTTTTTTACCCTTTGTCAAAAAAAAAAAAAATTTTTTTTTATTAAAATATTAATTTGCGTCGCACATAGTCCGAGATGCGACGCAAATCACTAATGTGCGTCGCACCTTAGGCTATGTGCGACGCACATTACCCTCTGCGTTACTCTGTAATTGGGCTGGGATAGCCATCTGCGTCGCACCGTATACGAGTGCGACGCAAATAGCTAAACCATTTGCGTCGTTTCCTCATACGACGCAGATCGTTTCTGAGTCATTTGCGTCGAGGGCTTTGGCGTCGCACCAGAGTCCGACGCAAATAGACGCCTCACATCCGATGCAAATTGCCTTTTCTGTACTAGTGTTGGGCGCCTGTGATTTTTAGCTGTTTTCTATACTTTGAAGCCCGATTAGCTCGGGCGTCCTTTGGGCGATCGGGCAACGACGCGCCACGCGCTTTTTAATAAATCCCAGACTGATTTTTGAGACTTTTTCCTATTGGTTTTAGGGCTTGTATAAATAGCAAAATAAGAATTTCTAGAAGACATCTTAGTTTTTAATATTAGTTTTCTCGAGAGAGTGATTTAAAAACCCTAATTTAGTGCTTTTTTATTTCAATTCAAGATCGAACCTTTTTCTTATTCACAAGTTCAATATAATTCGGTAATCTTTCTTTATTACTTCCTCTATTGTTCATTAGATTCTTTTCTTAGTTATTTACAATATTTCAGAGTATGAGATTTTATATTAATTTTGTTATTTTCATAATTATGAGTGAGTAGTTTTATTTTCAGGATTGTGGGGATCTATGTATACAATGAGGGATTGGTAGATTAGTCTGATTGCCTTGTATTTCAATTGTTTCATGTAGTTGAATATTTATGCTAGATTTATAAGTTAGGCCTGATTTGTATTTCTATTATTGCAATACTGAATCTACTTCGAGAGGAGAGATACCGTATAGGCTTTCAATCAGTAGGCACCCATTGACCATGCGAGAGCAGCTGGGTGATCTATAAGGGAGGTAATGTTCGAGAGAAGTTACATGTGCCCTAGACAGTTTGACTTATTAGGTAGTTGTTATTCGTCCCCGATTTCCCGAATTGTATGCATAATGATCCATGATTATAGTATTTTATTAATCGATTTATACCTTCTTGTTTAGTTCTGTTATTTGCTTAGTTTAGTAACACAACCATATTCATCTGATTTTTTTAGTATAATATTAGAGTTCAGAGATAATAATATAACTTTCTCCCTGTGGATTCGATCCTGACTTCCTTGGCTACTAGTTAGTGGCCTGGACTTCAGGTTATTTTTGATTAGGTGATACGACTTTAAACTGTCATATTTCACTCTACTAAGACCTCGAGAGATTGTATCTCCACCTCAACTAGTAGGACTAGCTCCATCCCGTCAACCAAAGAATACGGGGTTATCCCTGTCGGAGTTCTGACTGATATTCAATATCCCCAAAGGGCATATGGTAGTTTTTCATGCCATTGCCTAGTCTTCTTAGTCATCTTGGCAATAATAGTCTTGATTATCTTATTGGTTGCTTCCGCTACTCCATTGGTTTGGGATGATAAGGTGAGGACTAATGATGCTTGATTGCATACTTTGCAAGAGTTTTCTTCAGATGACCCTCGAAATGTGATCCATTATCATATATGATTTCAAACGGTATGCCATAACCGCCAGATAATATTGCTAATCACAAAAATTTTGAGACTTGCTTTACCCCTACCTTTGAAAATGATGCACCTTCAACCCACTTCGAAAAATAATTAATTGCTACAAGATTATACTGATGCCAATTTGAACCCCTTGGATAAATTTTTCCAATTATTTCTATGTCCCTACTCAAAAATGGCCAAGGAAAGGTCATATTGTGTAGTGACACATGTGGCATATGATTGAGGTTAGCAAATATCTGGCATTGTTTGCAAGCGCGGACAAAGCTAATGCAATCATCTTCTAGGGTACTCCAATAGAAACCTACTCCCAAATTTTATGAGCCAACATATTTCCATTCATATGGGATCCACGTTCACCTTCATGAACTCCTTACCATGATGGCTTGCTTTTAACTATCATTCACGTAGAGTTGTAGTAGCATCGAACCTTGTGTAATATACTCCACCTTTTAATATGGCAAAATGAGCAGCTAGCCTTATGATGGTTATAAGATCCTTTTGCCACTTCCCTCTGCATATTGCATAGTTTCTAGAAAGTTCTTAATATCTTTATACCATGCATCATCATCTTCTTGTTGAGCTAGTGTGGAAACAATTTGAGCTACTATCACTATTGGCCCCTTCCTTTCTTCAATCAAAACTGACTGGATCTTTGTACCATTCTCCCATGTCAAATTGACAACGAGTTAGCTAAAGCATCAGTATAACTATTGTGTTCTCAAGGAAGGTGCTTGAAGCTGATGTCATCTAAATAAGGGATCAACTCTTGAAGATACTATGTGTACAACTGTAGTCTCTCATCTCTAACTCTCCAAATCCCTATTATTTGAGATATGATGAGATTATAATCCCTATACATTTTGAGATGTCTTGTCCTTGATACCAGAGAAACTTTTACTCCATATATACATGCTTCATACTTAGCTGTATTATTTGTTGTTGGGAAATCCAACTTGACTGAAAATGGACTCATTCATGATCTATTAACAAAACCCCTGCTCGATTACCTCTCCTATTAGAAGCTACATCAAAGTACACGTGTCAATGAATAATAAGTACTCATCAGGGAATGCATCCTCATATTCATCTCCCGACGCTGGTCCTTCTGCTAGAGTTTCATATATGGCTTTTCCCTTAATAAATTTATGGCTGGCACATTGAATATCAAAAACTCATAAAGCATAGCATGCCATCTTGTCAATCTTTCGGTAAGAATGTGCTTCTGGAACAGGTACTTGATTTGATTAAGCCTCAAGATTTAATAAGAGGTATGAGCTTGAAGGTGATGCCTCAACTTCTTTGTGGCATGTACCAAAGAGACACATGCTTTTTTCAGTGGGGTATATCTTGTCTCATACTCAAGGATTTTCTTGCTGAGATAGTAAATAGTAACTTTGTTTTTTGTTCCCTCTTGATACTGGGCTAACAGAGCTCCCATAGTTGTTTCTGTGATAGTGAGGTACAAAATCAAGGGTTCTCTTTCATGGAAGTTTATGGCTCTTTCATGGAATCAAAAGCTTCCTGACACTTCTCATTCTACTCATAGGATGCCTTTTTTTGAGCAGCTTAAATTTAGGTTCACATCTAGTGATGTGTGAGATGAAGCTGTTGATGTATTGAATTATGCTGGGAAATCCTCTTATTTTTTTTTTCTGTTTTTGGAGTAGGTAAATCTTGAATGGCCTTCAACTTTTAGAGTCCACTTTGATGTCGTCTTGGCTGACAATAATCCCAACAATTTCCCCGAAGTGACGGCAACCACAGACTTTTGAGGATTTAGCCTTAGATTGTACTTTCTGATTTCAAAGAAGGACTTAATGCGAGAATATGCCCCTCACGATCTTCACTTTTCACGATCATGTCATCTACATAAACTTCCACAATGTCGTGGATGAGGTCATGAAGTATAGTGGTCGTATCCCTTTGATATATGGCTCATGCATTCTTGTGACCAAAAGGCATAACTCTGTAATAGAAAGTGCCCCAAGGATTGATGAAAGACGTGTTTGTCATATCTTCTTGACATCAATATGGGTGAGGAAATCAATCTTTTGGTGATGCAACATTCAAATCACAAAAATCAATGCATACCCGAACTCTTCCATCTTATTTTGGCAAGCCAACTTGGATGCTTCACTGCCTGGATGAATTTGGCATCAAGTTGTTTATGTATTTTTTCTTTTACTTTCAGATTGACCTCTGGTTTCATTTAATGGAGTTTTTGCTGCTTAGGCTTGTTTTCAGGATGCAACAGAATGCGATGTTCCGAAATTTCTCTATTAACACTAGGCATATCCGCATAATACCAAGCAAACACATCTACATATTCTTTTAATAATGTAATAAATACAGACTGTTTAGTTCGGGAGAAGGATGAACCTATTTTCACTTCTTTTACAACATTTTTTACACCAGTATTAATTATAATAGATTATTCCATGCGTTTTATAAATGTTTCAGTCATATCAAGTGATTCATCATTGTCAAATTCAATATCAGAAATAATGACTTTTATGCAAATGTAGTTAGATAAAGGTTCACATTCAATTTCCTCAGTATCATAATCTTCTGATTGAGTATGTAAGGTAGGTGGGCTGGAAGATGAGTTATCAGTATGATAAGCATCTGAAAGTGGTGAAAAAGTAGTTTCATGAGATGATTGTGGAGGATGGTTTCCTAAAAACATTTTAAATTAAATAGGCTCGTCTTTTGCCTGACACTCAATACTCCACTTATGTTCAACGCTTTCACCATAAGGTATTGTTTATGCTAAAATTTATCACTAACGATGAAATTGAAGTTTGTGGGACGTGTCAACTAGATAGTGTTAAAGTCGATGCGACTAAAGAATGCAAAGGGGAGTCAAAGGGGATGAACACACAAAAATGGTGACGCGGAAAACCCCAATGAAGATGGGTAAAAAACCGTGGGTGGTTGGAGATCCACCAAACTAATATCGTTCACTATCTTTCTTCGTGACTGAGTGTCGTTTACAAGAATGCTTAGTTCACCCTAGTGTCTTTCTCACAATGTTGCGTAAAAAACATGAAAATGACCTCTCTCTCTCTTTTATATGCCTTCTCTTTCTTTGGCTTTTTCCCAACGAATACAATAATAAATCTACTCATTATTACATTGATTTCCATGCTTAAATCACGGCGATCTCCTTCACTTATGGCCCAATCTTGACTCACGCTCCTCAACGGCTGAATTTATGGCTTGTTAAACTCTTCCTTATTTAGCCGGACCGTTACTTATTTAATGCTCTAGCTTCAAATTCCACGTTGCCTGCTACGTCTTCGGTCTGAATTTCTTCGCACTGTGCCATAGTCGTCATGTCATCGAGTCATCGCGTCCTTGCGTCAATGTCAACCTGTAAAAAATTCAGCCATAATAGTTTGCCCCCAATTGTTGAAATTGGGGTAACGCAAAGCCCATTTCCTTAAATTAACAAAGAAGCTTTGTCTAAATCATTAGGAGATCAAAAAATCATAAGCTAAATCTTTGCACTTGTCAGTTTTTAGAAAAAATTCCGAAGGGAACATAAGGAAGGAAAGGAAATCCTTCGAGCGGTTTATCTTTGGCAGTTCAAGAGTCGCCAACTGCAAAAAGGTAGTTTTTTGTTTAAAATGCCGTTTTAATTATAACCGTTGGTCCCATTGTCATGATTACTTTTAGTTGGCATAAATAACTAAGGCGGTTTTTAAACAACTCAATCATCACTTCCAATTTCATCAAATCTTTCTCTCTCTTTAAGTAAGGCAGCTTCCTTAACTCTCTTTATTCTCTCCGCCGGAAAATCGATCGCTGACACCAGGTAATTTCGCACTTTCTTCCTTTTTTTTCCTTTGATTCGCTCTATTTTCTCTTCTTCTACCGTTCTCATGGCTCCGAGTAGACGCAGCATTAGGATTTTTGTGAAAAAAAAGAAAGTCGAAAGAAAAGAGAAAGCTGTAGAATTAAGGGTAGAAAATGAGGACGAACTGTCAACGATGTCAGAAGAGGACCTTTTAAGGTTTTTAGACTTAGGAAATTTGCCTGAGAGTACTGTCATTAGGAATGCCGAACCTGACGAACCCCCAGAGACGTGTCCCCAAAAATGGGTAGTGCTTTATGAATACCCTTTCAAAATAGGTCTTAGGCTTCCCTTCACCCCCCTGGCAAGGGACTTGATGCAGATTTACCAGATCAGTCCTGGGCAAATTATGCCCCAAGTCTGGAGGATTCTTAGTGTCATCGACAGGGTGACAGCGTCATGGGAAGAGGCCTTCACCCTTCACGACCTACTGTTGCACTAGAAATTAGGGTTAAAGCAAAAAATAGGATAGCCCTACATGCAAAAGCGAGGTTAGAACCTCTGGTGGGGGAATTCAATCAAACGACAGGGGTTGGAAGAACAGGTTTGTTTTTGTGAAGAGGTCGTCGCTAGGGGAAGCCGGGGCGTCTCTGGTGGTGGCTGGAATACCGAAGGTGTGTTTATTTCCAGTTTTTCGCGACGTGTCGTTAACACCATTCTTACATCGTTTCTACTGCAGGTCTTAATCCAAAACTATTATCTCATCGCGACGAGTCTCAGAGTCTCTGTGACAAGTTTCTGAAGGTGTCGGAGGACGACAGGCAGTTCAGAAGGGTTCTTTTTGCTTCTCAAGAGAGTTGTTCATCTATGGCATCTGGTTAGTCCACCTCTCTTTTATTTTTAAGTAGGATTTTCTAAGGAAGTCCTTGCGTTACTAACTCTGGTACTCTTGGACAGGTTCATCAAGTCGCGTCCTAGGGGAGCTTGGACGGTCAGGTCTAGCTGAGATGCGCGCAAACGTAGAGGGAATCTTCTGCTGACGCGACGTCCCTATCGTCAGCGTCAGCGAAGAAGGACACGACGGTCGTCGTCCATTTGGACGATGAACACGACGTCGCGTCCAAGACGCGCAAAACTAATTTCCTGGCCCCGGTTCTACTCTATGACCACCAAGTGACTTCATGTCGTTGGAACGCCATATGGCCTAAGCAGACAGTTCTCTCCTAGCGCAATGGAAAGGATCAAGGAACATACTCTCCTGCATGATGTCGGATGGGCTGAACTCATTTTAGGTTAAACTTCCAGATTCTTTTTAAACATTATGCTTTTTATGAAATAATTTGTGACTCTCTAAATGACGCGTATCATATATTTTTTGTGCAGTCTTCTCAAATCTCTTGATGGCTAAGAGGGAGATCTCTCTTGCTGAAAGGTACTACATAAGAAGAGAGAATGGAAAGGCTGAGTTGGACGCGAAGTCCAAAGCGACGAGGTGGAGTCCTGCAAGAAGGCCATGGAAGACATGAAAAAGTCTTTGTAGAAGAATGGGGAGGAGCTAGAAGAGATAAGGCAGAGGGCGACTAGGTTGGAGGAGTCTTCTCGTCATGAGATCTTGACGTTCCAAGCGAGCGTCGATGCACAGAAGAACGAGATGGACATGCTCGAGGCTGAGGTGACGACTAGGGTCAGGGCGAAGCTGATGTACCAGTTCCTGATGAAGAAGACAGCATCATGGACGCCGGAAAAGGACATCGACCTATACATCCAATTCATGGGATCAATGAAAGATCTTATGGATGAGGAGGACTTAGCTGCGACGGCGGATTCTTCATCAAAGGTTGATGAAAACTCCCCGTCTTGTGCTGGGTTCATAGCGTCAGATGTGCCCCCTGACCCTGAGACTGAGAAGGAAGCCCGAGCCACTGTCTTGCCAGCTGAAGCGTTAGAGGAGAAGGAAGCTGAGAAGGTCCTGACGTTTAATCTCCTATCCCTTATTCATGCCTCTTATCGTTTAAACTTTTTTAATCAAACTATGTTTTAAGTCACTCAAGGGAGTGACTGTTTGTATAATACTTTTGGGTCACCTATGGGGTGACCATAACTTTTTAAAATTTCTATCGTCGTACTTTTTGGGTCGCCTATGGGGGTGACATTACTTCGTTGCTTTTGAGTTTTTAACATGATAACTTATGTCTCTGCTGTGTGTACATGCATTGTCCTGTCGTTATTATGACGTTTCTAGAGGTTAGCCAGGCGCCAATAGGCCATCTTCGGTCGTTCGGACGTATCGTTTGGACTTAATAAGAGTCATAATTAGTCATGCGGACGTATCATTTGGACTTTTTGAAAGTCGTCATTGCTCGTTCAGACGTGCCGTTTGGATTAAACGACTTTTTAGAATACACATAGGAAATACATAAAACACATGTGCCCGTCAGGGGGATGGCTGAAATGTCACCAATGGCTATGATTTTAAAATGACTGTGCCCCTGTCGTTGCGTCGGCTGAGGCAATGGTGGAAATCGTCGGACGTTCATGAGTTGAATGGGGACAATTTGCCTGCAACTTCAACAAGTACCCAGTGTGAGAACACTATGGTCGCTAACACCTAGCGACCTAGTTATAACATTACCAACCAATCTACTTCTCTATGTATAAGATATGTTTTTTTTTTTTTTAGACTGAAAATAAAAACAAAGCTCGCCACTTGGATTTTAAAAGTAGTATCGTTTGAGGTGCGTGGCATTCCAGCTGCGAGGTACGGGGCTTCCGTCATGTCGGACCAATTGGTAGGCCCCATGGCCTACTACTTTACTGATTTGGTATGGTCTTCCCACTTCTGGCCTAGCTTGGCAACGTTAGCCTCTTGTGTGTTTTGGAACACTTTCCTTAGGACCCAATCTCCTTCGACGAAGGACTTGGCTTGGACGTTCTTGTTGAAGCTCCTCGCTACTATTTGCTGCTGTGCTGCCATGCGCACCAGCACTACGTCGCGCAATTCCTCAATGGTATCTAGGTCGTTAATCAACTCGTCGCGCTTCCATCGCTCCGTCGCTAGGCTGCAGCGTCTTGTTTTGTTGCTAATGAACTGCGGGTATCTTGGCGATAGCAGGGTTTGGACGTTCTTGTTGAAGCTCCTCGTTAACCAAAGAGTCAATGATCGTTTTGTTGCTGGATTCATCCTGTCCATTGGCTTTGCGGGTATCTTGGCGTTGACGTTAGCAACGCTATGCCCAACTCATCGCAGAAGCGTCTTGTTTCGTTGCTAATGAACTGTGACCCGTTGTCGCATACTATCTCGGACGGGACGCCAAATCTGCAAATGATGTTAGTATATATAAAGGAAATCACTTCCTTATCACGTACATGTTGAAAAGAACCTGCCTCAATCCACTTAGAAAAATAGTCAGTTAGTGCCAACATAAAGACCTTCTGTCCTGGGGCTGGAGGTAACTTACCAACTATGTCCATGCCCCACTTTATGAAAGGCCAAGGTGTTAGAGTAGGATGCAAAGGTTCACAAGGTTTGTGCGTCATACCTGCATGTCGTTGACATATCACATTTGGCGACATACCTTATTGCTCCTTCCTCATTGTTGGCCAATAATAGCCCATGCGCAATACTCTATTAGACAAGCTGCGCCCTCCTGAATGATTCCACAGGTGCCGTCATGCATGTCCTTCAGGACTTGCCCCCACTCTCCTTTTCCAAACAACGTAGGTAGGGGCCTGCGGCAGACCGTTTGAAGAGTACTCCCTGAATGAGGACGTATCGCGATGCCTTCAATCGAATTCTGCGTGCTTTCGCCTTATCTGTTGGGAGTACATCGTTAGCAAGAAAATCATAAAATGTTTTTGTCCAACTGACACTTACTTCCTCATCGTCAGGGTCGCTTCCTGATGCGGGGTTGTCGACATTATTAACGACCCCACGACTGTCTCGAGGCTGATCGGTCGCGGTTGCGACAGCGTCTCCAATACTCCTAGCGATAGCAGGGTTTGCCAAGTGAACAATAGGGACGGACGTAAACGAAACGTCCCTGAAAGAAGATCCGAGGTTGGCCAATGCATCCGCTTGTGTATTTTGATCCCTAGGTATCTGCAAAATATCAAACGAATTAAACACTTTACTTTTACTCTGAGCTATTTCCAAATACATGGCCATTTTAGAGTCTTTTGCGGTGAATTCGCCTTTGACTTGGCTGACTATCAGTAGTGAATCGCTGAAGACTTTCAATGCTTTCGCTCCAATGTCTTCTGCTAACGTAATTCCGGTTATGAGCGCCTCGTACTCGGCTTCGTTATTCGTCGCTCTAAATTCACAGCAAATGGCTCGTACTATCTTGCCCCCCTGTGGTGACTTTAGCACAATGCCTAGACCTGCACCACGAAAATTAGAAGATCCATCAACGAACAATATCCAATAGTCGTCGTTCACTTGGTTAATCCTTGCGACTTCGTCGTCTGCGAGCTTTTCTAGCTCTGGGCTAAAGTCTGCCACAAAATCTGCCAAAGCTTGTGACTTGACAGCAGTCCTTGGATGAAACTGGATGTCGTACGCGCTGAGTGCTATTGCCCACTTGCTCATGCGACCTGTCAATTCCGGATGTCGCAAGACAGACTTGATAGGATAATTAGTCATAACGATACAGTATGCGTTTCGAAATAATGCCTAAGTTTCTTAACAGCTACGACTATGGCTAAAATGAGTTTTTATAATGAAGAATACCTGGTCTCCGCGTCTAGCAGAGACTTACTGACATAGTAAATTGGTAGCTGCTGGCTCTCCGCTTCCCGCGTCAGGACAGCGCTGACGGACACGTTACTTACCGCGAGATAGAGCTGCAACGTTTCCCGATATTCGGCTTTGACAGCAATGGCGGCGACGCTAAATAGCTTTTTAGCTTTTGCAGCGCGTCTTCATGTTGTTGCGTCCACTCAAAGCCCTTGTTCTTTCTCAGGACGTCGTAAAATATATGACACTTCTCAGATGACCGGGATATGAAACGATTTAACGCGGCCACGCGACCGGTCAACTTTTGCACTTCCTTGACGCTTCATGGGGACTGAATGTTGATGATGGCTTTTATTTGATCTTGGCTGGCCTCAATTCCTCTTGCGTCACGACGTACCCTAGAAATTTTCCTGCGGACACTCCAAAGGTGCACTTAGTAGGATTTAATTTCATGCCATACCTTCGTAATACGTCGAAAGCCTCCGACAGATGTTGAATGTGATCGCCTGCTTGCTTGGATTTGACGAGCATTAATCGATGTACACTTCCATGGGTCACCCAGTTGATCTTTAAACATTTGATTAACTAGTCGCTGATACGTGGCACCTGCATTTTTCAAACCAAAAGGCATAACCTTGTAACAATATATACCTTTATCAGTGACAAACGCGGTCTTTTCCTGGTTGTCAGGATGCATCAGTATTTGATTGTACCCGGAATACGCGTCCATGAACGTTAAAATCTCGTGACCGGCCGTCGCGTCGACCATTGCATCTATATGAGGAAGAGGAAATGGATCCTTATGACATGCTTTATTTAGGTCTATGAAGTCGTTGCAGACTCTCCACTTTCCGTTCTTTTTGCTGACCATCACGACGTTAGCTAACCAATCTGGGTATTTTACTTCGCGGATCTTTCCGGTATCGATCAATTTCTGGACCTCGTCATTGATGACTTGGTTCCTTTCAGGAGCGAACTTGCGTCTTTTCTGCTTCACAGGCTTGTGAGCGGGTTGACGTTGAGTTTATGCGTGATAACGTCAGGACTGATACCTGTCATGTCTTCATGGGACCAAGCAAAACAATCTTGGTTAGCTTTCAAAAAGTCAATTAACTGACCTCGTATCTCTTGTGACAATGTCACTCCGATTCGAACGACGCGATCGGGGATGGATGGATCGAGCATCACTTCATCCACGTCCTGCTCGCTGGGCGCGTCGGGCGCTGACCCATCCTTTATTTGCTAGATAGCTGCTTTTGGGGGCTTGAGCGACGAACTATAGCATTCCCTTGCAGACTTCTGCTCGCCCTTTATTTCTTGGACCCCCCATTTGGTAGGAAACTTCAGTGACTGATGATAGGTTGAAGGGACGGCCTTCATCTTATGTATCCATGGGGTACCGAGAATGATGTTGTACGCTGACGGGCAATCCACAACGTTGAACCTGGTTGGGAGGTTGTCACCTTTTGCTAGCGTTGGCAGCGTGATCTCCCCGACAGTATGTTGAGTCTCTCAACTGAAACCTACTAAAACAGTAGATTTTTTAGTAATATCTTTATCACACAGACCCATACCTTCGAGGGCGCTTTTGAATATGATGTTGGCTGAGCTGCCTCCATCGACCAACACTCGCTTCAACAGGCAGTTGCTGACAGTCAGGGATATGACTAATCCGTCATGATTCTCCACGTCGCAGACGTCGTCGTCATCAAAGGTTATTGCCATCGCTTCGAGCTTGCGCTCCTCGGCCGACCTGCAAGATTTATAAACGGCGGACGAGGGGGTACCCTCTCTTGCTAGCCTCAGGGATATGACTAATCCGTCATGATGCTCCACATCGCAGACGTTGTCGTCATCAAAGGTTATTGCCATCGCTTCGAGCTTGCGCTCCTCGGCCGACCTGCCAGATTTATAAACGACGGACGAGGGGGTACCCTCTCTTGCTAGCCTTTTGGCTGCGGAATACGTTAGTCCACATACATCAGATCCACCAGAGATGACGTTAATTACCTTTACATGCGTGGGCGACGTAGGAGGGTCGGATTGCGCGGTATTTTTTCCAAAGGACGCTTTACCTTTGTCGCTCAGAAGGTCCTTAAGATGCCCCTTATTGAGCATGAACGCAACTTCGCGTCGCAACGCAATGCACTCCTTCGTCTTATGACCATGATCATGATGGAACTAACACCATTTTGACTGATCTTTTTCGCCTCCGGACGGTCGTTCTTCTTCGGCCAACGAAGTGGCGCTCCGATTCTAGCTAAGGCATTCACAACCCCTCCGACGTCGACGGAGAATCCGTAGGAATCTAAAGCAGGGAAGGTTAGCGACTCCGTCCTTGCGCTGTTACCTGCACTTTCTACAATGTCAGTAACATTGTTTACCTGATTTGAACGGTTGTAGGGGTGACTTCGCCAGTTGTTCTTCTTAGGGACGAAGGTCTTCCGATCAATGGGAGTATCTGGGGCGCGTCGGGTGGATATGGTGTTGAGGATGGCGTCGTCTTCCTCCAGCCTCATCTGTGCTAATGCTCGCGACTTGACTTCCTCGAACGTCTGGCACGGGTACTTCGTCAGACGATTGTATAGCTTTGACCGCAAGATTAGTCCTTTCCTGAAACATTCAATAGCAGTCTTAGTATCAAGATTTTTAATGCTAATCATTTCTTTGTTAAAGCGATTATAATAATCGCGAACGGATTCTTTGGGTCCCTGCACGACGCCATATAGATCGCTCGTTTGCTTTTCCAGGCTGCGACTGCCTTCAAACTTCTCATAGAACTTATTGACGAGGGTGGAGAAATTGCCAATGATCCCTGGCTTGAGAGATCCCAACCACTTGAGAGCGGGACCGGTGAGCGTGGCTCCGAACGACTTGCACATGCATGCCTCTACCAAATGCCAGGGAATTGACGCTTGCCACATCCGTTGTTTGTATTGCGCGACGTGGTCGCCCGGATCGGTTGAACCATCGTAAGTAGCAGCTAAGGTAGGCAGGTTGAGCTTTTTGGGGAGCACGACTCTTGAGATCCTATCAACGAACGGTGACTCTGCGTAGCCGTCGGGGTGTTCCACGATGCTTGGTGTTGGGGCTCCGGGGAGCTGGGACATGAGCTTCATCAAGCGCTTGTTCTGCTTTTCGATTTGAGTCAGACGCTTTGTCATAAGATTTGTTTCTCCTCCACCTTGGTCGTTTTCTTCATTGTTCAAGGGCTCTTCGTCCTCGGGCTCTTCGTCATTTTCAGGTTCTTCATCATCCGACTCAGAGAGATTCCCCATATAAGGGATGTCGTTCAGATTTTCTCGACGACGCGCTTTCGAGGCCTTGGACGATGCTAACTCCTCTTGTAATTTCTGGATCCTCTCCTGCGATGTCATAAAGTCGGTAGTTAGACGCTCGTTAGCTTGCCTCATTTCGAGCATCTCTGCTCTCATTTGCTCGTACTGCCTTTGCATTTCCTCGAGGTTAGGTGTTTCTCCCATTTGACAGATTTTGAATAGTAGATGGTCTGGTTAGGCCCCACGGTGGGCGCCAAATTGTTTATGCTAAAATTTATCACTAACGATGAAATTGAAGTTTGTGGGACGTGTCAACCAGATAGTGTTAAAGTTGATGCGACGAAAGAATGCAAAGGGGAGTCAAAGGGGATGAACACACAAAAATGGTGACGCGGAAAACCCCAATGAAGATGGGTAAAAAACCGCGGGTGGTTGGAGATCCACCAAACTAATATCGTTCACTATCTTTCTTCGTGACTGAGTGTCGTTTACAAGAATGCTTAGTTCACCCTAGTGTCTTTCTCACAATGTTGCGTAAAAAACATGAAAATGACCTCTCTCTCTCTCTTTTATATGCCTTCTCTTTTCTTTGGCTTTTTCCCAACGAATACAATAATAAATCTACTCATTATTACATTGATTTCCATGCTTAAATCACGGCGATCTCCTTCACTTATGCGCCAACGTCTTGACTCACGCTCCTCAACGGCTGAATTTATGGCTTGTTAAACTCTTCCCTTATTCAGCCGGACCGTTACTTATTTAATGCTCTAGCTTCAAATTCCACGTTGCCTGCTACGTCTTCGGATCTGAATTTCTTCGCCACTGTGCCATACGTCGTCATGTCATCGAGTTATCGCGTCCTTGCGTCAATGTCAACCTGTAAAAAATTCAGCCATAACAGGTATCATCAAAGATACCGGATCAAGATCTCCTTCTTTAGAAGACTCAAAAGTGAAAAGTTCCTTGATTATAACCCATTTTCATCCTGATTTGAAGACATCTGGACAGAATTTGTATTGGTAAATTCTACAAGCTCTTTGACTACATTTGTGGATATGGCTAAGGTTTTTGTTAAGTGATGGTAATTGGTCATTCTTAGAGAAGGGACAAATTTCTTCTTCTTGGTCCTAAAGGTAAAGAAAAATAATTATTAAAAGAAAAGAGAAGAAAGCCATAAGTTGCAGAACGCGTTGCAGAATAAATAAAACTTTCGAAAATAAATTTGCAATATTTTGATTGGAATGGTCCACCTTTGCAGTTTTTTTTTCACCCTTTTAAAATGATTATACCGTCATTGGGGTTGATGACAAATATTTTTAATTCCTCCATTCCCTACTTTATTATTGAGCAAAGATAGGAGATTTAGAAATTAGGGTATGTATCCCCATTGGTGTCTTAATTCAACATTTCAAAATTGTTCATGTGATAACTGCATCTTGAACTGTAATTACATTGTCTGAAATACAATGGTTAGTATATTTGAGTCGAACCTGAAGGCTGCCTAATATCCCCATTGCTCCAGGTGCATTTTGCATTTTTAAGGAATCAAACTCAGCGTAGTTCGACAATTTAAAGTGATCTAATGTTTTTTATTTAATAAAGCAGTTGTACTCATATTGAGCTACCTACGTACCCTAAGTGTTACATAGGTAGAGTGATCTCACAGTGCAAGTGTATGTGATAATGGGGATTCAAGCTGCATGTAAACCTCTGACACTAATGAGGTGAAACCTTTTTTTTTTCTACCCCCCTACGAGATGTTTACCGAATATTTTTCTCCTTCTATCATTTGATAGGCATGAGGCCATTAAGTAGCTTTGCGGTAGACGATGGCTATGTTGGTGATCTGCTTGATGCGATAGCTTCATGACATTAGTTGGCGTCGTGACCATGGAACTGATGATAATGACAGTACTTGTAGAGATCTAGTCCTATATATAGGACTTTCCCCTAGACGTCAAGGAAGTGGGTGAATCTGACCTTATTCAACCAGTTTTCGAAAAATATCGACTTTGGATTGCGGTTTAGAGTGTGACAACACCTTCTTTGCAAGTACTTCTTTGTAGGTCGGACTAATGACACCTTGATCAATCAGGTTCAAAAATTTGTAGTAAAGATCATGGCATCCATCATTCTCATGCCCATATTTGCAACGATAAGTGCGCTGTTTGCTCATGTTCGTGTCATGAAAGGTTAAGCAATGCACATATGTTAGGGATTGGATTATACCTTGGCTCCAAAAACTATTATACACCACACTCAATGGTTCATCCATTTTAACAAAGACCCTTGGATTTGTATTGGGAGTTTAAGATTTTCTCGAGGTCCCTTTTCTTGAAATCTTATAGCATCTATGTTGAAGCCATGTTGCTCCACGTGGCTGAGGCAGGTGTACTTGATGGGAACCATGTGACAATAATAGGAATAGTTCAACTTTTGCAGCAATATAAGCATGAACTTTCAATAAGTAGTAGTGATATGGAGTTATGCGCGCATATGAGTGCATCTCGAATAAAAGTGCGGGAAAGTTGCTAAGGCGCTTTAACGCAAGGTGACTAGCTTCAACTTCATGACATCAATCTATCTATACTCGAGAATCCAATTAACAAAAGATTGACTAGCATTTTTCCAACTACCTATATCCCAATAATACAAAGAGTAGTACCAATCCAAAGCTAGTCCTTCGAAACTTTTATCAAGAAGCATGAGGTAATCTTCCTCTAATATGCCCCACGGGTGTAATGGATTCACTAAACCAACTAAGTGGACAAAAGGATCACCATTCCCATCAAATTTCCTAAATTGTGGTTGTTTATGCTAAAATTTATCACTTATGATGAAATTAAAGTTTGTGGGACGTGTCAACCAGATGATGTTAAAGTTGATGCGACAAAAGAATGCAAAGGGGAGTTAAAGGGGATGAACACACAAAAGTGGTGACGCGGAAAACCCAATGAAGATGGGTAAAAAACCGCGGGTGGTTGGAGATCCACCAAACTAATATAGTTCACTATCTTTCTTCATGAGTGATCGTCGTTTACAAGAATGCTTAGTTCACTCTAATGTCTTTCTCACAATATTGCGTCCAAAATATGTCAATGACCTATCTCTCTCTTTTATATGCCTTCTTTTTTCCTTGGCTTTTTCCCCAACGAATACAAAAATAAATTCACTAATTATTACATTAATCTTCACGCTTGAATCATGGGGAATATTCTATGCTCACGCTCCAGCGTCTTAATGTTGTCCCTTTTAACGGCTGAATTTATGGCTTATAATGCTCTTGCCTTATTTAGCTGGACCGTTACCATTCAATGCACTACTCTCAATCTTGCATCCTTCGATGTGTCTTCGGGTTGCATCTTCTTTGTCATCACGTCAGATGGTATTACGTCATCGAGTCATCGCGTCATCGCGTCAATGTCATCCTGTCAAAAAATTCAACCATAACAGTTTGCCCCCAATTGTTGAGTTGGGGTGGCACAAAGCCCATGAGACAATTGTTAAAAAATCAGTGAATCAAATGAAATTCTACTCAAGTCCTTAAGATATCACAAATCGCAAGAAATCTCGCCCTTGTCAATTTAAAGAAAAAAGATTTCCAGAGAGACGCATGGAAGGAAAGGAGATCTGCTTTGAGCGGTTATTTTTGGTAGTCCAAGAGTCTCAAAATACAAAAGGTAGTTTTGTTTTTAAATAGCCGTTTTAATTATAACCGTTGGCACGATTGTCATGATTGCTCATTGTTGGCATAAATAACTTAAGCGGCTGAGAAATCATAACTTTTACTCTAACTTCATCAAATCTTTCTCTCTCTTTAAGTAAGGCAACTTCCATAACTTCCTTTACTCTCTTCATCGGAAAACCGATCGCTGACACTAGGTAATTTCGCACTTTTTCGCTCGTTTTTTTTCCTTTAATTCGCTCTACTTTCTCTTCCTCTACTGTTCTCATGGCGCCTAGTAGACGCAGCATTAGGACTTTCGTGAAAAACCAAGAGAAATCGAAAGGGAAAGAGAAAGCTGTAGAACTAAGGGTAGAAAATGATGTTATGTTCCCTATTTTGAGTTTTGAATGATGACAAACCACATTGAACTGTTATATTGCATGCATGTTTCTGTTTACATGTGTAGGTGCCAAAGTACGAGTTCAATGGATAGAAAGACGAAGCTAGTGAAGCCAAGTCTTGAAGAATTGCATGAAGACCAAGATCAAGTTGTAGCTTTTAGGTCTTAGATGCAATGTAAGTGGTATAAAGGTTTTAATGCACTATAAAGGTTTGAAACTAGAGAGATGAGTGGTTGTGGATGACAAGAAACATCGGATAGTCATACACAACTACAAGTAAAACTTGGTTGATTGGACAATCTGGGAACAGATCTGAACCAGTCCTCTAAGATTTACTTCATGCATTCGTATTTTAGGAAAGTTCTCTTTCCGAGTAAAATTGATTTTCAAAATACACGGATGCATGGTTTGATATGTGAGCAAGATTTCTTAAATATGGTAGTGTGTTATATGATATTATACTGAGTATATTTTCCTTGGAATTATTTTCATACTTCCGAGGAAAGTATACTCACATAATATCATGTAATATTTACTTACCAAAGGCTTATTTAAGGGGTTTCGCTAACATACAAACATCAAGCTTTTCCACGATAATTTTTGAGTATTCTCTAAGCAAAAGTATTCTCTCTCAAGTATTCAAACCTAGCATAAACCCTAATACCACATAGATCTTAAACAACTCTCATTCTAAGCATATTAGGCTGTTTTGCTCGTGAGAGAAAAACTTGTTGTATTTGAGCATCATGTGAGTTCAGGTTGCAGGGGAAGTTGATCAGGATCAATTTCATTTGAACATCATAGTTGGTGGTTGAGTCGAACTTCATAGGTGGAAGTTGGGGAATCATCTTGTGCATAGGTGCATAAGTGATTGAGTGTAATTCTTTTGTTATTCTGAGTTGATTAATAAAAGAGTGAGTGAGTGGAGGACGTAGACTTATTGAAGTCGAACCTCGTTAAATCCTGGTGTTGTTTATTCATTGCTTTTATTTCCGCTGCTAGAGAACTGTTCTTTACTGTTCTTCAATAATCGAAAAAGTTGCAACATTCGGACAAACACTCAATTCACCCCCCTCTTGAGTGTCTCTTGCACTTAAATTGGTATCAGAGCCTAACTTCTTGAAAAGGTAACACCTAGAGAAGGAGGACATAATGACTACTCAAGAAATGACCAGTGGACCCGGAGGATCAAGGCTACCAAAGTTCAATGGAACTAACTATCCTTGGTGGAAGAATTGCATGAGAAATCTGATCATTGGCACAGACTATGAGTGCTGGATGATCATCGGAATGGACCAAGGAAGGTGGCTAACAATTCAGATGGAACAGAGAAGAAGGAGAGTGAGTACACTACTACAGATCTGAAGACCTTCGAGAAAATGCAAAGGCCATGTCACTACTTCAACAAGGTATTGCTGATAATGAGGTAAGTCGTATATTAGCATGCTCACTGCTAAGGAAATATGGGAAACCTTAGAATTAGCCTATGAAGGCACTAGTGAAGTCAGGAGATCTAAAGTTGATATGCTTATGTCTAAATATGAAACTTTTGATATGAACCGAGATGAAAATATAAGAGATATGTTTACTCGTTTCATGACAATTATCAATGAACTTAAATCTCTTGGAAAAGACTTTACTAATGAAGATTTGGTGAGAAAGATCTTGAGAAGTTTGACAGGTAAATGGCTGCCCAAGGTGACTGCTATTCAGGAGGCTAAGGATCTAACAAAGTTGTCCATGGAACAACTTATTGGGTCATTAATGACTCATGAGATGTTGGTGGAGTCAAAGAGGAAAGCACAAAAAAGTCGTGGGTTAGCTTTGAAGGGTGAGGAAAATGATGAAGATCTGATGATATTGGTCTCATGGCTAAGAGGTTTGAGAGGAGTCTCAGAACGCAGTTCAAGGGGAAGTCTTGGAAGAACAAGGGCAACTTGAAGAAGACCAGTTCCAGCACTGGTTGCTTCAAATGTGGAGAAACTGGACACATGATCAAGGATTGTCCAGCATGGAAGAATGATAAAGGAGGACAGAGAGAGAAGAAAATGACTAAGAGGGCTATGCTAGCCGCCTGGGGTGATTCTGATTCAGGTGGTGAAAGCGAGGAAGATGAAGCCCTAATGTGTGTGACGCTCTGATTGGAGACATAGACCAGAAGCAGACCAGTTTAGGAAAGAAAGGACACATGTGCTCATGGCAGGAAGCAGCTCTTCCGACGAAGAACAGGTAACTATCTCTAATATGCAAGAACAAATGAGATATTGTGATAGAGATGAGTTACTAGGTTTTATTGATTCTGCTATTGAACAAAATGTTAAAGGAAATGCTGCTTATAAAGCTAACAAAAAGAAGTTGAGAGAAGTAACTCGAAACTTAGACCTAAGTGAAAGCCGTTCTGCTGAACTTGAACTTATTTGTACAGAACTGAAAGAAAAAATTTCAGAGCTTGAAATAAGTTTGGATCAGAAGAACATTGAGCTTGAGATGCTAAGACCTCAATCAGATTTTTCAAAAACTGATTTTATCAAAATAATGATAGAGGATTTAGTAAACTCAAGGAGGCTGAAGTTGAAGGTATAAATTTCGAGTTACTCAAACAGAAAAGCTTCTACTTTAGAACATTCTGATTTAACTTTAGCTCATAATTATCTGATTGATGATGTGGAAGAATTGTTCAATAAGTATGTGGATTTGAAAGCTTCTTTGCTAGCACAAGTGGTCCTAGTGTTAATGTTGAAGACTTATGTTTGGAATATGAGGGTAAGATATGTGATCTTCAATCCGAATTATACAAACTAAGAAAAGGCAAGAACATTGCGACCACTTCTGAACAGATCCTGAACTGGTTTCAAAACTTAAGGATGAGCTCAAGGCAAAGTTGGATCTTGCCATTGCTGCAGAATTTAATGAAGCTCAACTTAAGAAACTTGAAACCAAGGAACAGGATTTGAGTGATGCTTGAGACAGATGAACAGGTTGCTCGATGCTCAAAGTACTTAAACATTCTGACCTCACAACCTGGTAATCCTCAGAGGTTTGGATTAGGGTATTCTGGAACCAGTTCCCAACAGCCACCAAAGTTGGGAAGAGATGAGACTTGGATTTCTGAATTCAAGAGAGGTAAGTACGTGTTTGCAAAGGAATGCACGTGTGTACCTACTGCGGTAAGAATGGTCATGTTATTAATACTTGTTGGACTAAGCAAAAACATGAAAAAGAAACCAGTCTCATGTTCACAATGTTCATATCAGAAGGGTCAACACACAATTGGTCGAACAATGGAAAACATGATAAAACTAAGAAGACCAATGTAAAACAAATCTGGGTTAGAAAGGACAGAGTCAAACCAGTTTCCAAGGACAAGGAACCCAAGAAAATCTGGGTTCCTAAAACTAAACCTTGATTTGTTTGTGCAGGTTAGAGTGAGAGCAAAACCATACTGGTATTTGGACAGTGGTTGCTCAAGACACATGTCAGGAGATAAAAGTCAATTTCTCTCACTCGTAGCCTATGAAGGAGGAAGTGTCACCTTTGGAGACAATAGCAAAGGTTTGATTAAAGGTATGGTAAAGTTGGTAAGACACTTTCTCAAGCTATTAATGATGTTTACTTTGTAGAAGGTTTGAAACATAACCTCTTGAGCATTTCTCAACTATGTGACAAAGGAAACCATGTTGAATTTGAAACCAATCTTTGTCATATAGTAACACTGAAACAAGGGAACTGGTCTGCAAGGGATTTCGACATAACAATGTTTACATAACATTTTTAAGTCAGATTCCAAAGACAGTGCCACTTGTCTTAGTGTTATAAAGGATGATCATTGGTGTGGCATAAGAGACTTGGACATGTAAGTTTTTCTTTGCTCAATAAACTGAGATCTCAAGACTTGGTGACAGGTTTACCTAACATCAAGTTTGTTGCAGATCATATTTGTCATGAATGTGCTAAATGTAAACATGTCAAGTCCTCTTTTCAGCCAAAGAAGTTTGTAAGCACAACTAGACCTTTCGAACTTGTACACATGGACTTGTGTGGGCCCATGCGTGTGCAAAGTCGAAATGGTCATAGTTATGTGTTTGTGTTAGTTGATGATTATTCTCGTTTCACTTGGACAATCTTTTTGAAGTTTAAAAATGAAACTTTTGAAGAATTTGAAATTCTGGTAAAACAAGTCCAAAACAAGATTAGTCATCAACTGGTCTCTATCCGGTCTGATCATGGTTCTGAATTTGACAATGTCAGCTTCGTAACCTACTGTAATGATCATGGTGTATCTCACAATTTTTCAGCTCCTAGAACTCCACAACAAAATGGAGTGGTTGAAAGGAAAAATCGCACTCTAGAAGAAATGGCAAGAACAATGCTTCTAGAGAGTGGTCTTCCTCGAAACTTCTGGGCTGAGGCTGTGAGTACTGCGTGTTATATTTTGAATAGGGTAATGTTGAGACCTTTACTAAGAAAACACCTTATGAGCTCCTTAGGGGAAGAAAACCAAACATTGTACATTTACGATTTTTGGGTGCAAATGTTTTGTACACAACAATGGTAAATCAAGTTTGGACAAGTTTGACCCTAGGAGTGATGAGGCTGTTTTCGTTGGATACTCTTCACACAGCAAGGCATACAAAGTTTTCAATAAAAGAACCTTGTGTGTTGAAGAAAGTATCCATGTCTTGTTTGATGAGACTAACATGTTCAGCAAGCATGTGCAGGTTGAGAAGTGCTGATGAGTTGAAATTGGTATGCTGAACTTTACAGGGCTAAGGATGAGAAGGTGCTGAACCAGGCTCACCACACAACTCTCATAGAGAGGAAGAGTCTGGTCCAGCACAGAATCAGGTAGCTCAAGAGGTAAGGGAAGGAGATAGTGACTCAGATGCTCATCCACATGAAGATGATGCAGATGAGACCACTATGGAAACTGGTTCACCTGCTCAAAACAACAATGAGACAGGGGGAACCAGTACAGGAACAGGTTCAACATTAGAAGGCACAAATGAAAACATTGATATGAACAAATCTTTTAAGTACAAGTCCTCTCACCCCACTGATCTAATCATTAGTGACATTAACAAGGGGGTGCAGACAAGGAATTCTACTTTGCAAAACTTTTGTGCATTCTATTCCTTCTTATCAAGTGTTGAACCTACTGACTATAAGGTTGCTTTAATGGATCCAGATTGGGTTCTAGCCATGCAAGATGAACTCAATCAGTTTGAGAGAAATCAAGTATGGCATCTTGAACCCAGGACGGAGAACATATCTGTTATTGAAACTAAATGGGTGTTCAGGAACAAATTGGACGATTCAGGAATTATAGTCAGAAACAAAGCTAGGCTAGTGGTTCAAGGGTTTAATCAACAGGAAGGAATTGATTATGATGAAACCTTTGCTCCAGTAGCCAGGCTTGAAGCTATCAGGATATTAATTGCATTTGCTGCTCAAATGAATTTTAAACTCTTTCAAATGGACGTTAAGACAGCCTTTCTTAATGGCTATTTGAAAGAAGATGTTTATGTAAAGCAGCCCCCTGGCTTGGGATAGTGATTTGCCAAATCATGTTTTTAAACTCGATAAAGCTCTCTATGGTCTCAAACAAGCTCCCAGAGCTTGGTATGAGAGACTTTCCAGTTTTCTTTTAGAAAATTTATAAGAGAGGATCAGTTGACAAGACACTATTCTTGAAAGAAAGGGGAACTGATCTGTTAGTGGTCCAAATATATGTTGATGATATTTTGTTTGGAGCTACTAATCCTGATTTGTGTAAAGAGTTTGCAGATTTGATGAAGAGCGAATTTGAGATGAGTATGATGGGAGAGCTTGGATTCTTCCTTGGTCTTCAAATCAAGCAAACCAAAGATGGAATCATGATCCATCAACAGAAATACCTCAAGGAGCTGCTGAAGAGGTATGGTCTGCAAGATAGCAAGTCCTATGAAACACCTATTCCAACTTCTACAAAATTGAGCCTTGATGAGAAGGAAAGGATGTTGAGGGCACGCTATACAGAGGTATGATTGGCTCATTGCTTTACTTAACAGCCAGTAGGCCAGATATAGTGTTTTCAGTAGGGTTGTGTGCGAGATTTCAAAGCAACCCTAAAGAATCTCACCTAAAGGCTGTTAAAAGGATTCTTAGATATCTCAATGGTACTGATGATTTGTGTTTGTGGTATCCAAAGGGCAGCAGCATGAGCCTCATTGGATACACAGATGCTGACTTTGCTGGTTTTATTGTGGACAGGAAAAGTACTTCTGGAATGGCCCACTTCTTAGGTTCTTGTCTCATTTCATGGGGATCTAAGAAACAAAATTCTGTAGCATTATCCACAGCTGAGTCTGAGTACATTGCTGCTGCTTTGTGTTGTGCTCAACTCTTGTGGATAAAGTCACAACTAAAGGATTTTGGGGTCTGTTTCGGAAGTGTTCCTGATTTTATGTGATAACACAAGTGCAATCAATATTTCGAAAAATCCTGTCCAGCATTCTAAAACCAAGCATATTGAGATAAGGCATCATTTTCTAAGGGACAATGTTAAAAAGGTAATGTTGAGTTGGAGTTTTGCAGGTCAGAAGATCAATAGCTGACATATTTACAAAACCTTTGAGCAGAGAAGTGTTCATCAAGCTTCGTACCTTGTTGGGTATGATTAAGATTAGACAATGAGCTCTTAGGTCTTGACTTGTCCCTTTGGCCAGTCAAATGATGTCAATTTGTGTATATATTTTTTTTATATTCTTCTTTTGCTTTTTAGGGCTTACAAAGTTCTTATGCGATGCTGAACTGATCATCTTAGTACTTGGGTACTTAAGCATAAGTCTTAAAAAGGTAAGTTGGCACAGACCAGTTGCAGACCACTTGGGAACCAGATTCTTGAGGCGGTTATCTCTGAATACTTGTTTTTTTTCAAATTTCAAATTAGGAAAATAAATGAAGTGACGGTTGTAATTAAGGCAACTGCAGTTTGCGAAGAACGGATATATCCGTTTGATTTTTTTTTCTTACCATCTTATATATATTCTTGCATGTGATCATACTTTCCTTATTTCTCTCTCATTATCTTTGATCACATATTTTCCTGATTTTGTTTTCTTTAGTTGCGTACTTTCTTTCGATCAAACCCTACTTTCTTCTACTCCTTTCTTTCTCGAATTCTTAAACACAAATTGTTCAAGTTTTCTTTTCTTGTTCTCAAGTGCTCACAACAGAGTAAATTCAGTCTCATCATGTCAAAAAGAAGGAGTTCAAGGTTGGTCGAAAAGGAGGTTGAAGAATCTCCTGAAATTGAAACGAAGCAAGCAAAGGAAGTGGTTGATCCGTTGTAGAGGAAGAGGTTGAAGAAGAGGAAGAAGTTCCTCTGATACGGAGGTCTTCAAAGAAGCCAGCAACTGCAAAATCCACCACTTCAAAATCAACAACACCAAAAACCACCAAAAAAGCGGTTACTTCAAAATCAACCGCCAAAAACACCAAAACAGCCCCTCCCAAAATTCCAAAAACCACCACTCCCAAAAAGCCTGTCACACCAAAATCAAAGGCTCCTCTCCAAAACGGTTGAGGAGTCTAAGCCAAGGAGTCGGAAAGATAGAGGAGTCAGAATCTGAAAAGGAGTCGGAGCCGGTGGGTGAGTCGAACCGGAAATCAGGAGTTGGGGAAGAAGAAGTTGAGAAGGAGGATGTTGTAGTTGAAAAGGCAAAGAAGGTTGCCGCCAAGAAACGCATCAAAAGCGGTTAAGTCTGTTGAGAAGACGGTTACCAAACCCATTCCCTCAAAACCGCCAGTCAAAACCACCAAGTCCAAAATCTCTACCCCTACAATCTCACCCAAACCAGTGGAGAAATTAAAGAAAGGAAGGATATGATGTTGAGGGGGAAGTTTCTAAGAAGGAGGGTGTTAAGGCTGTTGCCAGCAAAGGCACAAGGATAAATACGGCTGCTAGGAAGGGTGCTGAATCCTCCAAAGGCAAGGAGATCATGGAGCAGGAACCAGAATCAGACCGGTTCCCTGCTGACAAAAAGAGGAAGGTGCCTGCTACTGCTGCTGCTGAGGGTTCTAAACCCAAGAAAAGTAAGTCTATTTCCTGCGCCTTTGTATGATTTGAGGGATAGGTCTATACTGGTTGGTTTTTTTTTGTTGCAAAGAGTTGGGTTAATTAGAAATTCTTGCATGAGGTTAAGGAAGCCCTAGATTTTCAGAAATGGTTTGTGTTATTTGCCAAAGAACTTGATGTGTTTATGCCTTTGGTTGAGGAATTTTATGAACACCTGCATACTAAGGACGATGGGTCCTACTTTGCTTTTGTTAAGGGCACTCCCATTAATTTATCTGAGAAGAGTTTGGCTGAAATTCTCAAAGTCCCACAAAGGGACTGGATGAGTACTCAAGGGAGAACTGGCCCACAGTTAAAGCCCTCACAGCAGAACAGATCCCGACCAGGTTGTTCCCTGGCCCTCCTGACCCTAAGCAGGGGTACACCATTAGCCATCTAAGGGAGCCAATCATGAGGATCTTTCATACCATAGCCTCAAAGATTGTGTTTCCTAGAGCACAAGGGCGCATGAGTGTTCGGTTGATGGATAGTGTTCTTATTTACTGTCTCATGGAACATATTCCAGTCAATCTCCCTGCTATGATTTTGGGTCACATGATCTGCTGTGTGGAAAAGGCCAAGCATTCACTCATTGGAAAATTTGTATGGTGGGAGACTATGGCACCATGTCTCACCTTACGAATCAGTTTATAGGTGATGCTATTGGTGAAGGGACCAGTATGGAATCAGTTCAGGCTAGTTATGCCTTAGTGAAGCAGTTGAGTGACCAGAATCAGACTATGTAGAATATGTTGAATAGTGTTACTCAGCTTTGCACTGCTCTTCGGGAATCCTACAAGAGAGTTGAGGTTCGCCTTGACAAGGCTGGTATTCAGGGTAGAGAGGATTCTGAGGAAAAGGATGAGTCATCTCATGCTGCTGCTGATGAAGATGATGAAGAAGAGGAGGCAGAAGAGGAGGAGGAAGAGCAAGAAGAAGAGGAGGAGGAAGAACATGAAGAAGATGCTTCAGAGAACCTTGAGGAGGAAGAAGATGATGGGACTGAAAATGACTCTGGAGCTGATTGATTTATTTTCTTTTCTTCTTACTATCTTTTGCTGCTAACCCCTCTTTTCTTAAACTTTGTATCTGGTTACCCCCCTTCCCAAATTACAAAAACAATTGATCTTCTGTAATTTGGTCTACTACTAGTCTGTAATAACTCTTAATTAGGACAAGTAGCTTTTGGTACTCTGCAGGAACTTTGGTAGCATCAGCATCCTTAGAATGCTGTTTGAGCTGCCTATTTGGCTTGAATTAGTAGTTATCTACTGCTTATTTTATGTTCCTTTGATTGTATACTTGATTTATTTTGATGATGCCAAAAGGGGGAAGCAGGTGTGAAGTTCTGCGATCTTTTCCACCTCATCTTAGGGGGAAGTAGATCTGGTGCTATAACTGTGTGTGTTGCAGCAACTAGAACAAGGCTGAGTGCCTTGTTAGTGGTGACAGACCAGAAGTGGTTTGGATTTGAGTGTATTCAAAGCACTTTACTTCTTTTCACCCTAATGACTTAGAAACAAGTCTGAACACTACTGATGTTCTTCTTGCGGATGCATGTTTAAGTCTAAGAGCTCTGAGTCTAATCAGTATTTGCGTATGGTACTTAGAAACTCTTTCTTAAACTGTTGTCAGTTAGTTGTGAACTGGTGTACTTGTAAATGATGCTTAATCTGCAGGAACAGTACAAGACCAGTGCTTTGAGTTCTTATCTTAAAAATTCAATTTGTTTGAAAAAGTTCCCAAAACTAATGATATTATTTGCAAGGGGAACTTCAGGGTTTGTCATCATCAAAAAGGGGGAATTTGTTATGTTCCCTATTTTGAGTTTTGAATGATGACAAACCACATTAAACTGTTATATTGCATGCATGTTTCTGTTTACATGTGTAGGTGCCAAAGTACGAGTTCAATGGATAGAAAGACGAAGCTAGTGAAGCCAAGTCTTGAAGAATTGCATGAAGACCAAGATCAAGTTGTAGCTTATAAGTCTTAGATGCAATGTAAGTGGTATAAAGGTTTTAATGCACCATAAAGGTTTGAAACTAGAGAGATGAGGTAGTTTTGGATGACAAGAAACATCGGATACTTGTCGTACACAACTATAAGTAAAACTTGGTTGATTGGAACAATCTGGGAACAGATCTGAACCAGTCCTCTAAGATTTACTTCATGCATTCGTATTTTAGGAAAGTTCTCTTTCCGAGTAAAATTGTTTTTCAAAATACACGGATGCATGGTTTGATATGTGAGCAAGATTTCTTAAATATGCTAAGTGTGTTATATGATATTATACTGAGTATATTTTCCTTGGAATTATTTTTCATACTTCCGAGGAAAGTATACTCACATAATATCATGTAATATTTACTTATCAAAGGCTTATTTAAGGGGTTTCGCTAACATACAAACATCAAGCTTTTGCACGATAATTTTTGAGTATTCTCTCAGCAAAAGTATTCTCTCTCAAGTATTCAAACCTAGCATAAACCCTAATACCACATAGATCTTAAACGACTCTCATTCTAAGCATATTAGGTTGTTTTGCTCGTGAGAGAAAAACTTGTTGTATTTGAGCATCATGTGAGTTCAGGTTGCTGGGGAGTTGATCAAGAATCAATTTCATTTGAACCATCATAGTTGGTGGTTGAGTCGAACTTCTATATGTGGAAGTTGGGGAATCATCTTGTGCATAGGTGCATAAGTGATTGAGTGTAATTCTTTTGTTATTCTGAGTTGATTAATAAAAGAGTGAGTGAGTGGAGGACGTAGACTTATTTGAAGTCGAACCTCGTTAAATCCTTGTGTTGTTTATTCATTGCTTTTATTTCAGCTGCTAGAGAACTGTTTCTTTACTATTCTTACAATAATCGAAAAAGTTGCAACATTCGGACAAACACTCAATTCACCCCCCCTCTTGAGTGTCTCTTGCCTGAGCGTACTGTCATTAGTAATGCTGATCCTGACGAACCCCCAGAATTGTGTCCCCAAAAATGGGTAGTGCTCTATGAATACCCTTTCAAAATAGGTCTTAGACTTCCCTTCACCCCCCTGGCAAGGGATCTGATGCAGATTTACCAACTCAGCCCAGGGCAGATTATGCCCCAAGTCTGGAGGATCCTGAGCGTCATCGACAGGGTGACGGCGTCGTGGGACGAAGCCTTCACCCTTCACGACTTGCTATTACAATATGAAATTAGGGTTAAAGCAAAAAATAGGATAGCCTTGCATGCAAAGGCGAGGTTAGAGCCTCTGGTCGGGGGGATACAGTCAAATGACAGAGGTTGGAAAAACAGGTTTGTGTTTGTGAAGAGATCGTCGCTAGGGGAAGCCGGGGCGTCTCTGGTTGGCGGCTGGAATACCGAAGGTGTGTGTATTTTTAGTCTTTCTAAATTCGTGATGTGTCGTTAACACCTCTTACATCGTTTCTATTGCAGGTCTTAACCCAAAACTGTTGTCGCATCGCGATGAATCTCAGAGTCTCTGTGACAAGTTTCTGAAGGTGTCAGGGGAGGACATGCAGTTCAGAAAAATTCTTTTTGCTTCTCAAGACAGTTGTTCATCTATGGCTTCTGGTCAGTCTATATTTTTTTTTACTTTACTCCTAGGTAAGACTTTTACCAGGGGTGGTTTCATACTGACGATTTAACCTTTTCTGGACAGGTTCAACTCAGTCGCGTCCTAAGGGGAGTTTGGATGGACAGGCGCTGGATGAACTGCTGCGCAAGCGCAAGAGGGAGTCCTCTGTTGATGTTGTATCAGCGTCGTCTAAAAAGGACATGGCGGTCGTCGTTCACTTGGACGACGAACATGACGTCGCGTCCAAGACGCGCAAGACTGACTTCCTAGCTCCTCCAGACAAGAGTGGGCCTTCCTATTCTGTGACCGTTCCTGACGACTTCATGTCGTTGGAGAGGTCTATATGGCCCGAGGCCGACAGGTTCCCCTTTCCCAGCGCTATGGAAAGGAACAAGGACCATACTCTTCCTCGCATGATGTCAGATGGGCTAGAGCTCCTATTCCAGGTATCGACATTTGCTTTATCTTTGTTTTGGACACTATGCTGCTATGATAATGACTCATACCCTCTGAATGACATATATCCTTTTTCTTTTACGCAGTCTTCCCAACATCTCCTATTGGCAAAAAGGGAGATCTCCTCTCTGCTGAAGGGTCATCTGTCCATGAAGCAGAGGATGGAGAAAGCGGAAACGGACGCGAAGTCCAAAGGTGCTGAATTGGAGTCTTGCAAGGAGACTATGGAGAAGATGAAGGAAACTCTGAAGAAAAACAGGGAGGAGCTGGAAGAAATTAGGCAGAGGGCAACTACGCTGGAAGAGTCCTCGCGTCAGGAGATCACGGCTCTCCAGGCGAGTATTGACGATCAGAAGAATGAGATGAATCTTCTCGAGGCTGAGGTGACAACTAGGGTTAGGGCCAAGCTAATGCACCAGTGTCTGATGAAGAAGACAGCGTCATGGACGCCGCAAAAGACATTGACCTATATATCCAATTCATGGGGTCAATTAAAGATCTTATGGATGAAGAGGATTTGGCTGCGACGGCGGATTCTTCATCAAAGGTTGATGAAAAGCCCAGTCTTGTGCTGGGTTCATAGCGTCTGATGTGCCACCTGACCATGAGACTGAGAGGGAAGTTCCAGTCACTGTCTTGCCAGCTGAAGCGTCAAAGGAGAAGGAAGCTGAAAAGATCCCTGACGTTTAATTTCTTAGTCCCCTTGCATCATGCCTCTTTCGTTTAAACTTTTAATCAAACTATGTTTTAAGTCACTCAAGGGAGTGACTGTTTGTATTATACTTTTGGGTCAACTATGGGGGTGACCATAACTCTTTTTAACTTTTATCGTTATTCCTTTTGGGTCGCCTGTGGAGGTGACCGTTTACTTTGTTGCTTTTGAACTTTTAACATAGATAATTTTATGTCTCTACTGTGTCACATGCATGTGTCTCAGTCGTTATTCTGAAGTTTCTAGAGGATTAGTCAGGTGTTCAGTAGGCCATCTTTGGTCGTTCAGACGTATCATTTGGACTTTATAAAAGTCATCATTGGTCGTTCAGACGTATCGTTTGGACTAAACGACTTTTAGAATACACGTAGGAAATACATAAAACTTACATGTGTTCGTCAGGGAGATGGCTGAAATGTCATCAGTAGTTATGACTTTAAAATGACTGTGCCCCTGTCGTGACGTCGGCTGAGGCAATAGTGGACCAAAACACTTTTTATGGTGGCAAGATGCAAGTCTATCTAATGCCTTGTGAAAATCGTTGGGACGTTAAATAAGTTGGATGGAAACAATTTGCTTGGAACTTAACAAATACCTAGTGAGAGAACACTATGGTCGCTAACAACTAGCGACAGAGAAGTAATAGTATTGCCATCTATTCTATATCTCTATGTGTATATATGTATATTTAAAATAAAAAAAAAAAAAAACTGGGAACACAGAGCGTATCACTTAGCTTTAGAAGTAGTATCGTTTGAGGTGTGTGGCATTCCAGCTACGTGGCACGGAGCTTCCGTCACGTCGGACCAATTGGTAGGCTCCATGACCCACCACTTTACTAATTTGATATGGTCCTTCCCACTTCTGACCTAGCTTACCAGCGTTAGCCTCTTGTGTATTCTGGAATACTTTTCTCAGGACCCAATCTCCTTCGACGAAGGATCTGGCTTGGACGTTTTTGTTAAAGCTCCTCGCTACTATTTGCTGCTGGGCCGCCATGCGTACCAACGCTGCGTCGCGCAACTCCTCGATGGTATCTAGGTCGTTTATCAATTCATCGTTGTTCTGACGTTCCGTCGCTAGGCTGCATCTCGCAGTTGGGACGCTCACCTCCGAAGGCAGGACAGCCTCACAACAATAGTCTAGTGAGAACGGAGTTTATCCAGTCGCAGTGCGCGGTGTCGTGCGGTTAGCCCATAAGATGGAAGGCAATGCCTCCGCCCATTTACCTTTCTTGGCTGCGAGTCGCTTCTTCAAAGAGTCAATGATCGTCTTGTTGCTGGACTCAGCCTGTCCATTGGCTTGCGGATATCTTGGTGTTGACGTTAGCAACGCTATGCCCCATTCATCACAGAATCGTCTTGTCTCGTTGCTGATGAACTGCGACCCGTTGTCGCATAGTATCTCGGACGGGACGCTAAATCTGCAAATGATGTCAGTGTATATAAAGGAAATCACTTCCTTATCGCGTACTTGTTGAAAAGAACCTGCTTCAATCCACTTAGAAAAGTAGTCAGTTAGTGCCAACATAAAGATCTTCTGACCTGGGGCTGGAGATAATTTACCATCTATGTCCATGCCCCATTTCATGAAAGGCCAAGGTGTTAGAGTAGGATGCAAAAGTTCACAGGGTTTGTGCGTCATACCTGCATGTCGTTGACAACTATTGCATTTGGGGACATACCTTATTGCATCCTTCCTCATTGTTGGCCAATAATAGCCCATGCGCAATACTCTGTTGGACAAGCTGCGTCCTCCTGAATGATTTCCACAAGTGTCGTCATGCATGTCCTTCAGGACTTGCACCCATTGCTCCTTCTCCAAACAGCGTAGGTAGGGGCCCGCGGCAGATTTTTTGAACAGTACTCCTTGAATGAGTACGTATCGCGACACCTTGAATCGAATTCTGCGTGCTTCCGCCTTATCTGTTGGGAGTACATCGTTAGCAAGGAAATCATAAAATGGTTTTGTCCAACTGACACTTACTTCCTCGTCGTCAGGGTCGCTTTCTGGTGCGAGATTATCAACATTACTGACGACCCCATGATTTTCTCGAGGCTGATCGATCGTCGTTGTGACAGCGTCCCCGACGCTCCTAGCGATAGCAGGGCTTGTCAAATGAACAATAGGGACGGACGTAAACGACACGTCCCTTAAAGAAGATCCAAGATTGGCCAATGCATCTGCTTGCGTATTCTGATCCCTAGGTATCTGCAAAATGTCAAATGAATTAAACACTTTACTTTTACTCTGAGCTATTTCTAAATACATGGCCATTTTAGAGTCTTTTGCTGCGAATTCGCCTTTGACTTGGCTGACTATCAACAGTGAATCGCTGAAGACTTTCAATGCTTTCGCTCCCATGTCCTCTGCTAACGTCATTCACTATGAGCGCCTCGTACTCAGCTTCATTATTCGTCGCTCTAAATTCACAGCAAATGGCTCGTACTATCTTCCCCCCTTGTGGTGACTTTAGCACAATGCCTAGACCTGCACCACAAAAATTAGAAGATCCATCAACAAACAATATCCAGGAGTCGTCGTTCACTTGATTAATCCTTGCGACTTCGTCGTCTGCGAGCTTTTCTAGCTCTGGGCTAAAGTCTGCCACAAAATCTGCCAAAGCTTGTGACTTGACAGCGGTTCTTGGATGAAACTGGATATCGTACGCGCTGAGTGATATTGCCCACTTGCTCATGCGACCTGTCAATTCCGGATGTCGCAAGACAGACTTGATAGGATAATTAGTCATAACGACAACAGTATGTGTTTCGAAACCTAAGTTTTTTAACAACTACGACTATGGCTAAAATGAGCTTTTCTAATGAAGAATACCTGGTCTCCGCGTCTAGCAGAGACTTACTGACATAGTAGAATGGTAGCTCCTGGCTCTCTCCCTCCCGCGTGGACACGCTGACGGACGTTACTTACCGCGAGATAGAGCTGCAATGTTTCCCCGATATTTGGTTTTGACAATAATGGCGGCGACGCTAAGTAGCTTTTAAGTTTTCAGCGCGTCTTCGTGTTGTTGCGTCCATCGAAGCCCTTGTTCTTTCCAGGACGTCATAAAATAGGTGACATTTCTCAGATGACCGGGATATGAAACGATTTAACGCAGCTACGCGACCAGTCATCTTTTGCACTTCCTTGACGCTTCGTGGGGACTGAATGTTGATGATGGCTTTTATTTGATCTTGGCTGGCTTCAATTCCTCGTTGTGTCACGACGTACCCTAGAAATTTTCCTGCGGACACTCCAAAGGTGCATTTAGTAGGGTTTAATTTCATGCCATACCTTCGTAATACGTCGAAAGCCTCCGACAGATGCTGAATGTGATCGTCTGTCGCTTGGATTTGACGAGCATATCGTCGATGTACACTTCCATAGTGTCACCCAGTTGATCTTTAAACATTTGATTAACCAGAGTCGCTGATATGTGGCACCTGCATTTTTCAAACCAAAAGGCATAACCTTGTAACAATATATACCTTTATCAGTAACAAACGCGGTCTTTTCTTGGTCGTCTGGATGCATCAATATTTGGTTGTACCCGGAATACGCGTCCATGAACGTTAAAAGCTCGTGACCTCCGTCGCGTGACCATTGCATCTATATGAGGGAGGGGGAACGGATCCTTGGGACATGCTTTGTTTAAATCTATGAAGTCGATGCAGACTCTCCACTTCCCGTTCTTTTTGCTGACCACCACGACGTTAGCTAGCCAATCTGGGTACTTTACCTCGCGGGTTTTTACGGCATCGATTAGTTTCTAGACCTCATCATTGATGACTTGGTTCCTTTCGGGAGCGAACTTGCGTATTTTTTGCTTTACAGGCTTGTGAGCGGGGTCGACGTTGAGCTTATGCGTGATGACGTCAGGACTGATTCCTGTCATATCTTCATGGGACCAAGCAAAACAATCTTGGTTAGTTTTCAAAAAATCAACTAACTGACCTCGTATTTCTTGCGACAATGTCGCTCCAATTCGGACGACACGGTCGGGGATGGATGGATCAAGCATCAGTTCATCCACGTCCTGCTCGCTGGGCGCGTCGGGTGCTGACCCATCCTTTAATTGCTAGATAGTCGCTTTTGGGGGTTTGAGTGACGAACTATAACATTCCCTTGCAGACTTCTGCTCGCCCTTTATTTCTTGGACCCCCCATTTGGTAGGAAACTTCAGCGATTGATGATAGGTTGAAGGGACGGCCTTCATCTTATGTATCCATGGGGACAGATGATATTGTACGCTGACGGGCAGTCCACAACGTTGAATTGGTTGGCAGGTTGACGCTTTGGCAGCAGTGTGATCTCTCCGACAGTATGTCCTCTCCACTGAAACCTACCAAAACAGTAGATTTTTTAGTAATATCTTTTGCACAGAACCCATACCTTCGAGGGCCTTTTGAATATGATGTTGGCTGAGCTGCCCCCATCGACTAACACTCGCTTCAACAAGCAGTTGCTGACAGTCAGGGATATGACTAATCCGTCGTGATCTCCACGTCGAGACGTCGATCAATTATCGCCATTGCTTCGAGCTTGCGTTCCTCAGCTGACCTGCAAGATTTATAAACGGCGGACGAGAGGTACCCTCTCTTGCTAGCCTTTTGGCTGCGGAATACGTTAGTCCACATACATCAGATCCACAGAGAGACTTGATTACCTTTACGTGTGTGGGCGACGCAGGAGGGTCGGACTGCGCGCTATTTCTACCGAAGGACGCTTTACCTTTGTCGCTCAAGAGGTCCTTAAGATGCCCCTTATTGAGCATGAACGCGACTTCTCGTCGCAACGTAATGCACTCCTCCGTCTTTGGCCATGGTCATGATGGAACTGACACCACTTTGTTTGATCTTTTTACGCCTCCGGACGGTCGCTCTCTTTTGGCCAACGAACTGGCGCTCCGATTTTGGATAAAGCGTTCACGACACCTCCGACATCAACGGAAAATCCGTAGGAGTCTAGAGCAGGGAAGGTTGGCGACTCCGTCCTCGCGTTTACCTGCACTTTCGCAACGTCAGTAACATTATTTACCTGGTTTGAACGGCTATAAGGTTCGCTTTGTTCTTCTTAGGGACGAAAGCCTTTCGATCAGCAGGAGTATCTGATGCGCGTCGGGTGGATATGTGTTGAGGATGGCATCGTCTTCCTCCAACCTCATCTGTGCTAACGCTCGCGACTTGACTTCCTCAAACGTCTGGCACGGGTACTTCGTCAGACGATTGTATAGCTTCGACCGCAAGATTAATCCTTTCCTGAAACATTCAATAGCAGTCTTAGTATCAAGATCTTTAATGCTAATCATTTCTTTGTTAAAGCGATTATAATAATCGCGAACGGATTCTTTGGGTCCTTGCACGACGCCATATAGGTCGCTCGTCTGCTTTTCCAGGCTGCGACTGCCTTCGAACTTCTCATAGAACTTATTGACTAGGGTGGAGAAATTGCCAATGCTTCCTGGCTTGAGAGATCCCAGCCACTTGAGAGCGGGACCGGTGAGCGTGGCTCCAAAAGACTTGCACATGCAGGCCTCTACCAAATGCTAGGGATTGACGCTTGCTACATCCGTTGCTTGTATTGCGCGACGTGCTCGCCTGGATCGGTTGATCCATCATAACTAGCAGCTAAGGTAGGCAGGTTGAGCTTCTTGGGGAGCACGGCCCTTGAGATCCTATCAACGAAGGGTGATTCTGCATAGCCGTCGGGATGCTCCACGATGCCTGGTGTTGGGGCTCCAGGGAGCTGGGACATGAGCTTCATCAAGCGCTTGTTTTGCTTTTCGATTTGAGCCATGCGCTTTGTCATAAGATTCGCTTCTCCTTCGCCTTGGTCGTTCTCTTCATTGTTCAAGGGCTCTTCATCCTCGGGCTCTTCGTCGTCTTCAGGCTCTTCATCATTTGACTCAGAAAGATTCCCCATCAAAGGGATGTCATTCAGATTTTCTCGACGCCGGACTTTCGAAGCCTTGGACGATGCTAACTCCTCTTGCAATTTCTGGATCCTCTCCTGCGATGTCGTAAAGTCGGTAGTTAGACGCTCGTTAGCTTGCTTTATTTCGAGCATTTCTGCTCTCATTTGTTCGTACTGCCTTCGCATTTCCTCGAGGTTAGGTGTTTCTCCCATTTGACGGATTTTGAATAGTAGATGGTCTGGTTATGCCCCACGGTGGGCGCCAAATTGTTTATGCTAAAATTTATCACTTATGATGAAATTAAAGTTTGTGGGACGTGTCAACCAGATGATGTTAAAGTTGATGCGACAAAAGAATGCAAAGGGGAGTCAAAGGGGATGAACACACAAAAGTGGTGACGCGGAAAACCCCAATGAAGATGGGTAAAAAACCGCGGGTGGTTGGAGATCCACCAAACTAATATAGTTCACTATCTTTCTTCGTGACTGATCGTCGTTTACAAGAATGCTTAGTTCACTCTAATGTCTTTCTCACAATATTGCGTAAAAAATGTCAATGACCTTCTCTCTCTTTTATATGCCTTCTTTTTCTTTGGCTTTTTCCCCAACGAATACAAAAATAAATTCACTAATTATTACATTAATCTCACGCTTGAATCATGGGAATCTTCTATGCTCACGCTCCAGCGTCTTAATGTTGTCCCTTTAACGGCTGAATTTATGGCTTATAATGCTCTTGCCTTATTTAGCTGGACCGTTACCATTCAATGCACTGCTCTCAATCTTGCATCCTTCGCTGTGTCTTCGGGTTGCATCTTCTTTGTCATCACGTCAGATGGTATTACGTCATCGAGTCATCGCGTCATCGCGTCAATGTCATCCTGTCAAAAAATTCAGCCATAATAGTGGCAATTCACGATAATGATCTTTATGTTGATATACTGGAAAGAGAATTAGTGACTCAGTGTGAACCTCTCGGACAAGGCATACTACATTAAAGTCCATGTCAGAATCGTTAGTCCGAGACCTCCTCTTTGACTCATTATGATCATTGCCTTCCATTTCTGGAGGATTGCCGATCCACATTTTTTTTGCTACTTTAGATGACGTATTATGTGTGCCGATGCTTGGAGCTCCTACCTGTTCTTCATCGTCCTCACTATACCCTGGCTCTATTTCTGCAGCACTTACATCTGGTGTGGCCTCTTGGATCTCATTCACCCATGAATTTGCTAGCCTTACTTGAATATAGTGGATGGTGTCACCATCCAACTTAGTGCCCTCTATTTCATTTAAATACAATACAAACTTCCCGTTGTTAGAGACTGTCATAATTTCTGGATCACCAGAAATAGTCACCACAACCTGATTAGTGAGAAGCTTCACCTTTTGATCTAGAGTAGAGGTAACTGCTCTACTTTCGTTCAACCACGATCTTCCAATAAGAGGTTGAAATAAGCTTGAATGTCACTGACAATGAATTGCACCTTCCTTTCCCCGGGACCACATTCAATTAGGAGGCTTATTAAACCCAATACTTCTCTCTTGGCATTATCTATGCTTTGACCACTTGGTTGGATGGTACCAAATATTCTTTTGAATAACCAAGCCGTATAAGTACACGCAGAAGGAAAGCGTTGATCGCGGAGCCATTATCGATCAATGCTCTAGGTATCTCCCATCCATTGTAATGTATAGTGATGTGTAACGAGTTGTTGTGGTTATTATTATCAGGGAGATCATTGTCTGTGAACATGAGAGTTCTACATCGTGGATGAGCCCCATTATCTAGTCAGATGTTATGGAAGAGCTTACACAAACTTCATTGAGATTCTTTCAAGGTTCCACACATGTCAGAGAATGGATCCTTTGTTGAGAGTGAAATTAAGGTCTTTAGAAGGCATCATTTTAACTTTTTCTTGAGTGGAATAGTTATAAACATGCACTTGAATCTTGAAGCTATTGGCATTTCATACATCTAAGAAATTATCTTGCGAATTAGTTGGACTGGATCGCATCCATCTGAAGCAATTTTGTAGGCATTAACAGCAAATAAAGTTTTATGATTAGGAAGGGGTTCTTTGTAATGTTGGGTTAAGAGTCATTTAGTTTACTGGAAATGGATCCCAAATAGAGTTTTCCATCATCCACAAGATTTTGAATTTGATTCTTGAGGGTCGTGTAGTTTTCAATATTATGCCTCGGGATTTGATGATATTCACAGTTTGGTTAGGGTCATAACTAATATAAGGAATTTTAGGAGGTGAACGTGGATTCAGGAGTTGAATGAAATTGGCCTTTTTTATCTTGGAGAAAGCTGGGGAATAAGTCATGTTCAAAGGAGTGAAGTTCCTGTGGGGTCGCAATTCGATTGCGGAAGATTCGCCAATGGCATGGATCGCATCAGTTGTATTAGGAGCTGTTAATTCATTGTTTGGGGCTCTTTTATTATTTCCAAGCTTTGGATTATAAGTGGTGTTGCCAGTAGGTTCATCCTTCTTGATGTCTCCTCTTTTCGTAGCATCCTCAACTAGAGTTCCCGTACTAAACAAAGCTTTGAAGGTCTGGAAATATTGGTATGACATATGCTTCTGATAGACATGAAAGAGATTCTTCACCACCATTTGTAGTTGTTCCTCCTCATTAAACCTACTCATCATTTTGGAGGCTATGTTTCTCCACTGAGTGATGAATGAAGAAAATATATCATTAAGATTCAGAGAGAAGGTTTTAAGATCCCTTCTAGTAATATCAATTTCTTCACTATACTTATACTAGTTTGAGAACTCCCTAACTATGTCAACCCAAGTGTTCTCATGATTGAGGAACTAATTTGCTGTTGCACCATCTAAATATCGCTTAAAAAGTTGGACCATAAAAGATTCTCCCACTCCTCACTGACTCATTGTCCCCACATACAACTTTAAGAAATTGATTGGGCTACCGGTCGCATCAAACTTTCTCAGAGTAGGCATCTTAAAACCATGAGGTAACCATGCCTTTGGAAAAAGTTTTAACCCATGAATGTCACTCCATGGTTAAGCTTTCGTCATACCTTTTACGACTTCTTTGAGCTTAACTACTTCTTCCTCAAGCTTAGTGGGAATTTCCCTCTCATTGTTCATATGCTCATAGTGAAAAGGTGAAGATCCTTGTGACTCCATAGCAGGAGGAGCCTGGGCGCTTTGGTGCATTATGCTCAGTACAGTCTGCTCAATATTATCATGTTGGTCAAGCAGCGCGTAAATAAGTAGTTCGTAGATTGAAAATCTGAATGTCTGTATGTAGATTAAATGTATTTGTGTTTGAAATAAAGGTATGAATATGTAGGGAGGTTTTGTAGTTCGTAGATAGGTTCGTAAGATATTCGTCGAGTTCGAAGTGTATCAATGTAAAAAGTCCCTTTTTAAATTTGTATGGAAACTAGGTCTATTTATAGGCAAAACGACATTATACCTCATGCGCCAGCTGCGTCTAGCACAGGCTAACGTGTCATACGCATGATACGGCATGCCTAGTAGAAAGTGTACACGTGGCACACATTTTTGAAAAAGATAAGAAAAAAACTTCATGTTTCACGTAGAGAACTGCGCTTGACGCAGGAATCTGTATGATTCAGAAATCCACATGTCAGCTGCATATTAGTGCATCTGACACAAATGCATAGAGCTGCGCCTGACGCACAGATGTGCGCCAGGCGCAGCACCAGCCTAGCTCTTGACGTGCCTTTGCCAGCTTTATTTAAAACGCATCTTAAAAGATTTCACTTATCCTTTAATTACGGATATTTGATTTTACGGAATGAAATCTTGATTTTAACTATATAAAAAATATCTTTGCAAATATTTATTTATTAAAATAAATCAATTAATTATTATTAAACAATTAATTGGAAAAGGATTGGGTTCAAAATACAATTAAATACCATGAATAATTAATTGGGCATTAAAATAGGACTTTAACACTTTTAGAAATGGTTTTTGAATGGCTTTTCAAACTAATGTACCCTTGGGTCGGACCAATTAAGATCACGGTATGTTTCATCATCGGATCCTTAAATGGGGAGACACGGTTATTTCTCTACACGTACAGAACTAGTTAAATCAACAACTGGTTGCGGTAAGATTTGTATGGCACTCAGTTTGATAATTCGAGCTTTAGGGGACGTTTGGTTAGGGGTTTGAGGAAAGGGTTGTTTGTTGACATATTTTAATGATTCACTTTAGCCTCCCTTTTCTCCCAAAGTTCGCTACTCTCATTACCCACCCACCCCCAAGGTTTCACTTACTCTTTCCCTTCTCTCCCCCATGGTCACCTATACCAAAATTGACCACAACTAGAACCACCACCCAAACCATCGACCCACTACCCTAGGCACCACCACCTCTCCTCCACCCTAACCACCACCACGCCGCATGGAAACCACCACAACACCACCTTATCCACATAACTCATCATGCTAGGCACCACCACCCATCCAAAAAAACTCCCTCTTGAAAACTGCCACTCCTAACATACCGAAAAAAACCTCACCGCCCAAAAATATCATTACTTCCTCCAAATCAACAAAGCCACCCAATTCCACCACCACCACTTGAAAAACTACAACCACAAAAGTTTCAAAAAATAAAATCAAGAGCTAGAAGAGATGAACCTTTTCTCATAATTTATTACAAATTTAGATGGTCAAATTTGGCCATGAAAACTCTATATCTAAAGTTTCATGGTCGAATTTGACCTTTAAAATCTTACATTTTCACCATAAATGGTGATAGCGAAGGAAAAAAAATAAGAAGGTGGTTGTGAGGGGATGTAGTGCCACAAGGGGGCTCGATGCGACGATGCAACGAGGAGAACTCAGTGTTGTGAGGAGGCAATGGCGTGTTGGTGAAGAGAGTGGGAGAATATGGTGGAGCTTTGATGAAGAGAGGAAGAGAAATTCTCAATCCAAACAACAAGTTTAATTAATGGGTGTTGCTCTCCATTCCCCTTCTTTTTCTTTCTTAAACCCTTTCCCTTTTCGCACCATAAACCAAACACAAATTGATATTTGTAGAGATCATAGAGTAGGTCACAACTTCTCTACCTCCCAAGAACACCAACAAAATGGTGTAGCTGAAAGAAAGAATAGAATTCTAGAGGAGATGGCGAGGATAATACTTATTAAAAGTGGTCTCCCTAAGAGTTTTTCGGGATAAGTTGTGAACTTTGCATGTTATATGTTAAATCGTACTCTCATTAGACCTAAATTTAATAAGACCCCATGAACTCCTAAAGGGTAGAAAGCCTAATATTGCACATTTTTGTATATTTGGATGCAAGTATTTCATGCATAATAATGGGAAGAACCAGCTTGACAAGTTCGACCCTATAAGTGATCAGTCAATCTTTCTTGGATAATATTCTCAAAGTAAAGCATACAAGGTGCTCAATATATGTATGATAATAAAAAATATATATATATAAAATAGTAATAAAATTTTTTAGTAAGACTCAAGTCAACTTGTTGTTGATGTTCTAATTTTAAATGTTTGTACAATAATTAAACTATTATTTTGTTCTTATATCATTTTAATAATTAAAAAACCGGTGTCGAAAAGTTATAGGTTAAAAATATTATCGAAATTCCTAAGTTTGAGAACCTTTTTGGACCCATGATCCACCGGACCCAATGGATCTAGGTAAGCGTCCGAATTTCCAGGTCCTATGAGTTTAGGGTAGGTCTATGGTCTAAATCCATATTTGCGGGTCTGAGTCTAGGTATGGCAGGACCCCCCAGACCGGCCCCATGCCTATCCCTAATGTCTTTTGATATTGCACATGTGGAGCAAGCAGATATCATGGGAATGCTTGAGTTCACTATAGAACAGCTACCTGGTTACTCTCAGGATTATAAAGAGGATTCTTCACTTACTAATGGTGGAGGACTGTAATCCCCCATAATTTTAAAGGATTTTATAAATATATATATATTTACATTTAAACCCGAACTAGTTTTAAAATGATTTGACTGTTTAAAATGGTTGACTATTTTAAAAGTCAAATGAAATTATTTTCATAATGTAATAAAGTTGAAAATAATTATATTGAAAAGATGTCTAATGGAATCAAAAATCCTAAAAGGATAAAAAGGATAAGAGTCATATTGATGATTAAAGTCTTAAGTTAATTATCTTATTAATCATCAATTCTCACTAAAACTTTATCTCTTATCCTAAGCCCAAAAAGTGGGAGCCTTACAAATACCTTATTTCTCAATTATTTTATCCCACACAAAAGAAAATTTTTCTCTCTCCTCCTCCTCAATCACACGGCTTTCTGTCTCTCTTTTCTCCTTTCACGTTTTCTTCTTTTCTTCTCCAAAAGTTCTTTATTCTTCTTCAAGTAACGTTTCTTCTTCAACAAGAAACGTCACAAGCCTTCCTAAAGTTGCTGAATTGTCGTTGAACTGCTGCTGTCGTAATCTGTGGTGGCCGGCGCTCTTCTCCTCCTCTTTTTGTTAGTTGTTTGCTTTTCTTCCTTCTTAAGATTCCATTAAAGACTATATTTTTTTATGTTTTCTATTATTGTTAATCATGTTTATTAGTTTGAATTACTGTTTTTAATAAGTAATTTCGATTCATCTATAGTTTATATTATAAGGAAAATTTCAGATTTATTATTATGATTAGATTCTCAGTTTTAATCATGAAAACATGAGTTTTTAGGGTTTTAAATTGCTAGAAAACCATAGTAGCATATTATGTACTATGAGATTAACTTAGTATATGATTTTAAATATGTTATACATGTTTTAAGGAGGTTTATTAATTTTTAAAGATGTTGTAATTTCATAAAAGGGTTATTTATAGAGTTTTTAAGAGTTTTTAATTACTAGAATAGTAGTACTATGCTAGGAATTAAAAATAATTCAAGTTGATGTTAAACTCGACTTTTAAATGTTTTTAAAGGGGGTTTTAAGTACTTCAAGGCAGCTGTAAATTTTATTTAAAGTTATTAATTTCAGTTACCTTGTTTTCTAGGTGGAGAATATCTCGTAGGGAACTTTTAAAGGATTAAAAGTGGCCTACAGGCTAGTTTACACGAGGTACGTACATAATTACGTGCTATGTGACTTAGTATCATGTTCGAAGGAAGATTTAAATTTTAGTATCATGTATAGGAACCTACTTTGTTCATATATATGTGATTTTTTGTAATTATTTTACATGTTTTATACCTGTGTGCAACATGTGACTTTAATTCATCATGAATAGCGGATTATATGTTTGTATGGAATAATTGATGCAAGCATGTCAAGAAAGTTTATTTATTAATTCGCATAAAGAATTAGTATACGTCATAGAAGTTGAATCATGTTATTCATGTATTCTTTGCGAAGTATTATTTTTATTATCTTATGAGGATTGTGGACCTTATTTGGTAAGTTTACAAGTTATGCCTATATAGAGGTAAGATTATTGTTGGCTGGGTTCAACAAGTAAAGAAAGTTGAGAGTAAAAAGGAATTAAAGTAGTCTGCTTGGATTGTAAGTTGTGATCACTTGTTAAATCCAGAGATAAAAGAAGTTCCGTTGTGACTGTCTGATTATTATTTATGTGTTATTTGTATGTGTGTGTTAACATAAGTAATAATATGTAAATAACGTAAAGTGTAACAAGAATAGTTATAGACTTTAGACCAGTGCACGTCTAGAGTTGGACATTAAGGGTTGGAGTACATGGTGGTAGCCCATGCTTTTCTAGGAATGGATTGATCATCATCCCTCTTTTATTTCAAAGGTTCCTCGATATCGCAGGTCACTCTGAAGTACGGAGTCGCTCCCATATTTCACATTAGTAGCTAAGATAACTCAGTTCGAATAACTATTCCATTTAAAGTGTGAAATGATGTTTAGAGTCTAGTTCAGTGAAAGTTATCTGCAGAATGTTATATGATTGGACTATTATTTATCCCTACATGTTATTGTTTAGTATCATGTTTAGGATTACTTATGTTTGATATGCAATACTCAGCTTTGCTGATTACGTGCTTTATTTGTGTGTAATCATGGTTAGTTTTGCCTTATTGATTCTGTGATGATCCTTCTGGTGAGCAGAGTCGGTATAGCATTGACATTACAGGTTCGCAGATGTGCATCATTGGGAATCTGGAGTCGAGAGTTTGTGTAACTAGCTTAGTTTAATTTCTGTTTTTGAGAACATATTTATTTAAGTTGTTGAGTTTTAAGTTGGTTTGTTTAAGTCCTAAACATTTGTTATTCATTTTGAGTTATAATAAAGTTAAAGTTTAGTTAATGTTTTTCCGCTGCAAAATTCTGAATAAGCCGATACGTTATCACACGAGCGATAATACTTGGGTAATTCTCTACTTGTGTATTATAAAAGTATTTTCTAAAAAGAGAGAATTATCGGGTGTTACAAGGACCTTATTAAGAACGAGAACAGAATCATGAGAATTTGTGTGAGGGGGAACCAAAAGGTGATAATCCCCGACAATAAAGACTTGTAAATGCCTCAGGGAGAACCAACATGCAAGACGGATGTTATCGTGATGAGGAACATGTAAGTATTGAGCAAAGATCCACTTTGCAACCTAGCACATTTGAGAGATTCAACTTGGATGTTACTATAGTGCAAGTTGGTTCAAGTCATGTTGAGTCAAGGGCACAAAATGAGTTAGTTTCAAAAGCTTTTAGATATCAATCTTCTCATTTATCAAATCATAAGTGATATTAATAAGGGAATTCAAACAAGAAATTGTTTACCAAAACTTTTGTGCTTTCTTTTCATTTTTATCTAACATAGAACCAGTTGACTATAAGATGGCTTTGAACGATCCAGATTGGGTTTTTGGTTATGCAAGATGAATTGAATCAATTTGAAAGGAACTAGGTGTGGTATCATGAGCTAAGAATACTTGATAGATTGATGATTGGTGCAAGATGGGTATTTAGAAACAAATTGGACGACCTAGGTATAATAGTCCGAAATGAAGCAAGGCTTGTGGTGCAAGGTTATAATCAATAAGAAGGCATTGACTATGAAGAAACTTTTGCACTTGTTAATAGATTAGAGGCTATTAGAATACTTATTGCTTTTACTGCTCATATTAATATGAAACTTTTTCAAGTGGTTGTGAAGACTTAACGGCTGTTTGAAGGAAGATGTATATGCTGAGCAACCACCTGGTTTTGCTAATCATTTGTTCCCTAGTCGTGTGTACAAGCTTGATAAGGGTTTGTACGATCTTAAGCAAGCTGCAAGAGCATGGTATGAGAGACTATTAAAATTCTTAATGGAAAATGAATATAAGAGGGGGATTGTCTATCAAAACCAGTGGGAAACATCTATTGGTAGTTCAAATTTATGTTGATGATATTATATTTAGAGCTACTAATTAGGTAATATGTGATGATTTTTCTAATCTTTTGCAAAGTGAGTTTGAAATAAGCATGATGGCAGAATTTAGCTTATTACTTGGGATATAGATTAGGCAAATAGTTGATGGGGATCCTGATCAACCAGCAGCAGTATCTAAGGGAACTATAGAAGAAGTACGGAATGGAGAACAACAAAGCTTATGACACTCTTGTTCCCACATCTTCAAAATTAGATGTTGATCTAAAAGGGAAGGATGGAAGCCTCGTTGTATAAAGGGATGATTGATTCCCTCTTGTACCTAACAACAAGTAGACCTGATATTGTAGTTTATGTAGGATTGTGTGCCAGATTTCAATGCAATCCCAAGGAGTCTCATCTAAAGGTTGTTAGAGGAATAGTACTTAAGTATTTGGTGGGAACAGATGATTTGTGCTTGTGGTACCCCAAAAGGCATATCAATTGAGCTGGTAGGCTACAAAGGTTTAGCTTGCGATGGTTTCCTTGTTGATAGGAAAACAAATCATGTATAGCTCGCTTTTTAGGTCCATGTTTGATCTCATGGGGATATAAAAAGCATATTGGATGGTGTGGGAGTGATTTTATTTCACCTACGTGGTGTGAGTGCGTATTTGACTACTCATTGCAAAGGTGAATAATGTTTTGAAGTCGCCAACAAGTCATTAAAGGAAGACTCATAAATCTAATCGGATATTGGAAAATTGTAGGGACATATTAGATATCTAATGTAGATTTCCCCAGCCTGACTCCGCAGATGGCCAATGAACCATTGATTGAATTCGGGGGTGATGATACGACCATGTCATACCATATTCGCTTACTTCTGGCCTCTACTAAATATTGATTCATGTCAATTTTATATGTAATAGAATGACCAAATAGTATTTTTATACATCCCAAAAATAATTTAGTCTAGGTTGGTTATGAAACACATAAAAGAGTATTTTTAGTAATATGTTATTAAGTAATCAATATTTATAGGGAACCTAATAGGTTGTCCGGAATATTTGATTAATATTAGAATAATTCTTTAGGTCTTGTTTGACAATAATAACATGTGAGTGATGAAAAGGCAAATATGACCTAAAGAATTGTTCTAATATTTTGGATTGTCCTACATGACTTTTTATCACTCACGTGTTATTATTATTAATCAAGACCTAAAGAAGTGTTCTAATATTAATCAGATGATTTAGATAACCTGTTAGGTTCCCTGTAATTTTGATTGCTAAATAACATATCATGAAAAAATAGTATTTTATGTGTTTTCTAAACCAACCTAGACTGAATTATTTTTGAGGTGCATTTATATATAGAGAACGTATTGTGTCGGACTCGTCCGACCATAATCTTGGTCGGACGACTTTCAGGTGGTTCCAATTTTTTTTCAGGTAGTCTTCATTTTTTTTCAGGTGGTTCCAATTTTTTTCAGGTAGTCTTCATTGTGTTTTCAGTTAGTCTTCTTTGTTTTTCAGTGGGTTTTTGTGCTTCAGTTAGACTTACTTGGGTTTCAGTTGGTCTTTATTCTTTTTCAGGTAGTCTACATTTTTCTTCAGGTAGTCTTCATTTTGTTTCAGTTAGTCCATTATTTCTTTCAGTTGGCCCATTATTTCTTTCAGTTGGTCCAACTGAAAGAAAAGAAAGTCCAACTGAAAGAAAAGAAAGTCTAACTGAAACAAAACAAAGTCCAACTGAAAGAAACACAAAGTCCAACTGAAAGAAAACAAAGTCCAACTGAAATAAAACAAAGTCCAACTGAAACAAAACAAAGTCCAACTGAAAGAAACACAAAGTCCAACTGAAAGAAAACAAAGTCCAACTGAAACAAAACAAAGTCCAACTGAAAAACAAAACACTAACCTCTGCTTTCTCTCACTTTCTCCTTCTTCTTCTTCATTCCTTCTATATGTATAGAGATACATAAGATGAACAAACCTTCATTAGAGGGTAGAAGGTTATTGTCTTCAGCAACAACAATGGCGTTAACATCATCCACCGCCATGTCTAGCTTATGTCATTGCATCAACAACCTTATTCTTATTTTGTATATATTATTATTAACATGAATGTTTCACCGGCAGTATTGGAAGTTTAGGCAAGGATCTCAATGAGCCTGGAGTTGTGAATGTAACCGTCAAGGCAACTACATTTACTCCAACCTCACTTCCTCCAAAAAAACCATCCTTTTCGCAGTTCCCGACGCTTTTACTCCCACCTGCTCTCAAAAACACCTCCCTGGTTTCGTCGCTAAAGCCGCCGAACTCAAATCCAAAGGCGTATGTGATGGGGGCAATGGAGGGTTCTTGATGTTGTCGGGGTCACTGTGAATCTTCAATAATGATGATGATGAAGGACGCGTTATTATTGTTGGTGAATTTACTGGGCTCCGTCTGACGAGAATATTGGGTCAGACGGTCTGACCCAATACTTTCACTTATATATATTATATGGTTATTCTTTTGCATAAAACTTGACATAAATCGATATTTAGTATAGGCCAGCAATGGGCAAATGTGGTTCATTATGACTGTATTCATACCCTCACCCCCCCACCCCCACCACCCCCCCCCCCCCGAACTCAATATATGGTTCATTGACCATCTATGGAGTCAGGACGGAAAAATCTACATTGGATAAGTCACAAATTTGTCCCTACGATTTCCCAATATCCAACTAGGTTTATGAGTCTTCCTTTAATGACTTGTTGACGGCTTCAAAACATTTTTCAATAAAACCTTTACGATGAGGTATCAAATACGGGCTCACACCGTGTAGGTGAAATAAAAACACACTTACAATTTGGTGACTCCATTGGGGAGGACTTTAAAAATAAAAATGAGTGGGTGAAACTCGAAAAATACGATTCATACTCTTTTTATGCATTAGAATGACATATTATTTAAGCCATCATAAGGACAATCTACCGTGCCTTATTAGTGCATGTTTATGCGTGAGGCCACCCAGGGGGGTTTGGGCTTTGTCCTTCCAAAAAGATTCGTGAGCGATAGTGTTGGATCTTAGTCATAACCAAACCTACCCAACCATTGCATTGTTCTCTTGTTATTGACTTGATAGTTGGAATACATCTTACACGTGGCCACCTTTTTAAGCAAAGGTACAAAGCGTGGGATCAGTCTTTTAGTTATAGACCCTTTTCAACCTTAACCTAAAACTGACCATAGTTTCAAACATAAAACTGGACTTTAGGTTAGAACTTTTGCATCCATGTTACATGACATCTAATTGTGATTGCGTTTTTGCCTGTTATTAACTTGTCAAATTTTCGTTGTTATACATTGCGTCTAAAATCGTGTCCAGAAAAAACAAATAAAAAGATCGTTAATTGGCCAAAACTTCACCTACATCTCCGAAAAACATGTCAAGCGAGTAGTGCGCCAAGCACATCAAGTTGTCATGTGGGCATAGAGTAGGATTTTTTAGCCTTATTAGTTTATTGAGGTATGGGATATTATATGATAAATCGAAGGCTAACTAAGGTTTGGGATAGGATTTTCTATTAATAAGGGTATTTCATGTGACGTTAAGAAAGTTTAGGGGCTACGATGTGGAAATAAAATTCAAAAGGCTCAGGTACAACGTAGAATCTCGTAAAGCATAGGGCACTACATAGAAAAACCCAAAGATAAAAAAAAAACAAGGGGTCCTTTCAAAAACAAATTCCGAAAATTATAAGCCCAGTCCAAACGCCTTCAGTCAATCCAATCCATTTGCATTCATTTTTAGGCCAATCTCTATTATATAAGGGAAGGAGGGAGCAATGGTGTCCTCTTTTGAAATGCCTATTTTGCCCCCCTTTCCTTTCTAAATTACAAAAGGAATGTCAATATCAAAATACCAAAAATATGTTACCCTCTTCCCATTCTAAATTACAAATTAACTTACAAACCAAAGGGAGCTTCAAATAAAAATACAAAAATATAATTATAACAATCACTCACAAGTCAATTAAAATCATAAAATTGCATAATTTACGTTATGCAAATCACTAAAATGAAGAAACTTTACAAAAACTTAAAAATACACTTACAAAGTACAACTTATGAAAAAATTGACTTGAAATCAAGGTGTTCACTTTCTTTACAATTTATGACATGTTGTACTTAATTCAAAAATCAACTAAAAAATTATAATATTAAAAATCATAAATAAATTCAATAAAATTTCTATTTTGTTCATAGAATCTAACTTTGAAAAGTAAAAAAAAAAACAAAAGAATAGTGAGAGACTTAAGTGACAGAAACTAAACCTATCAAATTTTGCAACTAAAAATAATTATACTTCGTATGTCTAATGTTCATTTTTGACTCTTATGCCGAAGAAAATCGAGTTTCTGTTTCGAAAAAAAATTCAAGCACGCATCGCGTGCAAAATATTCTAGTATGCATTAGTGAAAGGCGTGTCGCGTACCTAACAAAAATAACCTAACTATTCCTCCTAACTAATGTAGTCGGGCAAGTAAGGGTCGAATCCCAAGAGACTAACTGACTCAAAGTAGTTAAATTAACTCTAATTAATACTAAGCAAGTAATCAATATAAGCGATGATGAACTAATCTAAATAACTAAAGCAAATGAAATTATCAAGAGTAAATCAAAGACTAAATACATCTAGGTTTAAGTATCCCCACTAACACGAATTAATGCCACAAATAATCCCTTTTCCCTTAATTAACTAATAGATAACTCATAGGATTGACGCGTCCTAATAATACTAAGGATTTCTTTCGATCAATCAATAGCTTCCCTAACAATGCAATCATGCCTATTTTCATGGAGTCATGCAAATAAAGGACTTTAGACATAGCATCCTGACATCCTAATAAATTCCATCAACTACTTTCGTACGTGATGATTTCCTTTATCTTAAATTAGGGTTCTAGATTCGATTAAGATTCAACTTTCGTTGCATAAATAATCACATTCAATATATACTATTTCTAGTCATATATTGATAATTAAAACCAACCTTGAAATAAATGAATCATAAATTAATCAAGGTTTGGGAATTGGGAATTAAACTTGTATCAATTCATGTTAGGGTTCAACCTAATCCTAGATTAGAAAACTACTCACACATGATGATTGAATACACAAAATAAAGATTAAAAGAAAGCATCACTAACAATAATAATAAATAGTATAGAGAAGAGAAAATAATACTTGAATTAATCGATGAAATTGCAAACTTGAATGTCGAAAACAAAGACTTGAGGAAAGTATGGAGAAACGTTGATGAAAAACGTGGAGAAGCCAAGAGAAAACTCAATCAACCAAACTCACGTGATTTCTCTCTCTCGAAAGAATCCCCCCTAACAATTTCTATCCCAAACCTATTATATCTATCCGAATACAAGGAGCTTGACTAGGATTTGGACTCCTAAAACACTCTAAAACTAAGATTAAGTAATATTGAAATTGGAGACAGCTATTACCTTGGGGTAAGCTTGAAAGGACCGTCAAAGGGTGGCGGTTTATGCTGTTTTTTTGTTCTCTTGCTATCAAAAGTCTAATTTGTAGCTTCTTAGGCACGGTAATTAATGGTTACCAACGCCATATTGCAATATATCTTCAAAATCATCGCAGTATAAAGCTATCAATCCATCTGAATGCTCCGCAATCATCCAAACTTTCATGCAAATCCCAATCAACTCCAATAAACGCCATGATCCTACAAAAACAAAACAAATACACAAGAGAAGAGCAATAGTGAAAAGTAAAGAATAATAGCTCTAAGAGATTAAATATATGGGAAATATATGATGGAAACACACAAATATATCACATAAAAATGAATATATAAACGTGTTATCAAATTCCCCCACACTTAACCTTTGCTCGACCTCGAGAAAAGAAACTAAGAAAATAAAAACTATTCTAAGGAAGCAGTAAAACCTATAATACTCACTGTCGTAAGAATCACGATGGCACTTAGCACGTGCAACAAGCCGTTTAAACCCCTAGGCTACCCTAGTGGACGAGTAAGGTCTCGTGAAGTTTTTCAAAAGGCATACCTACCAAGCCAAATGATGAATTCCCAAATCGAATAGCAAAACAAGATAGTCATGAGAAACAAAATTCATTTTCTTTCGAAATCATTTATACGTTACAAACCAACAAGCACAAATCAATTTTCCATGCAAACAAGACTTAGCACCCTCAGTGATCAACTAGTCTTACCACACATTTCCCCCAAACTTGACTCAGTTGTACAATAACAGCTTCTCACTCTAGTTGTGTAAAACAAAACAAATCGGCCACTCATGTGTTTAAGAGGTTAGAATAAGAATCATTCATCCTAAATGCAATAAAGCACATCAACTTCACGTAACCGTCTTCTTTAGATTTGCAAACACTTATACTGTTAGGATGCAACACAGAAGTCATGAGTTCTATAAAAGGGGAGGCTTGGTTAAATGGGGTTGGATGACGTTATTTGGGAATGTGGTGCTCAAAAATAAAAGAAAACTTAATCCCGCTACAGATTCCGAATGTCAGGTTCAATCCAACCTTATATCCACCAAACTCCATATAAGCTTGCCTTTTCTTCTCTCACAATTAATTTCTTCCAAACAAAAACCAAGGAACTTGTATGAACATTGAAACATACATGAGGAGATAATGCACATGCTTGGGGATTATATATATATATATATATATATATATATATATATATATATATATATATATATATATATATAGGGTTGGGTTCTAGTAAGAACCCTCTTACGGTGAGAACCGTGAGAACCACTTAAAATAAGCAAAAACTTCCTAAAATGAGCAAAAAAAGTAACAAATGAGCAAAAATATAAAATGAGTAGAAAACATTAAGTTATCAAAAACGTAAAATGTACAAAAATGTAAAAGAAGAAAAACGTAAAATGAGCATAAAAAAGTTCAATGAGAAAAAAAAGTAAAATGACCAAAACGTAAAATGAGCAAAAACGTTGATAAATGAGCACAAAGTTGTTAAATGAGCAAAACCATAAAATAAGTGAAACAAAAATTGAGCAAAAATGTTATGAAATGATCAAAATCTTCGTAAAATGAGGAAAAATGAGTGGTTCTCACCATAAGGGTGGTTCTCATATGAACTTAAACCTATATATATATATATATATATATATATATATATATATATATATATATATATATATATATATATATATATATATATATATTCTTCATTCTTCCCCATTTTGTTTCTTTTTCTCAAATTCATCTCCTTTTTTTTTCTTCAAATTCCTTTTGTTTTCAAGAATCGATGTCTCTTTTTTTTCATTTCTAGTTTCGAATTACTCATAGGGCATACAAATTAATCCACCTTCAAGATAAAACCTAAAAAAAAGCTCTAAGGCATATGATGTAAGGCTATCAAAAAGGCAATTATGAGGCTCAAATTGGTTCATCCTAGGGGTAAATGTAAAAAGGAAAAAAAAATTTGTGCCCCTAAAATGTTGAAGCTCTAATCATCTAGATAGAACATCAATCATTCTTCCATATTGCATTGCAAAGTCTCAAATAGTCGCAGAGCAAATCCAAGATTCAAGTTACATGAAGGATAACTAACACACATGAAAAGAACACGACTGAAATAACGTGCAATAGTCGAATATGGCTTAAATTCCTTACCAAGGTACTCAAGCTATTATTGTCAGTCGAGTCAATATCAAAGGAGACCATTCTAGCCACAAACCAAATCAGAGAGGCATTTATGCTATCTTTCATGTAATAGATCATCAATTCAGTGCAAGTCGATTCATAACAAAACATTCAAAATAATAGTGTTTCAAAATTCTCACTTGAATTGCCATTCAACTTGGAAATATCAAACTAACCTAAAAAAAGAAAAAACTATCAAAAAGAAACAAAAATGAGCAAAACAACTATATACAATGAATCCCTCCCCCACACGTAAATGGTACAATGTCCACAATGCAATAGTAAGGCACGGAAAGAAAGGGGAGAGGTACTCACAAGATCACACTGAGGAGGGAAAGATGGAGGATTAGGGAACCCTCCAGATTAAATCCAAGTGCTAAAACTCTCCAAGAGCTTAATTATGTCCTTCTACTTGTTGACTCTTAGAGGTAGGACTCTTTTTCATAGAAGCGGATTTGACCTTAGAAGTAGAGCTTGTAGGCACGTTTTTTTGTCGAGCATTTAGAGTCCGCACCATCACAAGATAAATAGGACATTACCAAACCACACTAACGTGTAGATCAAGGAATAAAACAGTGCCCATACACAATATTTTCAATCAAAACCTATGCACTCGACCACTCGAATAAGTCAAACCAGAAAATTACTAGCAGTACGCATTAATGCATCCAACCATTACGCAGCCAACCAAGAACAGTGCGTTCTAACCAATGTCAGCTATTCAATCCCATATACTCTCTAAAGAGGTCCAATCTAGTCTAGCAACAAAAACAAACCCTAATAATTCGAATTGAGGGCTCGAAACTCCCCAAACAATCCAATTCGCAGCAGGTTATTCATGAAAATTTTCAAGCGTCGAGTCAATTAGATAGATGAAATTCGCATCACTTCATCAAATTTCAAGAAGCCAATCCAAGAGAGGAGTAGAGAGCAACGAGTTTAGTCAAGAAGTGCCGCAATTACAGCCATTAAAATTCGAACCTAGTAGTCAAATTTCGACCAAGAACAGAGGAGGCATGTTCGAGAATCAAGAGGCAACAACAATGGTGCGAATCCCACCTTCGATTCTTGGTTCAGTAAGTTTCTCTCTCTTCGATTTTTTTTCTGTTGTTTTATTTTGGTTGTGTTGTCGCTGCGATAGGGGTCGAACTGGGATGGCCCATTTTTTTCGGTTTGTTTGGCTGCGATGGGCTGGGTGTGTTACAGCAAGAGTTGCGAGGCTTTGGCAGTGGGTAGAACTGAACTGCGATGGGTGTGTGCAGTGCATTTTTTTTTATGGGCTTCGTGTAGGACAGGAGGAATTGCAATGGGTTGGCAGTTGCTGGAGACGACCTGCGAAGGGGTGGCAGTTTCCACTGTCCCTGTGGCTCCTATGATCACTTCTTCTTTTTTTATGGGGATTGCGAGTGGGTCGCAGTATGTGGATATGTACCGCGGTGGGTTGGCGGTTTCCACTGAAATTGTCACGCTCATATAGTTCCAGATTCCACCTATACAAACACACACCAAAAAAAACTAGGGAAATTATACACTAAAAAAAAATTAAAAAAAAATAAAAATATCTATATAATAGATTACTAAATCCTATGCCTAATATGTACACTAACTAAACATAAAATACGACATCGCAACGTCTTTTCACTCAGGTTTCTTCCACTGAAACACACTGAGCTAGCAACGTCCGAAGCATCTATAAGAGATCAAAGGCTCAGTTGGCATGTTGTGAGCGACAAGTCCAAGACACTAGGGTCCCCTTACTGACAGAGCACGGCTTTCAAGAGGCAAGCCCGTTACTAGCCGCTTGCACGGAGGAATATAAATCAGGGAACCTCTAAAAAAAATAAGAAAAGTGAAAGAGAAATCTTAGGTTGCCTCCCAAGAAGCGCTAGTTTAAGGTCATCTAGCTTGAACACCTTTTCACGTCACTTTGAATAAGGGTCGGAAAGGGTGTAAACCACCTTCCCTTCAATAGGTTCACCTTCTCGGTAGTGCTTAAGACGTTGTCCATTTATCTTGAAAGAGCCAGTTGCTTCACTCCAAACCTCAACCGAGTCAGACGGAAAAACCTTGAAGATTTTGAATTGAATGGACCAGACCACCTTGAGCGAAGTTTGTCAGGAAAAAGCTTCAATCGAGAGTTGAACAGTAAAACCAACTCTCCTTCATGAAATTCTCGCCTCATGATATGCTTTTCATGCCATCTGGCCTTTTCGTTCGTTCTTTGTACAACCTTGAGTTTTCATAAGCTTCTAACTCTACCTCGGGAGGCGTAGTACTCTCCTTAAATTCTCTGTGTGTCAACACCTCCTTGATAGGCTCAACACTAGGTAATGAATAATGTATTTCCTCTAAGAGCCTCTTGTACACCCTAGTTTCCCAATCCTCTTCATCAGCACTTCCCATGAGGACAGTTTGCAATGAATCATTAAGTTGTCGACTAGCAGCTTTTACCTCTATCACCTCATCTAGAGCATCCACTCTATAATAGTCTCTCCCATAGAAGGAGCTTCCATGGAGTTTGTGAGATTGTACTCCATCTTCTCAGTACCCACTTCAAAGGTAATCTTTCCATTCTTCATGTCAATGATGGCTCCAGCAGTGGCGGAAAGGTTCCCAAGAATGATAGGGACTTGCGCATCTTCCTCCATCTCCATTACTACAAAGTCACATGGAATGAAAAACTTCCCAACACGGAGGGAACATCTTCAAGGATACCAAGTGGATCTTTACAGTTCTATCTGCTAATTGTAAGGAGATCGTGTGGTTTTGGTTCACCCATTTGAAGCTTCTTGCAAATTGACAAGGCATTAGACTAACACTTGCCCCAAGATCACAAAGCGCCTTTTTTATTTCAATATCCCAAGCTTCACAGGAATAGAGTAGCTACCCGGATCCCTACTTCTTAGGAAGCTTATTTGCAAAATAGCACTACATTCTGTAAGTGAAACATTGCATTTTCCTCGATCTTCCGCTTGTTTGAGAGCATGTCTTTCAGAAATTTTGTATAAGAGGGCATCTCAGAGATAGCATCCAAGAATGGTATGTTTATGTGCAGCTTCTTCAGTATATCAAGGAACTTCCCATATTTCTTCTCTAATTTTGCACGGGCCAACTTTTGGGAATGGAACTGGTGGCGTGTATGGTCGAATAGGGGGAGGAGTAGGTTCCTTCTTCTCTTCTTCGACAATCTCGTTCTTTACCACTTTCTCAGTTTGAACCATCTCTTCCACAGTCCTTTTTGATGGCTCCTTCAAAGGATGATCTTGTAGTCTTTTCCGTTCCTAAAATCACAGCATTGATATGACCCTTAGATGGTTGTTCACTATTACCTGGAAAATGACCAGAAGCTTTTGATAATTGGCCCACCTGATGTGCAAGTTGGCTTATTTGACTTTCCAAGAGCTTGTTCTGAGCTTGAATTTGTTGAATTGCGGTTATCAGTCTTCTCATTTTCCTTACCTTGTTGAGCCATGAATTCAGTTTGTTGGGCTAAAAGGTTCTCCATCATAATCTCCAAGTTGCTCTTCTGTTGAATTGGAGGAGGTTGCTGATTAACACCTTGATTGACATGATGATTGAATGGTGCTCTAGCTTGAAAACCTGGTGGTGCATTAAAGTTGTTGCGAGGTGGAGGAAGTGGATTGAGTTGTGCTTGAGTGTTCTTGTATGAGAATGCAGGATTGTGCTTCCATCCCTCATTGTATGTGTTAGAATAAGGATCATATGACCGCTTTGGATTGGAATTATAAAGAGCATTGGCTTGCTCAATTGTCATCCCATCATTGTTGATTTGACATTCAGTAGCAGCATGTCCTTGTACTCCACACATCTGACATGCGACCATCATAGATTAACCAGCTTGGAGTCGATCAAACTTTTGAGATAGTGCCTGCACAGTATTAGTCAAAGTAGTTCGCACATCAACATCATATTTACCTCCCTTCTTAGCACGATTGCGACCATTTGGATGGTATTGGCCGCCATCTTCTCAATCAACTCCTTTACTTCGATTGGATTCTTAGTCATAAGGGAACCGCCTGAAGCAGCATCAATGTAGATACGAAACTCATGTGTCAAACCATTGTAGAAAGTCTGTATCAACATCCACTAGGAATCCCGTGATGAGGACATTGTCTTTGCAAACGTAGAAACCTTCTCCATGCTTCATACAATGATTCGTCGTCATGTTGCTCAAAGGTTGCTAACTCATTCCTCAGCTTCGCGGTCTTTTCTTGCCCCAAAAACTTCACCAAGAATGCTTTGGCAAGTTTCCCCCATGTATAAAAGTTTGAACCTTCATCTCTCAACCACTCCTTTGCCTATTCGAAGAGGAAAAGGAAAAAGGCATAGTCGAATTGCATCCTCACTCACATTGTTGATTTTTACTATGTTGCATTTCTCCAAGAAACTAGCAATGTGACTCACAGGGCATTCATTGGGTAACCCTGCAAATGAATCGTTGGAGATGAACAGGATGAATTGAGGCTTAAGTTCAAAATTTGCAGCATTGGCGGCTGGTCGAACAATGCTCGATAATGCACCAGTTGTAGTATCTTGTACACCATACTCCCAAAGAGTTTTAGTTGCTTCTTCACCCATTGCTTTCTTCTTATTCTTAATTCGTCTCTTTGTACTTCCTTGCTTGCGTGCAGTGGCTTCAATTTCAAGATCTAGAGGAATTAAATTTTGTGGACCTATACGTCGAGTTTGCATGCAACCAAGAAAGAACTAAAAACAAAAGATCAAATAAACAAGAAATGATAGCCGAAGCAGCAAACTAAAAAAAAAAACTTAGCAAAAATAAAATCAAAAATAACTAATTTAAATACCGTTAGTCCCCGCAACGCGCCAAAATTTGAAAGGCTTGTCGCGTACCTAACAAAAATAACTAACTATTCCTCCTAACTAATGTAGTCGGGCAAGTAAGGTCGAATCCCAAGAAGACTAACTGACTCAAAGTAGTTAAATTGACTCTAACTAAGCAAGTAATCAATATAAGCGATGCTGAACTAATCTAAATAACTAAAGCAAATGAAATTATCAAGAGTAAATCAAAGACTAAAGACATCTAGGTTTAAGTATCCCCACTAACACGAATTAATGCCACAAATATCCCTTTTCCTTAATTAACTAATAGATAACTCATAGGATAACGCGCCCTAATAATACTAAGGATTTCTTTTCGATCAATCAATAGCTTCCCTAACAATGCAATCATGCCTATTTTCATGGAGTCTGCAAATTAAGGACTTTAGACATACATCCTAACATCCTAATAAATTCCATCAACTACTTTGTGATGATTTCCTTTATCTTAAATTAGGGTTCTAGATTCGATTAAGATTCAACTTTCGTTGCAAAAATAATCACATTCAATATAACTATTTCTAGTCATAATTGATAATTAAAACCAACCCTAAAATAAATGAATCATAAATTAATCAAGTTTGGGAATTGGGAATTAAACAAGATCAATTCATGTTAGGGTTCAACCTAACCCTAATAGAAAACTACTCACACATGATGATTGAATACAAAAATAAAGATTAAAAGAAAGCATGATTAACAATAATAATAAATATAATAGAGAAGAGAAAATAATATCTGAATTAATCGATGAAATTGCAAACCTGAATGTCGAAAACAAAGACTTGAGGAAAGTATGGAGAAACGTTGATGAAAAACGGAGAAGCCAAGAGAAAATCAACTCAATCAATTATTTCTCTCTCCAAAAGAATCCCCTTTACAATTTCTATCCAAAACCTATTTATATCTATCCAAATACAAGGAGTTTGACTAGGATTTGGACTCCTAAAACACTCTAAAACTAAGATTACGTAATATTGAAATTGGAGACCGCCATGCCTTGCTGGTAAGCTTGAAAGGACCGCCAAAGGTGGCGGTTTATGCTTTTTTTTGTTCTCTTGTTATCAAAAGTCATTTTGTACTTCTTAGGCACGGTAATTAATGGTTACCAACCATATGCAATATATCTTCAAAATCATCGCAGGATAAAGCTATCAATCCATCTGAATGCTCCGCAATCATCCAAGCTTTCCTGCAAATCCCAATCAACTCCAATAAACGCCATAATCCTACAAAAACAAATCAAATACACACGAGAAGAGCAATAGCGAAAAGTAAAGAATAATAGCTCTAAGAGATTAAATATATGGAAAAAATATGATGGAAACACACAAATATATCACATAAAAATGAAAATATAAACGTGTTATCAATTAGAGTCCATTTTGCATTCATCATAGGACAGTCTAAATATGAGTCCATACATTCACTAGCACTAGAGTCATCTTAGGCCCATATAAGTCTAGTTCGATCATTTGCATCTTTATGTAATATGCGAAGTCTAGCCCAAGTCATTCCTAGTACAATCCAATCTATGTCTAATTCTAATCCAATTCAAAGCATAAGTACATTTAGGCCCAATTAGTTTGCATCTCTATCTGAACCCTAGTTAAGTCTTAGGACTATAAAAGTTCATTTTCTAGGTTTAGTTTGCATCTCTATGTAAACCCTAGTTTAGTCTTAGGACTATAAAAGTTCATTCCCAATGTCTAGTTTGCATCTCTATACTATGTAAACCCTAGTTAAGTCTTCGGACTATAAAAGTTAAATCCTAGGTCTACATCCTTATGTGAACCCTAGTCAAGTCCCCGGACTATAAAAGCCAATAATAGGTCTAGTTTCCATCTCCATGTAAGACCTAGTCAAGTCTTTGGACCATAAAATATCAATTCATACCCTTAGGCCTAGTCTGCTTGCTCTCCTATAAGTTCAAAGTCTAGTCTAGTCTAGTCCATATATGCATATGCATATTGTTAGGCCCATATCTGCATCATGGTCAAGCCCATACTAATCAAAAACCCATAATCAGTTCTAATCCTCCATTTCATATGCATTTCCCATTTCCATTTCTACTTTTCATTTCTCATCTCCCATTCCTCATTTCTATTTCCTATTTTATAAATCATTTCTTAAACTTACAAGCTAGGTCCACTCGATTCTTTTCATGAACAGTTGAGAGATTTCAACTTAGAGAACACCTAATGGAAGAACAAATGTGCGTGAGCATACTCTATGGCGCATTACGCGACTGTCACCACCCTAACTTCATTTGGAGTCATGAGATTACTTTTTAATCGCCTTCACAATAGAGGTGTGATCTCTTCTATAGGGTCTACTCCGAACTATGCACCTAAAAGAAAATTCAAATTTTTTGACCGCCTTCACAATAGAAGCGCGATCACTTCTATAGGGTCTACTCTAAACCCTGCACCTAAAAGAAAATTCAAAAGGTGCAACATATATTTTTACTGCAAATTACAACAGAACAATGAACATATGACAGCGAGTGTCAAATACCATAATTGCACTGCGAAACATGGTCGATGACAACAAACTTCTAATGCTTGCTACAACAAGAATCAGCATCAACAATTCAAAAGGGCATAGTCTTTTATTTCTGATATCCTATGATGAGTCAGAGAGTCCTTACCCTGAGCCATTTTTATCCTTTTCCATCGATTCTATGTTACTATAGGAGTTCATCTATTATAGCTTTTCAACTTTCATTTCATTATATTTTTATTTTCATTGGCCTTTCACCATCATTTATGCTTTGAATTCGATGATGAAACTTAAATCAGCTAATGATCTTGAATAATTAAAGAAAAGAATCTGAAAATAAAAAAGAAAAATGAAAAAGGACCACATACTTTAGATTAGGAGTTATTCTTTTATCCCTTTTATTATTCCGAAAAATCATCATCCATAAACCATCTCATGCAACCAAAAAAAAAATCCCACAGCCAAATAATCCCGTCAAAATCAAAATGCCATAAATATCCTTCAAACCTTCCAATAGCCAAAACCACAAAAAAAAAAAATTGTGCAAGTCTCACTACAAAAAAAAAGTTCAAAAAATCAATGCTAGGCAAAATAAAAAAGTGAATAAATTCAAAGTGCGGAAAAAAAGGCAGAAGCAAAAACAAAACGCAAAGGACAAAAAGAACATAAATGTACAAAGAAAAAGTCAAAGGTAAAGAAATAAAAATTAAAGCTAGGAGGCTTCCACACAAGTTCTAACCCTCATTCAAATCCTTGAATCCATCAAAACGCAAACCACATAATTCAAAACTTCAAATAAAAACCACATAATTCAAATCCATTATCCTACCTTAGCCCAACCAATTAATACTTCATCAAAACCTCAAGTCTTAACCCTTTTCAACCTTTCATCAATGCTAACTCTTTTTTTATAGTATGTCAAAGTGCGCTAGGTTGAAACCCGAAAGGGCGGCCTAGGCAAAAGTTAGGGCACAAAAAAAAAGAAATTAGATCCAGAACTACGAATCGTATGATTCCACAAAGATGCGTAGGAATCCTCATCTCGAGGTCCGATCGCTTCAATAAAATAAATTAATCAATGTCTAATGATTTGACTTTCTAGATTTCAAAAGCACACTTTTTTCTAGATTCCAACATAGACTCGAGTCTAAACTTAGCCACGTCAAAGCCTTTTTCCACCTACATTTATTTAAGTCACAAATTTAAAATTTTTATTTTTCAATCCTAACTCTCCTTGTCCCTGAAGGACTCTCCAACAATTCTATGATTTCTGGCGATATCTGACTTTAACTGTGTCAACTCTTCGAAGAAGAATCCCAACAAAGAACTTTGAATACTCAAACAATCAACTACTTTTCGATCAAGACTCATAATGCCTAATTCAAGACAAGCTTACCCAAGGGGGGGGGGGGTTCCTATATATGTGATGGTTACTCCAAATCAAATCAAACTCCCGAAAAATTGTAATTTGCGGACCTCGTTCACGGACCTCGATTATTTACTAAAACTAGTTTTCGAAATCATTCTATCTATATCTAATAATTCTACATATCCAGATCTCCTAACCTTGCAAAACCCTGACCTTGCATTATATTTCATACATCCTAGATATGCATAACCGTAGCCTTACATTACATTTCATACATCCTAGCATTGCATAACCCTAACCTTCCATGACGCGCCATCTTCCTTAGCTTTCCATACCTTAATCCTTTCCTAGCGTCTCATGCATCCTTAGAGAATCTAATTTGCATTATTCCATCATTATGTGCATTATTATGTAACTTTGTTTTGCAGAGACCACCGTATGTAGATGAGATCAGTTCTAAACTGAAGAGCATTTAAACGTTCTCCGTCTTGACACCGAATACTTTGACTTTTGATTTCTTGAACCTCAATCAAAGTGGAGGGTCTATAGAAACATAATCGTGTCTCCTCGTTTAAGGCCCAATAATGAAACATACAACAGTCTTAATTGGTCCGACCAAACACTAGGGGAAAAAAAAGAAAGGGCAGCGCTTTTCCTAAAAGCGCAGCCCTACAAGTGAAGGATTGCGCTTTTTTTAAAAAAGTGCAGCCCTTCTGCTATGTAGGGTTGCGCTTTTGAAGAAAAGCGCAGCCCTTCTTAAAAAAATTTGAAATAAAAAAGTTTGCGGGCTTCAAATATTAAGCGGGCTTCGTCAAATATATTATCCCTCATTCTCTCTCCTCTCTCACGTCCCTCACCCCTTTTCCTCCTTCTCTCACGTCCCTCCTCCCTTTCCTCCTTCTCTCTCATCCTCTCTTCTCTCTCAAAAACTCCCAGAAACGTTGCGACAAAAACCCTGAAATGATTTGCACTAATTATGCCGACGGAGTCCGATTGCCTATTGTGATACCTTTTCGGAAGCGGAACGGGCCAACGAGTCAAACACATGGCTATCCCATGATGTTTAGGCTTTTTAAGCCATCCGAGTTCGTTTAAGGCTCCAAATAGCCATTTTAAGTATTTCCGAATTTTTTTCCTTAATTATGTATTAGGGTTTTGTTTTATGTATTTAAACATTATTAGGTTAATGTTTGGAGGTAGTTCTTGTATTTTCAGATCTATAATTTCATAATCTTTGTTTTGATTAATGTTCTTGTATTTTCAGATCTATAATTTCTTCTCTTCTGTATATTAGTTTTTGTTCCTTTTCGTTTCGTTCTTTTTTTTTTTGTTTTGGGTTTAGTTGCATTATAGATCTATAATTTCTTCTCTTCTGTATATTTGGGTTTAGTTGCATTGTAGATCTATAATTTCTTCTCTTCTGGATTTGGATGGTTTACTTTAAAGTTTGATGCAAATGTTAAAATTCAGAAAATGTAAGATTAATAGTAAAAAAATGTCGAAAAAAAAATTTTTTTTTTTTTTGGTAGGAAGGGTTGTGCTTTTTAGGTAAAAGCGCAACCCTTCTAGCTTAGAAGGGCTGCGCTTTTACCTAAAAAGCGTGGCCCTTCTAAGCTTTAAGGGTTGTGCTTTTACCTAAAAAGTGCAGCCCTTCCTTGTGAAGGGTTGTGCTTGTCTAGCGCAGCCCTTCCTTGTGAAGGGTTGTGCTTGTCTAGCGCAGCCCTACTTAAAAAGTGAAGGGCTGCTATTGAAAGGGCTACTGTCAAAAAGCGTAGCCCTACATGCCTTTTTCAGCGCAGCCCTTCTTCATTTTTCCACTAGTGCAAGGGCATAGCAGTTCAAAGAGCCAAAACTATTTTAAAAAGTGTTAAAGCGTATTTGAGTGATCCAAAATCGTATTTTAAAGCCCACTTAATTAATCATTATTATTAATTGTATTTTGAGCCCAACTCTTTGAAAAAAACCAAGTAATTGTTTTATTTAAATAAAATAAATATTTTCATAGATATTTTTATAATCAAAATCGAATTTTATCCCGTAAAATCAGATTGCTAGAGTTAAAATTCAAAATGATAACATTAAAACATGTTTTATTAAAAAATATGTCAAAACGTGCCAAAAGTAGGCGCACCATCATGCCTAACGCACATGCCAAGCTGTGTCTGACGCATCAATGTGCGTCTGACACGTGGACCCGTGTGTCACACAGAGTCGTGCGCTTAGCGCACTCGTCTGTGCGACACGCAGGCTATCAAATCTATCTTTGTTAAAGTGGGTGCCACGTATACGCAATTCATTGGGCATGTTGCGTCAGATGCACCAATGTGCGTCTGACATGTGTAATTATGCATCACACATAGACATGCGCCTAGCACATAATCTGCGTGATGCGGAGATTTTGTTTTCCTATAGATAGGTCACGATTTTCCGAATTAAAAGTTTTTTCATATTATTTTGATACGACAATACATTTCGAACTCTACGAATATACTTACAAATTCTCTCTAAAAACTCTCATATTTTCGCAAAACATATACAAACAAAACTCATACTTTCAGACACATACAAACAAAACACATACAAGTTCAGATCTTTAGGCTTCACAATTGCTCATCCTGACGGTTGTTAATCTCTCAGACCTAAGCCACGGTATAATTCTGAATGTACTGGAATAAATTCCCTATTTTATATTCATGTTACTAACTCTTTCTATCCTGATGTAGATCTTTAATAAATAAACATTATTCTTGTATATTCTAATCTCCTTATTCTTTATATTGTTTCTATGTTGTTATGATTATCCTGCATGTCTTTTTATAACTCACATGTTATTATTATTAATGAAGACCTAAAAATTTGTTCTAATATTAATCCAATAATTTGCACAACCTGTTAGGTTCCCTGTAATCTTGAATTCTTAATAATATATCAGTAAAAAATAGTTTTTTATGTGTTTCCTAAACCAATCTAGACTAAATTATTTTCAGAGTGCCTGAAAATATTATATGGTTATTCTTTTGCATAAAACTTGAAATGAATCGATGTTTAGTAGAGACCAACGATGGGCGAATGTGGTTCATAATGATCGTATTCATACCCTCACCCCCGAACTCAATCTATGGTTCATTGACCATCTATGGAGTTAAGACGAAAAAATCTACATTAGATAAGTCACATATTTATCCCTACGATTTCTCAATATCCGATTAGGTTTACGAGTTTTCCTTTAAAGACTTGTTGGCGACTTCAAAATATTTTTCAATTATATTTTAACAATGAGATAGTCTAATACGCGCTCACATCGCGTGGGCGAAATAAAAACATGTCGATAATCCGAAAAAACCCTCCTCCACCACTATCTCAGAAAATCCCACCTCCATTAGTCAAACCAAGCCGCAACCATTCGAAAAAATCCCAACTTAACCACTCCAACCCAAACCACTACCATTCCACGAAATGAACCTCCACCACCGAAAAATCAACCTGAACCACCCAAAACTTCAACTACCCACATATGTCATCTTATCTCCCACTAAACCCCCAACTACCTCATCTATCAAAAATCAAACTGCATTTGTTGTTTTTCACAATATTTTCCCTGTTGATAAGGGTAGTATTGCACCTGAGGGGGAACATCAAAAGGACTTTGTTGCTAGCTCTATTGAGAAATTGTTGGATGATTTATTCATGGAGGTTCCATTTGAAAAGGAACAAAAAAAGAGGAAGAATATGTGGTAGTTACTAGTAACAAAGAGGGTTCTCCCACTACCTCTACTCGTGCAAGGGGAAGAAGGTCACCAGATCTGCCTGGAAAAGGGAAATAGAGGAAATCTCGGAGGAACAATATGTTGGTTCTACTAGGGGAACCAAGAGAAAAGAGGTACCAACTAGAATTCCTCACGTGTCCAAAAGTAAATCAGTAAAAACTCCTCTTACTATTGGTTCCACTCCTTTGATTGAATAAAGTGTGTTGTCTGATTGCTTTATTGAAGCTGGTTATTTTGATATGCCTACTATGTCTGAGGTTAGGCAGTTGTTGGAATTTCAAGGTTGGATGCCATTGTTTAAGGATGTTAAGAATGCTTTTGTTGATGTTGTTAGGGAATTTTATGTGAATTTGAAGCATTTGTCTAATATATCTTTGGTTTACTGTGTTTGGAAGTGAAGTTTCTTTGTCTATATGTTCTTTAACCTCTTTGCTCAATGTTCCTAGGGATAGCTTTGATAAATATGTTGGAGATGGTTGGATTACTATTATAGGGGTAATAGCTGGTGAAATTTTCAAATGCTTGTTTGTTGTTCCCTATACTAAGAAATCTAGTTATCAATCTGCCAACCTTTGTGAACCTATTATGTTGGTCTTGTATTCCGTATGCAACAAATTTATGATTCCCATAACTTAGGGCAAGGAAATATTTCGAATTATGAAGATGGTCTTCATTTATCTTATAATAAAGAAGATGAAAATCAATCTCCCTACTGTCATCATTGATCACACCATGAAGGGTTTCTCCTCCATCATTATAGCTCATGGATCCATCATTAGCCTCATGCTCCTGAAACAAAAGATGCCTCTAAACAGGGGATACAGTGCCTGTTTAAATTTTTACAATGAAAAATTTAGGGTAAAAAGCATTGGATGTGTCCTCGGGTCAATTGAGGTTTAAGGAGTTTTTTGATACGAAGAAGAAGAAGAAGAAGAAGAAGAAACCAATGATGATGATGTTGTAATTGAAAGATTGGACGACCACGGAAAGACTTTGGATAAGATGTATAAGTTGATTGAGGGTATGTCCAAATCCTATAAGTTTACGGCTGAGACTCAGTTGTTGGTTCTCTCGCTTCCAAAGTTAAAGGCTCAACTTCCTACAGTTGGTATGGCTACTGGTTCTGGTGAGGTCCCTCTTCCCGCTGATCTTATGGAAGAGGAATTAACTAATGATGATGATGATGATGAAGAAGAAGAAGAAGAAGAAGAAGAAGGTAATTGTTCCTGACAATCCTCCTCCAACAAAGAAGAAAATGATGGTGATGAAGATGCTTCTAAGAGGGATGGAGAGGATGATGAAGATGATGAGGAGTGATTACACCTTTCAGGCTCCAGCTATTTCCTCCCTCCCTATTCTGATAATTATTTTATATGGCTATTTTCCCTCCCTTATTACAGAACACTTTGCATGTAATTTGGGTTCTCATTTGACTCTTATTGGTTTGTACTTGAATATTTGCATTTTGGTTTATGGGTGTGAGTTGGATGTCTAATATAGATTCTTGCAACATGATAACTTGAATGGTAGTTGATGCTACCATTTCTGGATGACTATAATACCTTGTTTGTAATTATTCTATATTTGAGTACTTTTTATTGATGCCAAAAGGGGGGAAATTTAGAGCGCTTAAGTCTAGTTTAATTTGAGTTTGTCTTAGTTAGTTTATTTCCTTACTTTTAGGATTTCATTTCAAGAGTCTTAGTATTTAAAGTTTATAATTTTTGTTTTAGGAAAAAGTTGAAATAGTTGATTGTTTCATTCTTCTGAGTCTTGTGTCAAGTAGGCTTACTTAATGAGTTATATGAGCTTTGAATGGAGTTATATGTTTATACTGAAATAGCCAAGAATTATTTGCTATGTTATGTTGTTACTAGCGTGGCAAACAGGTCCATTCCAAGACTTGAAACTATTTCGAAGAATTTTCGAAGAATATCAAGTATTGATTTGTTGATTCAAGGGAAGTTTCAAGAATTGAAGTACATGAAGATGCATATGAGTTTTTATTTATTTAACTTTATCTTCATGTAATGATTGCGTGTGACATTTTAGTGGAAATGCTTGTGTTGTTCTTAATGTGAAAAAATAGTAGGATTTTGAACATAGAAACTTGGTTGTATATTACGAACATGTTGTATAATATTGGAAAGCAAACATGTCTGGGTACCATTTACTTTGTTGAGTGATTGAGCTGGCTGATTTAAAAAGATTTTCGAAAAATATTTTTAAAAGACACTTTTTGTTAAAAATATTGTTAGCTTTTAGAGATCTTAATTCAGTATTTTTCCTACCTTAAAACGTGAGGATATCTTGGATAATATCTTATCAGTTATTATTTGAAATATACTTTCATTAACTCAAGATTTTCGTATCTTTTAGGTGTCTTGACCTAGGGCACGTTTTATGGTTGGGTTTAGCCTATAAAATACTGAGTAGGGTTTCTAGATCATCCTTGACGCTCTTCATAATTTTATGGCAAAATTTCTTAAAACTACCTTTTATAACCAAGTTTTTCAAAAAACTACCTTTTATTTTTTTTCTTTTCAAAAAACTACCTTATATAACAATTTTTTTTCAATATACTACGTTTATATTTAATACTAATCAATAAATGAAAATCTTTATAGGTGTTGCTATCAGTGGGGTAGCGAGAAAAGAATACAGAAGCAAGAAGGGAAGAAATAAAAGCAATTTATGGTGACTCAATTATTAGTGAAACCCATTTACGGTAAAATGGTAGTATATTGGGAAAAAATTATTATATAAGATAGTTTTTTGAAAGAAAATTATAAAAGGTAGTTTTATTTTTGAAAAAAAAATAATTATAAAAAGGTTGTTTTTATGAAATTTTTCCTAATTTTATTATGTGCGCTTTTCACATAGAGAACAACTAAGCAGTACCTAAAATAAAGTGTGCATTTCTTAGAGATTTGAATACTCTTTATTTGCTTTGTAAGAAAGCATGTTAAAGAGAAACTGATTATATTGAATTTCTAATAGAGAGGTTTGAGATTAGGTAGCGTTTGCATTCGCGAGTGTTGTGGGGTCAAGTGCGAAATAGCACACTTGAGTAAGTGTGGAGTGAGTTGTTTCTCTAGAGTAAGAGAAACATGTGTCCGTGAGAGCTTTTCTTGTTAGTCTGAGCTGATTAATAAGAAAATTAGAATAGGAGGACGTAGGCCCTTGTTTGGCTGAGTCTCGTAAATTTGGTGTGTTCTTTCTCGCATTTAAGTTATGTTGTTTCTACTATTAGGAACCAGCTCAATCGGTTCCTCCTTAAATCGAAAAAATTTGAATTTAGAACTAATTCTCCTAAGTACACCTTCCCACTCTTGGGTACTTTGTAAACATTCAATACGTTTCATCATTGGGCACTTAATGTGGAGACACGATTTTGTATCTATAGTAACCCATAAGATTTGATGACTTATAGTAGTAAAATTTTAATTATGAAGATATAAATAATCACATTAGTGGGTTCGAAAATAATAAAAATAATAATAATTTGTGTCTACAATAACCCATAAGACTTATAGTACTAAAATTTTAATTATGAAGTTGTAGATAATCACTTTAGTGGGTTCAACAACGACAACGACGATGACAAGAATGACACCACCACCACTACCACCACCAACAATAACAACGACAACACAACCACCACCACCAACACCACCACCACCACCAGTAATAAATCACAAAGGCTAAATAGTCAAAATAAAGTTGGAGTAAAATGAGATTATTGGCAAGATTAAAGAATTAAAATAAAATAAAACCATTAGAGTTATTTTTTTTTAAAATTCACATGACAACTTGTCACAATATACAAGCATCAGTTGATGCACTACAAATCATTTAGGAAAAGGAGCCTTTTTTCAAATCTCTATTATATATGATAACTCTTAAGCAATCTGGTCTCCACCTTGTTTGACCAATATAGCCCTGACTACAAAATAAAACTACAACCCTTGCCACTCTATTAGTTTAAAAGTAAAAATTAAACTTAAAAAAGAAAAAATCCATCCATCTAATAAACTGCAAAGTAGTTACCACTCATCTTACAACTTTGCACGCATAACATGCATATAAAGGCAAGTAACCAAAAAGGTAATAGACTAATATGTATTGACGGCAAAAAAAATAAGATCCACATCAGAAACTAGAGGAAAAGGGACAAGGGGAAAGAATAAGAAGAAAGAAGAAAGAAGAAAGGAAGGAAGAAGAAAGAAGGTCATGCATATCTTCTTGTATTGTTGAATAAATTAGTCTCTCTTAATGAGAGTTGCTATGAGGACTTTTTGTCTCTATTGTGGAGGTCTCTTTCTCCCATATAGGAGTTGTGAATCTTGTTTATTTGTTTGTACGTATGAAAAATTATTCTCATTAGTTGAAATTCAAGACTATCAACATGAAGGTATCGGAAATTCGGATGCAGTCAACATTGTTGGATCAAGAATGTTCTTCTCCATATTATGTCAAAAATGATAGACAGTTCTATTAATAGTTGCCAGATTCAGCACATAAAAGGAGCATACGCTTCTTTGATCGATCTGGTTTATTATAGTTTCATCGAAGACGAATTAGATTTAATCTTATTTGATTGTATTTTGTGTTTCCTTAAAACCTATTGTAGATGTTGTTTGGCCTTTAATTAATGAAACTTCTCTTTCGAAAAAAATCTTATCAGTTAATTCATAAACACAATCAAGTATTACATCAAAATGGAAAATTCAATCAATTAGTAAAGTGAAATGATTTATTTAAGACAAAATACTATGTTAATTCAACATAAGTAATCCTAAACATTTATTTAACATTCTTTTATCGTTCATCAACTTTAATTTTAAAAATTTAAAATAAAGAATAAGTAAAAAAAATTAACCTACAAAATTCAACAAAAATAGTCTAATGTTCAAATTTTACCCCTATTGATGCCCAAAAAGGCTTGAATTTATGTTTGAAAAAAAAATCAAGAACGTATTGCATGCTTAATTTGCTAACATGAATAATGTTAAGATTTCAAGTGAGAAAGATAAAAAAACATAGGAATAATGTTTTCTAGATTTTTCTTCTCTCTTCTATATTTTCATTTTTTAAACGAAAATCAGATTTATTTTGAGTAGTTTTTTTAAAAACAGAATTAACTGATTTTATTAAGATAGATTTTTGGAAAAAAATAGTTATTATTATAATTTTAAAAAATCATATATATTATACCTGATCATGACTAAGTCAAAACTTATCAATCATCAAAACTTCAGAAAGATAGTTAAAAACTTTAGTACACCCCTCCTCTGCCACCCTGATCCTTCCCCTGCCACCCTCCTTCCTCGCTTGTCACCAATGATTTACTCAAGCCATAGAAATAAGATAATATGACCAGTGTTTGAATAAGATAATTCATAGACTTCTTTGTTTCCTCCCTTGCGAAGCTGCTGCTGTTGGGCATGTAGTCTGTTGGTGTTACCCTCGTCGGTGCTGTTGGTCTACAAGAGTTCCGATGCAAACGGATAAATCTCCTTCCATCATTTCAAATTCATTCTTTCTTCCGCCTTTCTCACTCACAATTCATCATTGCATGTCATTCTCTCTCCTCTCATAGAATGTCACTCTACTACCTCCTTTTTTCGCTGACATAGTAAAGCTACTGATTTTAAATTTTAATCTTAATTATGTGTTTTTTTTGGTATTGAAATTTATGTTTTTATTTTTTTGATTTTTTGGTGGTATGTGAGATTGTGTTGTGTAGGAACTCAAATTTTGCGCCCTGAGCAATCTCTGAAGTAACTTTTAAACTGTGAAATTTGAATTATAAGATGCATTCATAGTTCATAACATTTAGGAATGGATTTTTGCTCCTTATATTATAGGATGTAAATTGAACTATTGAATACAAATGTTATGCATCAACGAATTTCATCTAATAGCTATTAGGATAGTGTTGTACTTGAAATATTTTTCTTTCAATTTACAACATTATTAATTTGATATATTACAATATTCGTGATATAACGTACATTTTTTTTTCCAGAGAAAAAGTTAGAATTTTTTTGTCTTGCGGACATATTTGAGAAACTTGCCCAAGTCATTGACACTGGCAAGAGTATCAATTACTGCCATTTTGCAAGTGCTGTAGAATAGATAGAAAGTAAGAACGCGAAAATCGATAAAAGCAAGCAAGCAATAAAGTAGAGGGTGGCAAGGGAGGAGGAAGAGTAGGGGTGGCTGGGGAGGAAGTAGAGAGGAGAGAAAAGATAAAATCGGTACAAAGATTAAGCAAATGGTTGAAGAAAAAAGGGAAAATAGGTGGGGCGGGGGGGGGGGGATTCTGTGGTATTGCTTAGTAGTTCATCGATCCACCCGGACTATAAGTGTAAAAAAGAGTTAAAGTTATAACGGCTCGGTATTAATCGAAAGTTGGGACTATTTTAAAGCAAAGCGTGGATTATGCACTAGGGTGCACAATGCTCATTGTGCACCCAAAAAGAACATACCATTTGTATAAAAGAACATACCATTTGTATAAAAGAACACGAACTTTTTTCAACAACTTTTCTACTTTAAAAAAGAACATATGACTTTAAATTAAAGAACGTGTAAATTTATATTTATAAAAGAACAAAGGTTGTAAGGAAAAGAACATATAGTAAATGAACATCTACACTTAAATAAAATAATATATACTTTTTAAATTTAAATTTGAAAAAAAAGGATTCTTTAGTTGCAAAATTTAAGAAGCAAATAACAATAATTTTTTAAAATTTAAAATTTATAAATGATAAAACGACTTAGTTTAGAAAAGGGTGCACCATACTCTACCTGCACTTGGATGCGCGTACCTATTTGCGGTTTTAAAGAGGGAGCTTATAATTAAAACTGTCGTTGTCAATGTTTCGTAAGTCTTTGGCTCCCTAACTATCGCGCCATCACGTTAGGCATTAACCACCTCGTTTGGGTATGCGTAATCCACTGGTACATATTTTATACCAAAACATTAGTACTATAGAAGATCAAATGCTGGGATAGTGCGGTCCCTCGACTCAAAAAAAAAAAAAAAAAACTTCATTTGCATTTTAAAATTAGGTTTATTCCATGTTAACCTCCATCCTCCCACCCAAAACTTGTCATACCTCAAATTGTTCTCTTTCTACTCTCTACCAGATTCATAGAATAAACCCTTTTCTAACTGTCGGCTTTTCTAGATCTTCTCGCCGGAAACCTCGCCGGAAACCTCGCTGGAAACATCTAGAAACTGACATGTCAGTCACAATTCCGGTTCCGCCGGTCACCACTCATCGCCGTGACAGGGATGACCAGCCTTTTCTTGCTTCTGCAAATGGTAAGTCCACATTTGTTTTGCTCAATTATGTTTTATAAGCTGCTCATTTTTTATGCTTATCAGTTAGCTGCATTTTTTGTGTGGTTGATGCTTGAATATACATGATCTTCATGATTACTGTGTGTAACTGAAATCGAGCATTGTCAATTGAAGTGAATACGAATCATTGCTAGGAATTTGAGGGCAATGTTATGGATAAGGGTTTATGGATTTCGATATGATTACATGTGTTTGCGATCAATTGAATTATGCTCGAGTCACTAAGCGAAGGGAAAATGATAAAAAGTATGGTGATAATAATGAAAACGATCTTATTGACTTATGGAATAATGTTCAATGTAGAGAGAGATATATTTATCCTGCCTCCCTTGTATATTATTTGCAGCACTTACAGTTTCATGGTCTTCACGGCCCGTTTGGTAGTTGGTTATAAATGGTGGTAATGGGAATGAATTTGTGTGTAAATTTGTGAAAAATATCATTGTCCATTCCCATGGTAATGCTAATTTATCCTAAAGTGTCCACTTTAATTCTTGAATTTTCATTCCCATCCAATACCACCTTGTAGGTGGTAATGAGTGGTAATGAAAATTACTTCCCCTTAGAGACAAAAATACAAATTTAGGGGTGAGATTGCTTGTCCATGGAGAAAAAAAGCCTCCCCATGGAAATTTTATGGGTACTAATTACACTTAAAATGCATTCCCATTACCGCAATTTATTAACGACTACCAAACGAGCCGTCAATGCATTACTTTGATTGTTAATATCTTCATTTGTGTATTGGTAAAAGTTGCGCAAATTTGATATTTGAAAGCTGGACAGTAAGATGAATCTAACAAAATATCTCGACTTGTTTTTCCCCTAAGTAATGGTGAGAATTCGTGGTAAAAGTTTATAAGTTTGACCTTTAAAATGCAAGTGTTGCGAGAATTAGAAAACTGAGGAAGTTTATACTAGAAAAGCTAATAAAGTACTACAGTAATTAGAAAACAAGAAGCAACTAGGAAACTAGCAAGCAATTAACTTTTCTAGGAGGTGGGTAAGGGCAGCTTCTAAAATTGGTCAGAATGTTCCGTCCTATTCGAATGCTCAAATTTGTGGCCATTGTCAACCTTGGGTTTCATATGGAAAAAGTCCATGCCAACTTTATCAGTATAGCATTCCCAGATTAATTAAGGGGATTCATCAATGCAAGTCAAGGATTTAGTGGAAAACAATCATTTGGGGGAAAGATTTTAGAGCGAGGTGTAATTTGTTTCGAATTTATGGAATCTTAGATTTTTGTGCTGAATTGGCCTACATATTTTCCATCTTAACATATGTGTCTCTTGCTACTCTTGTTAAATACTTAAGTCATCTGTTTATTATTATCTTGATGATCATCTATCTATTTCAAAAACACGTGTTAAGAATTAGCCGAAAGAAAACATCGATATGCTACTTTTGAATCTTTCTTTTCAAGGCCATTTTCTTTGAGATTTTGGTCTTACATAAGATGCTCTTGTGGAAAGATGAGTAGCTATGCCAACCATATATAACTTGTATTAAAAGGAGTACATTTGTTTTAAGTTTGTCTGATTTTTGCAAGGATTAGCATGCAAACTTTTACCCATGTGGTTTATCTAGACAACATCTGAGTGTCATTTATATGCTCTTGACTCAGATGCAAGAGAAGGAGATTTATGTACAGCTAATGTGGATAATGAGGCATGCTCTTCAAGTAAAATTTCTGTCAAGCGCAAGAATCATTCGAAGAGTTGGTTTAGATGTTTTGGTGTGGGCATGTCACCAGATACAATTGCTGTTGCCATGGTTTACTTTGTTCAAGGTGTTTTGGGCCTCTCGCGGCTTGCTGTCAGTTTTTATTTGAAAGATGATTTGCATCTAGATCCTGCAGAGGTATGTTATGTAACTCACGTTTCATCCATCCCCTTTTATCTCTCTTTTGTTAATTTTTTTGGTGTTAAGTGTAAATTTATGCCGTTGAATGAGGTGTTGCCCAACCAAAGGTAGTGATATATGAATGAATCACATGTAATGCTGTCGGTAATTTTTGATGAACAATGTAATATAATGTGATGTGTACATACCTTGTGGAAGTGTGCAATCAAACAATTGAGGATAAAGCTCTAAAAAGAATCATGATCCATGCTCCCTTCTTCTGTGTTTTTGGTCTTCAGTTGCCAGTTGAGGTACCAATCTCTAGGAAATAACCCTAGTATTGCACTTCACAACAATCGGCTTTCTCGTGTATGTCGTTCAGAGGGGCTACAGTTTCCTACTCTGTCAACCTAACTGTTTTCATCTTACCAACACCCCTTAAAGTAGGTGTTTAGTTGTTGCATTGGACTGATCTAAGTGATAGGTCAACCATAGTCATCACTTGGTTGGACTCCTCATGGGTAATTCTTGCTATCCTACTCCAAACAAAACCAAATGAACGAGTACGTGGTGGCCTAGTAATACAACTGATAAATACAAGTCAACTCCATGAATAAGAGGGTGCAAGATTTGTGGCACACTACTAATGAAGGAGTAGACCAGACACACTTATTAAAACATACAAATAACAATAGCTACTAAATACGAAGTAAATTAAACCATAGATTTATGAAAGGATACTATATAGTAAACACTAAGTAATATTAAGAGCTACTAACCTAGAAATTGTAATAATGTAATAGAGCATAAATTTAGTTCTGATATCAGAAAAAGGGAATCATATGATAGAATAGGATTTTGGTGTCAAGGAAAAGTAACTTACAAGAAGTAGAGGAAGATGATAAATAATAGAAAGCTAGGTAGAAAGAGAAAGGCATCCAGAAAATAAAGAACTCATTGTTGAGCAAGAGATTCCTGAACCTACCGAAAGTTAAGGTGTGTAATTGTTAGATCACACTGATCTATCAGTACCACTCACACATTCCTAGATAGCTTGCTTATTTTCCTTAATTTCATAGTAAAAGTGTCTTACAGCTGATTTATTGCATTGAGCCTGCAGAATTCTACATTTTGGTACAAACTGTTACTGTACTTAACATACCTTAATTTGAATGAATTGAATAGAGAAGGTTGCATTATTGCAAACTATGGTGTCATTTGTATGGAGAACTTATATTATTACCCTTGATAGCTCCATTTTCTCTTTGGAGTACAGATAAACATAGTGAAATAAAGGATAATACTATTTGTTTGGTGGCTAAATATTTAGTACGAGGCATGAACATATGCAAATGATGGGTAAGACGTTTACACTGACTTTTTCTCATCTATGCATTTTCAGCTTTGCAGTGCATTTTTTTTTCATTTTTGGAGGAATTTGGAATTTCCTTGCATATAATGCAGGATTTAATTATTTCTCTGGGTTGCCAATGCCATTGGTAGTGCAGTAAAAGATGCAATGAATCATATGGATATGATGATGTTACTTGAATTTTTTTATCCAACTGGTGTTTTATAGGCTTCCTAGTATCTGAAGTATTCTTAAGATGAGTTAATAATATATATTCCAAACATTTAACAAATTAACTGTTGATTGACTAGACAGCTGTGCTATCTGGGTTCTCTTCGTTGCCATGGCTTGTTAAGCCTCTTTATGGATTTATAAGGTATCTGTGGAATAGCTTAACCCAGTATTGGTTTCAGTCAAAGTGTCTGTAATTCTGTATTTCTGATAGAATTATTTAAATAATGATCGCAGTGATTCTATACCTCTTTTTGGTTACCGGAGAAGGTCGTATTTATTTCTTTCTGGGCTTCTTGGTGCATTTTCCTGGACTTTGATGGCTACTATGGTTGACAGCAAATACGGTGCTGCTTTCTGCATACTTCTTGGATCTCTTTCAGTTGCCTTCTCTGATGTTGTAAGCATCCCGTACGCTCCTTTATTGGAAACAGCATATGCTTTATAGTCACTATACGTGGCTATAGTTTTATTGCTAAATATGGTTGTTGACATGTTTCTGTAAGAAGTCTGCAATTAAGTGTATTATTCTTACTTTGTTTGCTGATGCATGAAGTCCTGGTCATTTTACTAATAGTATGTGTGTAATGGATACTGTTGTTAAGGACTGCCATTTCTTAAGCAAGGTAAACAATGAACACTATGAATATTACTCTGGCAAGTAAAGATAGATTGTATTCAGTGACTTAGGAAAATCTCAAATACAACTCCAGACTTTCGAGAGGTCTAGATTCTCTCCCACTAAGTGACTAGCCAAAACATTTCTGAATGATTTGCTAATCATTACCCCTGTTCTGTATATTACAAGGTTTCAGTGCTACTCCTACTCTTTTAGTCATCCTTTTTTACTTTAAAACAAATGCTCCTCCTTGTACTATTTAAAAGAATATGCTCTGATATTCTCTGCTATTCCTTTGCTGTCTCAGTACCAGTTCCACCTGGCTCAGGGTGAGTAATTACCCTGATGGCCCTGCCATTGGTGTGCTTCTTGTGCCTCTTCCTAGTGTAGTTGACTAGTTGTAGAGGATTGGATAACTATGGTGGGTCTTAGCAGGTGTTTGCACATTCTGCCATACACCTTTCTTCTTTTAGAACAATATTCCCCCCCCCCCCCAACCAACCCCCCCAAACAAAAAAAGAACTTTTTCAAACATCAGTGGTTCTTTGACTTTTATATTTGCTAAGCTCCAAATCAAACACATTTCGTTAATTTGTATCAAACTATGTTTTTTTGGCTCGTCATATTGTCTTACTCACCCCTGTCAGAGACTTGACATTATGACAAGGGTATGGAAACTTACCCGATAGTTTAATTTTCATCAGAATATTTCAATAGTTATGAACCACATATTCCAAAAGGTACCTATGTTACTTAGTTTAGGAGCTTCGAAGGGGTCTCAAGCTTATAGTAATCACCATTCTCCGTACTCTCCGTCTTGAGTCTTTTACGTGATGCTTCCAGCCATAAAGGTGATGTTGAGGGAAAATGAAGAAAGAAAATAAGTGATTTATGCTCAAGAAATGTACTTGGAACTTACGTTGCTCCACACTGCTCTACCTCACATGTCGCGTGTCGACTTGACACGACGTGCGAAACGATGCTCGACACGCCTGGAAATGGTTGTCGATACGCGTATCAGAAAAGCGTCGCCTATCGGACACCCATTTGGGAAAAGTGAGATATAAACGTTATGCCATTACTAGTTAAAAGAACCACAGAGAGGGAGAAGAGAGATAGAGGATGGCGTGATGGGGAAGATGAATGGTGTAGTGCTTTAGTCGTTGGGACTTGGGTGCAACAGATAATAAAATAAATGTAGGGTGCATCTTTGGACAGCTGTAAAGCTAAACTTTGGAATTACAACTCCTTTTCTGGTCAACTTATTTTAAATGCTTTTGAGTTCTTTTTCTTGTAAAAAGAATATTTTCCTAACTACTTCCTTCTCCCACACCTATCTTCTTCTTTCTTCTCCTTTTTAAAAATCCACTCTCTTTTTTTTTTTACTTTTTCTGTACTGTATACTATAATTGAGTGTTTAATAAGAATTTATATTAATTTTGAAACAGAGGTAATTTTAATTTTTTTTTATCAAAATAAAGTGTCAGAAAATTATTTCCGACACCTTCAAAGATAGACGTGTCTAGAATATTGGTCAAAGACACTCTCTTGACCGTGTCGCCATATTGGCCAAATTTTTGGTGTAGGGTGTCGGATCCTCCGATCCCTACTTGGATACGACACCCGTATCTGTGTCGGAGTAACATAGCTTGGAACCATAATTTTAAAAGTAATAAGTTAATCTGAAAAATGTGTATATGTATTTGTACTCTTAATTCACATGTATAAATTCTTCATAATAAGGAATTTTCTTTATCAATGCAGTAGTTCACACCCTTGTCCAATAGTACAATGTTCTTGATCCAAGCAATTTGAGCCTTGACGTTTTTTTTACACTTGGATATGTCCCTTTACTTGTTATTGTACTTTTTCACAGATATTAAACTTCAATTTGGATTCTTAAAACAAGAAAACCTATGCTTAGATGAATTAGGGGAACTAAAAAAAGACAAGTTTTGATAGATAGGTGGATGACCTTTCTGAAATGGAGTTAATTATAAATTACAGGTCTCTTTTAGTGTCATAATGATGGTGATGCTTTCAAATTCTTGTTCCTCTTCCATTTTTAGGCATAAAAGGGGTGACGTAATCTGAATTTCGAATTGCTTGAATTGGTGATTCTTTAATCATTTCGCTTAATTTAGTTGAAGGAACATAGTTTTGGTGACCTAGCAAATGTTTCAATTCTCTTAAATTTATGATGCAGTTAATTAGATTTCTTAAAAAAAGAATCGATTTTCATAACTCTAATATTCGTTACAATGCCAAACACTGATGCATGGTTTAGGTTGTAGATTCTATGGTTGTAGAGAGAGCTCGTGGTGAGTCACAAAGTGTTTCAGGTTCTCTTCAGTCATTGTGTTGGGGATCTTCAGCATTTGGGAGTATTGTGAGTGCCTATTTTAGTGGCTCTTTGGTGGATGCTTATGGCGTGAGGTCTGTTCCGATGTTTACCTTGGTTTTAAATTTTATTTGCTGTCTGTTTCTGGTGTCAAACTTCCTTCACATGTAAATTTCAGATTTGTGTTCGGTGTCACCGCATTGCTTCCTCTAATCACGTCTGCAGTTGCTGTTCTTGTTGAAGAACAACGCAAGCTTGAGCCAGTGTGGGATTCCACTCATAGTACTGGAGGGCTTAAATTACAGGAAACCTTTAACCAGAGTGTTGTCCAGTTGTGGGGGGCTGTCAAGCAGCCAAATGTATACTATCCTACATTATTTGTATTTCTGTGGCAGGCAACACCTCAGTCGGATTCAGCTATGTTCTACTTCACGTATGTATTTGGATATTTATATAATTTTTTTCTTGGAGCTTGGTAAAAATTGAATTTGATGGTCAATGGATTCGGAACTAGAAAATTAACCCAGGAATCAGGATTACACAGCAGAATTTTTACCTGTTTGCTTTTGATACTACTCTATATGGGATCTGTTGCTAGGGATGTTATACAGCCTAGCCTTGAGTTGATTGAAAACAAATAAAACCCAATGGAACCAGAATTTTGGTTTTTAGGAACATGAACTGTTTCATTTTGTACACTTCCAAATATGGTATCCTGATTCATGTGGACGACAAAACTGCAGACCATCAGAGAGCTCTTGTTTGCCTTTGTACTGATAAAAAATATTAGTGCACTCAGCAAATGAATCCACCATATCGTTCTCATTAACATCTGTTGCATATGATAAAAGATACAACAGCCTAGTATTTATCCTGCCCCGGCACATCAGTGAGATAAGGACAGTGAAAAGTAGATGATTTACTGCTTATGTCCACTTATCCAAGCTTACATACTTCAGCCTAGCAGAAGTCCATGCAAGTCACAGCACACAAGAGCAGGCAAGATGTGATGTCTATCCAAAGTAGCTTCCCCCCCCCCCCCTTTCCCTTTCTCTCTATATCCTACACGAAATAAGCCTTGGCCATGCATTGTTTATTCTATTTTTATCATTGAGCTCAGTGACTCGATTTGAGCTCGTCTCTCATTCTATAAGAAATCTTTATCGAAGGAGGGTTACTGATAAGTAGTACCTTCCGGTGCTCAGAAATTTTCTACTCTAGTGAAGGTTAGTCCTAATAGATCTTCCTTTGTGTTAGTTTACAAGGACGTTCATTGTTTAGCTACCAACTTGGGCTGGATAGAGCTCTACACAGAATGTTGTACTAGGGCTGTGCAAAGATCATGGTCGGACCGGGATCTGGACCGGACTGAAAATTCCGTTCCGCTCCTCGGTCCAGAGAAAATCCCGATTCCGGGTTCCCGGTCTGGTCCGATCCAAACATGGAAAATTCCGATCCGGACCAGTGGAACAGAATTTCTGATTTTTTAGTAAAAAATAAAAGTTTATATATTAAAAAGTTTAAAAGGTAGAAAGTTAGATGGTTAAAAACCTACTATTTATTTGCTTTAGTAATATTGTTATTAAAATTGACAAATTCTAATGTATCTAATTTATAAATATGTTTAAATCAAATTGCCCTTGAAGTACCTCTCTGGTCGAGCTATTTCATTCCAAGGCTCTTTGACTATTAAGATGACTTGGCCACCGTAATCAGTCAAGCAAGTAACAAGTTCTGTTTTTCAAATATAAATTCCGGTCTAACAGGTCCAACACCGGACCCGACCCGAAAAATTCAGGTCCAGTCCCGGTCCAAAAATTAAAGCGACTTCGTTATTGGCATGTTATTCTTTGAAGCCTAGTCCTCTATTCATCACTATTTCAGGACCATCTCTTTATATTTGTGCTTGCCAAATTTCTAAATTACTTCTGTTAATTAAATCATTGTAATAATTTTGGAATTTCAGAACAAACAAACTTGGTTTTACCCCTGAATTTCTTGGGCGGGTGAAGCTTGTAACTTCTGTTGCGTCGCTACTTGGTGTTGGGCTCTATAATGGATTTTTGAAGAAAGTTAGTTTGAGGAGGATATTTTTGGCAACTACTATCGCTGGAACCGCTCTAGGAATGACACAGGTTTGTGGATTTATTATAATCTTTTTATTGCTGTAAATAGATTCCTCAAACTAAATCATATCGGATTCATATCTCAGGTTTTGCTTGTAACTGGACTGAATCGCCTGTTAGGTATCAGTGATGAGTGGTTTGCTATGGGGGATTCCCTGATCCTCACCGTTCTTTCCCAGGTACATTGGTCTAATGCATCTCTTGTGGCTGTCTGTAGTTTAGTTAAGGTTGCCTTTAAATGGAACAATCCTAGCCTCATGTTATTGTGGCAAAGGAGGCCTTGGCAGTGGCCAGTGTGAAAAAAAGTTAATTTCCAGTTTGTAATAGTTGCCTCTGTAACCATAAGTAAGCCTTCAATGTTTAGTAGGAGGTGAAATTAAATAATTATTATTTTCAAGGTCATGGCCCTTGACCTTAAAAACTGAAATTATAACATTTTAATTTTTAATTAACCTTTTCCATTTAATTGCTTATTGCTGTGTATTTTAATTACTTTTAAGATTAGAGAGGTTCTGCTTCTCTCTCTAGAAAATGAAACCCTATAGACCAGTTGTAGACCTAGCAGCCACGAAGAACCTCAAAGAAACTCAGACCTATCTGAATTTATTAGTCAATCTCCTTCCTTGTTTATAAAGCTGTTGTAGGACTGAAAGTCCTTGCAAGAGAATCAAAGAAATTCTTAAGGAATGATAGAATGAAGGGGAGAAGAAGAAGAAGAAGAAGAAGAAGAAGAAGAGAGAAGAAATAGAAGAAGAGAATATAAGAAGTGGAGAGAAGTTTTTATTATCAGAAATCATGATTATTACAATAATCAGCTCATTTATTTATAGATATTCTCTTAATGAAGCTCAACCAGAATAACAGTCTAACTAACTCCCCTTGTATAAGGAGTTAACTCAAGTAGTTATGTTTTCCCGCCAAAATACAACTAACTATATTTCAACCTTTAAATACTTTCCCCCTTATGAAAGACTTGTCCTCAAGGCTATGTTACATCGAAGTCAGGGTATCGGTCTTCAAAAGATTCTGCATTTTACCAGGAAGCTTCATGCTCTTCAATTCTTCAATTCCTTCCCAGAAACCAAGTATAGAGTGAGAGCGCTGTTCTGATGTTTGACAAATCTCCTTCTCAAGATAGCTTTAGGTTGGATCAAAGTGGAAGTATTTTGAACTTGTAACCAAGTAAGTATGTGGACTGCCACTGGAAGTATGCCAGGAAACCTTTTAAGTTAGATACATGATTATACATGATTTTTCATGTATCTGAGCTTCGGACCGGCAATGATAATTTGTAGGCTACCTTCCCAATCTTAGCCAAAATCTGAAAAGACCAAAATTCTTCTGAGCCAACTTTTGGTTAGATCTATGTCGGAGAGTTTGTTGTCTGTAAGCTTGCAACTTTAGCCATACCCAATCCCACATCATGAACGTCCTGTCAAACCTATGTTCATCAGTCTAATTCTTCGTCCTAGCCTGGGCACCTGTCGAATGATACTTCAAATTATTGATCATAACTTCTCTCTTTAGTAGACTCCTAAGGCAAGTGCCATGGAGGAGGTTGCCACTTTATAGGGAGTCAATTGAGTTGAAGATTGGAAGTGCGTTACCACCACTCAGCTAAGGAAAGCCAAAAGCTACAATTTTTAGGATTTTCCCCACTCGTACACTTGAGATATGTCTCCAAACATCTATTTGTTACTTCTGTTTGTCTATCTGTTTGTGCGGGATAGGCAGGAGACATGTTAAATTCAGTGCCATAATTGGAAAACAATGCCTTTCACAATTTGCTAAGCAATACTGAATTTCTGTCACTAACTATACTCCTGGGCCATCCATGTAGTCTAAAAACATTTTGCAGGGTGAGCAAGTTGTATGAAATGTGCATACTTGTTAAGTCTGTTCACTACCCCAAAAATGACACTTTTACCATTAGACAAAGGAAGACGAGTGATGAAATCCGTAGAAATATCATACCACACTTCCTTAGGAATTGGTAGAGGTTGTAAAAGGCCACGACTTGCTGCATCATCAAATATCAAGTTTGGAAGCTTGACAAAAATTTATGATAAACCTTCTAACATCCAAACTCATGCATCTCCAGTAAAAGACTGCCTTTAACCTCTTAATAGTTAAGTCCCTTCCTAGATGTCCCCCATCTGGAGATGCATGTTGCCAAGATAGTAAATTAATCCTCACCTACTCATCAGGACCCACTACAATCTTGCCTTTCTTCCTTATGAAACCCCCTTGTAAGTGAAAACCACCACAACTCTGTAAATCTTGGAGTTCTTCAATGATATTAACCAAATTGAAATCGAAGTGATAACTAGCTAATCTGACCGACCAAATTTGTGTGAACAACTGAGAGAGCTGAATAAAGTACTTCAGAATCATGTATTCTAGAAAGTTCATCAGCTACCAGGTTTTCGTGTCCCTTCCTATATTGAATTTCATAATCAAACTCCATAAGTTTGGACAACCAAAATTGTTGAAGAGGTGTTGATTTTCTGTTGTAACAACCATTTCAAACTCTTTTGATCTATCCTAGTAAGAAAGTGATCGTCAGTCAGGTAAGCTCCCACCTTTGGACTACAAACCCAATGACCAGCAGCTCTTATAACTTTTGCCATCTAGGACCCGAAGATTTGCTTATATAAGCTAATGGATGTCCATTTTGCATTAATACAACACCAATACCAGTATTATGATGCATCAGTTTCAACAATAAAGAGCTTGGAAAAATCTGGGACAACCAAAACTAGAGAAGCAAGAGCACTCTTAAGTAAATCATGCAAGATACAAATGATTTTGCATAATTTTGCACAAATTTTCTGTAGTATCCTGTTAACCCGAGGAAACATCTTAATTCTTTCACTGAAGTTAGAGTGGGCCAATCGGACGCAGCTTCAATCTTCTTAGGGTCAGTTTCTACCCCTGTGCCTACCCTTGTGCCTGAAATAAAATGCCGAAGGTACTCCACTTTACTCTTTGCAAAGGAACACTTGCTCTCTTTAATGTACATCTTATTTTGCCTCATCAGTTTAAATACTTGTTCCAAGTGATGCCAATGTTCAGTGAGAGTTTTTTTGTTATGAAAGAAGACAAGAACACATCTTCTCACCAAAGGTTTAAATACTTGCTTCATCCACCCTTGAAAAGAAGCAGGGGAATTTGTTAGCTTAAAAGGCATAACAAGAAAATGCCTTGTATGTGTTCAGAAAGCGTTTTGAAAGCTGTTTTAAAAACATCACCTGGGTCTGCTAAATCCAGTTTAGTAAACACTTTAGTAAACACCGTAGCCCCTGCCAATTATCAATGTGCTCTTGTACCACTGGAATAGGAAACTTGTCCTTCACAGTCTTCTTATTTAGCTCCTGATAGTCTATACACGATCTCCAAGTACCATCTTTCTTGCCCACAAAAACTAAAGGTGATGCAAAGGGGCTACAACTATTTCGTATTATACCCCTATCAAGCATTCCATATACCAGCTGTTCAATAATATCCCTCTACTTCAATGGGTATCTATATGGTCTAATGCTCACAGGACCAGCCTCAGCTTGCAAAGGTATTCTATGATCAAAAGACTCCTATATGAGGTGGTAAATCCACGTGATCAAAAAAGATATCAGCATACTTATCTTTGAGTAATTGAAGCTCAACTGCCATTGAGCAACCTCATCTAGTAGTTCTTGTGCGACACACAAAACTCAGGTGCACTACCCACCAACTTACTACTTGGAACACCCTCAATTACCTTTATCTTATGAGGGGGTTCACCCTTTAAAGATTTAGAATGATTATCCAATTCAAATTTCATCAACTCCTTAAAATCCCAAATGATTGCTCCCAGAGTACTCCACCATTGTACCTCTAAGACCATATCACAACTCCCTAGGAAATCGTCCTTCTTGTTCATTATCCACTGGAAAGGACACTTGTGCTGGCAGACAAGAAAATTCCCATCTGCTACTGTTATGGACTGAGTGCTCATCTGCTAAATTATAGAGCCTAATTTTTTTAGCCAAGTCCAGGTCCAAGAAATTTTAAGTGCTTTCAGAGTCTACAAAATTATGGAGAGGCTTGATATGCACCAAACCCACTACTCATGGTGTGAAAATTCTGATTAAGTGAGAGAACACTAACTGAGATACATGGTCATAATCGTCTTCTCTACTGATGTCATCCTCATCACTATTCCATTTCACAAGAAACTTCAACAGTAAGAGTTGTGGTTCTTTAAGGTTGCATCTACGATTTCTATCATACTTTTGGTCACAGTAATAACAAAGTCTCTTGGCTATTTTCTCAACCCTTACATCTGCTGGAATGTGTTTGAAGGTTTTTGGTTGATATTTAACCAAGGATTGAGAAGATTTTGAGGTAGGGAGAAGGGGAGGTTTATTTGCATTGGTGTTAAAAGGAACAGCTGGAATAGGCTTGGCAGAAAAATACGGGTAAGAAGATGAGGATTTTTTAGAAGGTCTCACAGCACAGGCTAGCAATTGCTCTTCTTGCAACCTTGCATATCACACATTTCTGATATGGAAGTAGGACAATATGACTGGCATAAAAGCTTTATAGAGGACTTCAGACCCCCTACCAAACTCTCTTAACACATACTCATCAGTCAACACATGTCCATTTTGCATCAACAATCTCAAATGCTCAAACTCATCAGTGTGATCTTCTAAAGTTCCAAACTGTTCAAGTTTATTGAAGCTTTCTACTGCATTAATTCCCTTTCGATCCTTAAATCTTGCAGTCAAATCAAGAATAAGATCATCCCAATTTACATTGTTCCTCACAGCCAAATAACTAGAGACCCACAATTTTGCTTTATTAGTCATGTATAATGGTGCCAAATCTACTCGACAATCATCGGCAATTTTAAACAAAGCAAAGTACCTACTGCACTTCTTAATCCAAATGCGAGGATTGGAAGTATCAAGAGTAGGAAATTGTAGTTAGGTATCATACCTTGAGATCTGGTGGAACTGACCTCACTGTTATGAATATTCCTCTGGTTTTCAGAAGAACTGCTGCCATCCTCCATTTCCTTCACCATTTGAATCAAAAGGAGCATGTTATTTGCTTGCTCTTCAAGACGCTTATCTAGCAGCTTCACTCGTCCTTCCATGTTTGAAAATTTCTTTGGTACAGCTCGAGAAAGAGGTGCCAAAATGCCAAACTCCAAGAATACAATTATACTGAATTTTCTTGGAATTTCAGTGACACATTTTAAAAAACACCTTAGATGCTTGATTATTTTTCAAAGAAAATTGGCAATACGAGAGTAAGCGCAATACCAATGTTGCAGGACTGGAAGTCCTTGCAAGATAATCCAAGAAATTCTTAAAGAATGATGGAATGAATGGGAGAAGAAGAGAGAAGAAATAGAAGAGACTATAAGAAGAGGATAGAAGTTTTTATTACCACAAATCGTAATTATTACAATGATCAGCTCATGTATATATAGGCTTTCTCTTTGTTGGCCTATAACGACCTTGTGCAAATATAATTATATTATAATATGCTAGGAAGGAGAGAGAATTGTAATAAATAAGATGATTGGAATATATTATTATTGATAAAATAAAAAACACACTTACAAAATAGTTCATTGTACGTTATGAAACAGAAGTGAACCAAGGAGGAGTGTTAAAATAAGTGGTTCTCTTCTTGAAGCTATTTTTAGTAAATAATTTAACAACACTGCATTATCATTGTCATTGTTGTTTTAGTTAATTGTTTTAGCTCTGCACGTTTAATATAGGACAAGAGGAATTGTCTCCTACACATCCAATTTTTTAGTATGTACGTTATTATATAAACAACGTACAATGAACTATTTTGTAAGTGTGTTTTTTATTTTATCAATAATAAGATGATTGGAATATATTATTATTGATAAAATAAAAAACACACTTACAAAATAGTTCATTGTACGTTGTTTATATAATAACGTACCTACTAAAAAATTGGATGTGTAGGAGACAATTCCTCTTGTCCTATATTCAACGTGCAGAGCTAAAACAATTAACTAAAACAATTAACTAAAACAACAATGACAATGATAATGCAGTGTTGTTAAATTATTTACTAAAAATAGCTTCAAGAAGAGAACCACTTATTTTAACACTCCTCCTTGGTTCACTTCTGTTTCATTCCTTATTCTCAGTTCTTCAAATCTCCCTTTTGGTAAAGCTTTGGTGAAAATATGAGCTAGTTGGTCTTCTCCTCGGCAATAGATCAACTTTATCTCTCCATCATTTTCAGCTTCTCTAATAAAATGATATTTCACCTTGATATGTTTAGTTTTTCGGTGAAAAACTGGATTGTTAGAAATTGCTATAGCTGACTTGTTATCGCAGTAAATTGTACAAGCTCCTCCTTGAGGTTCGCCAATATCAGAAAATATTTTCCTTAGCCATATAGCTTGATTTACTGCTGAACATGCTGCAATATATTCTGCTTCAGCTGTGGATTGAGCAATGGTGTCTTGTTTTTGTGACAGCCATGAAAATACACCATATCCTGATGTGAAAGAATAACCTGAAGTGCTTTTCATATCATCTTCAGAACCGGCCCAATCACTGTCTGTATAACAAACTAAATTCACTGAACCAGATCGTTCAAAGAGTATGCCATACTGTGATGTTCCTTTGACATATCTTAAGAGTCTCTTTGCTGCAGCTAGATGATTCTTGCTTGGAGTTTGCATAAATCTCGAGAGAAAACTTGTAGCAAACATTATATCTGGTCTTATTGCTGTGAGATATAATAAGCTACCAATTATGCTTCTGTAAACTCTCTCATCAGCTAGTTCAGCTCCATCATCTTTTCTTAGTTTTTCATTCACTTGTAGGGGAATACTAACTGGATTGCAATTTTCCATACTGAATTTCTTCATCAGTCCCTCAGTGTACTTCTTGTGGCAAATAAATATTCCTTCTGAACTTTGATACACTTCCATCCCTAGAAAGTAGTTCATAAGTCCAAGATCTGCCATCTCGAAGTGTTGCTTCATTTTCACCTTGAAATCAGAAATAAGTTTTGGACTATTACCAGTGATGATCAAGTCATCAACGTAAAGAGACAAAATCAATATATCTCCATTCTCGTATTTCTTCACATAAAGTGTATATTCGCTCAGACTTTTCTCAAAACCTTCTTGCTTGAAGTAGTCATCAATTCTGCTATACCAAGCTCTCGGTGCCTGGTTAAGTCCATACAAAGCCTTTTGAAGCTTAAAGACTTTGTCTTCTTGTCCTGGAATCTCGAAGCCTTGGGGCTGCTGTACATAAATCTCTTCTTCTAAGTATCCATTCAGAAATGCGGATTTGACATCCATTTGATAAATATTCCATCCCTTTGATGCTGCAAGTGCTAATATAGCACGGATGGTATCATGTCTAGACACAGGCGCAAATGTCTCATTATAATCAACTCCGAACTGTTGAGAATAACCTTTGACTACAAGTCTTGCCTTGTGTTTTAATATAGAGCCATCTGGATTGGATTGAATTTGGTCTTGAAAACCCACTTTACTCCTAAGGGTTTTCTATGTTCCGGCTTGTTCACTAGTTGCCATGTTTGATTCTTCTCTATCATCCTTATCTCGTCTTTCATCGCAGCTCTCCATTCGGGGTATTGCGCAGCTTCAATAAAGCTTGTAGGCTCAATAATAGCTAAGTGACATGACTCATAATGTTCTTGATCTTCACTTCCCTGTAATGGAGAAGTTTCTTCATACAACTCTCCAATAGACCTCTTCCCTCTAGGACCAGTTGCATTTAGTGTGGATGAATTCTGCATATGTGGTGATGGTGGCGTTGCAAGAGGAGAACCAATAGGACTCTCTGGCTCTACATCATTAGTTGGAGTTGTGTTCTCAATCACAGGATTACAAATTTGTCTTCTCTCTTCCATTTTCGTATCCCAATTCCAAGACGCTTCTTCACAAAAAGTGACATCTCGACTTATAACAATATCTTCATTCTCGAGATCAAATATTCTATAGCCTTTTGATTGAGAGCTATATCCAACAAGAATTCCCTTCTTTGCCTTAGCATCTAGCTTACTTCTTTTCTGATCTGGAATATAAAAGTAACATATGCAGCCAAATACACGAATATGCTTCACTGAAGGCTTGTGACCTGACCAAGCTTCTAAGGGCGTCATACCTTTCACCGCCTTCGTTATTCCTCGGTTTTGTATGTAAACAACAGTAGCCCAAAATTTCTTTGGGAGGTCCTTAAGCATACACCTCGCCATCTCCATAACTGTTCTGTTCTTCCTTTTAGAAACACCATTTTGTTGTGGTGTATAACCGACAGTAAGTTGATGCTGAACTCCTTCATCTTCGCAAAATTGATTGAATTTTGTAGAGGCATACTCTATGCCTCTATCGCTTCTTATAGCTTTCAATGAGCAACCACTTTGTTTCTCCACCATATTTTTCCATTTATAAAAAATAGAAAATACTTTGATCTTTCCTTCATAAAATACACCCAAGTCATTCTCGAATAATCATCTATGAAAAGAATAAAATACTTACTCTCATCTAGTGAGAGGGTTCTCATAGGGCCACAAACATCTGTGTGAACAAGCTCCAATATTTTGGTTACTCTCCACGCGCCATCTTTATGGAAGGGTGATCTATGCATCTTGCCGAGTTGACATGCTCCACAAAGAGTTTTGCACTCATGCAGAAATGGAAGGTCTTTAACAAGCTGATTCTTGGATAAAAGTTGAAGACCTTCAGAATTGCTATGGCCTAGTCTCTTATGCCATAACCAATACATCTCTTCAGTCTTAGCCTTTTTGAGAATGATAAGCTAAGTAAGACCATTGTATAGGAAAACTTTTATTCCTCATTGGAACATTTGCAATTTCTTTATTAGAGGGATCAAGAATGCTGCAATTATTTCCTGCAAAATGTACTGAATAACCATTTGTCATCATTTGTGGAACACTAAGCAGATTTTTATCTAATCCCGGCACATAAAGTACATCTTTGATAAATTTTCTGCCTTTGAATGTTTGTATTGCAATAGTCCCTTTTCCACTCGACTGGACGATTGCTCCGTTTCCCATTCTTATAGGAATTCTTACTGAATCGTCTAAATGTGTGAAACATGACGTGTCCCTCGTCATATGATTACTGCAGCCACTATCAATTAGCCAAACATCATTTTCAATACTATGTGATGTTTGATATGCACAGAACAAATGATCCTCTCCATCTTGACATTCAGATACTTGGGCTGAGCCTGACTTTGCTTCTTCTTGCAATCCTTCTCAATATGCCCAAACAATTTACAGAAATTGCATTCAGATTTGCCTTTCCACCTGCAATCCTTTTCGAGATGGTTAGTTCTTTTGCAAATCTTGCAAGGAGGATATCTTCCTTTCTTGTCACCGCTATTATGCTTCTCATACTGTTTTGAAAAAGCACTTTTGGGATAAGATTTTGCTTCAAACTTCTTACCCTTGAACTTGTGACTAGTCTGGAATGCTTTTTCGGATGAACCTTCATTCTTGTTGTTCACCCTTTCTTCTTGTGCTTTTAACATACCAATCATCTCTACAACACTTAATTCTGACAAATCTTTTGTACTTTCAATTACATTGACTGATGTATCGTATACTGAAGTCAATGTATTAAGAATTTTTTACACTATTCTCTCCTCAATTTCTTCTCCATATACTTCCTCTGTTTCTAAATAAGTGCAACATTTGCATAGTGTTTACTATTCACAGTTTAAACTTTAATAGCTTTGGTGATTTACATTTTAGGAAAAACATAGTCATGTGGGATCTTGTTAGATTCGTCTGAATGTGAATTTTTTTAATATCAACTTTTTATAATTTTTACTTATTGATAATTGAAGATATTAATGGTTAAAATAATGCATTGGCAAACGTGAAAACAAGAAGTGTTGCACTTATTTAGAAATGGAGGAAGTATTTTAATTTGATTGACTATTTCCGTGACTCTAGAGAAATAGTCCTTGATTTTTTCATCAGGTGACATTTTTAAATTCTTAATTTCTCTTCTTAGACTTTGTAGTTTTAGAGTTTTTACCTTCTCACTACCTTGGAACTCAACTTGAAGAACATCCCAAGCCTCCTTTGCTGTATTTGAATTAATAATACGAGGAAAAAGTATATCTGCAATTGCATTTTGTATGATTTGCAATGCACTTTGATCTTTGATAGTTTCCTCTTTAGAACGTGCACCGGGCTTACCTCCTGTAGCGGCATCTGCGGTGGCGGAGGGTGTAGGACCATTTATAACAATATCCCACAAGTCTCTAGATTTCAAAATTGTCTTCATTTTGACACTCCAGAAATCATAATTGTCTCCATTAAAAATGGGAACAATTTGGTTGCTTGTTAATTGAGAAGCCATTTCTTTTTTTTATAAAGGAATATGAAAATTGTATATATATTTTTTATGCCTTAAGATCGAAAGCTCTGATACCACTTGTTGGCATATAACGACCTTGTGCAAATATAATTATATTATAATATGCTAGGAAGGAGAGAGAACTGTAATATGAATATATTATTATTGATAAAATAAAAAACACACTTACAAAATAGTTCATTGTACGTTGTTTATATAATAACATACATACTAAAAAATTGGATGTGTAGGAGACAATTCCTCTTGTCCTATATTAAACGTGCAGAGCTAAAACAACAATGACAATGATAATGCAGTGTTGTTAAATTATTTACTCAAAATAGCTTCAAGAAGAGAACCAATTATTTTAACACTCTTAATGAAGCTCAAATAGAATAACAAACTCTAACCAACTCCCCTTGTAATAAGGAGTTAAGTAGTTGCGTTTTCCCGCCAAAATACAAGTAACTATATTTCAACCTATAACAAAAGCTCCAGCTTTTGCTTAATTAGCGAAAAACCACCTTTCCTCACGAAATTAGAGAAGGAAATTGGATTCCTGCCTTCCCTGGCAGTTTCACCATCTGATCCGTCAGTAGCCTTTTTTTGTCCGTTAAGGATCTCCGGCCACCTTTGCAAGCATGCTGGTGGTTTCCTGCCAGCTATTGCCTTACATCTGCCACCGCAATCCTCTTTGCAAGTTCTTTCCAGCCTTTTTCTTCCGTCGCTTGCTTATCTGGCGAGGGATTAGCAGCGTCATGAACTAGCATCAACAACATACCAAAAACAGTAGATTAATGGAAGAAAAGAAGCAATAGGGAAGTGAGAAAGATGATTAAGGAAGAACAAGGATGATATGATTTAACAGATGAATAAATGACCGATTACAACCTAGCCACTCTTTCCAGAGGAATGGCACTCTCCCAATTAATCTAATCGAGTACTTATACCAATTTTTCAACATATTTTCTTTCTCCCTAATGTCCTCTACTTATAGATTTTCTTCCCTTCTAACCCTCTTAATGTATTTCTCAAGCTACTATTAACAATAACTAATTGTGCAATACCAAGAATACCCTTCTCCTTAGGTTGATTTATTACACATCAGCAGGTGCTTCGTTGAAGTGTATTCAGAGTGGCCTTTGGCAAAGGTTTTCTTGGTCACCTTCTGCGATCTGCTGGACTTCTTGGCCACCCTTTTACATTTGCTGCTGGACTTCTAGACTAGCTTCACTTGGTCTGATAAAATAGGTCTTTTTCTTGATTTGTTTGTTTGGCATCTTTTTGTGATTATCAAGTTCTGTCATAGTTTAGGTTTTTGTTTATCTTTTAGATGATTTCTAGAGGATTCTTTTCCTGCTAGATTTGGGGGCTCAATATGTAACCTGGCTGTCTGCCCCAATACCCATGTCATGTTTAAGGCCTACGTGAAGGTTATTAGGGCTGGGCCTAGGTTAGATGATTTGCGCGATTGTGCCCCGGCGGGATTCGAAGTAGGTTTTTACTCATGTTTAAGCTCCCGAAAGCTGTGAGTGCTCAGGTGGCTTTCATTTGAAAGCTCTGATTTATTTACTGTCACCACAAAATGAGAAAAGGAAGTTTATGGGCTTGTTTGGTTGAAGTTGGGAAGTATAACTTCCCATGAATTTGCATTGCCCATGAAATTTTATCTCTAGGAAGTACATTTTTTTGTTTGGTTGAACATGGGAAATTCTATTTCTCATGGGAATTTCCACTTACCTAGGGCTAGGGGGGCCTAGGCAAGTTATTTCCTCCATTTTTTAGGAAATATAACTTCCTAGGAAGTTCTATTTCCCATGTTTTTGCCGACCAAACCGCAACACATATATTTACTTCCTAGTGATTCTAATTTCCCATGTATTTGAAGGTTAACCAAACAAGCTCTATATTTGTACTAATTAGTCTCTGTATTGCAGATTTCATTTATGCCTATCCTTGTCTTAGCTGCGAAATTATGTCCAGAAGGAGTAGAAGCTACTCTGTTTGCCACATTGATGTCTATATCAAATGCTGGAAGTGTATTAGGAGGCTTGATTGGTGCTGGATTGACCCAAGGCTTTGGTGTCACCAAAGACAGCTTCGATAATTTGGCTACTCTCATAATCCTATGCAACCTTAGCTCATTGCTTCCTTTGCCACTGCTTAGCCTTCTGCCTGCAGATGATTTTGATGGGAAAACCAATGAAGAGAACGACATTGAAATGAAGTCAAATTGAACTCACATTAATTTATGAATCAAGCTGAAGCAATGGCATCAAAAAGTTGCTTGTACGCACGCGCAGTTGGAACCGTAGGCAAGAAGAGTTTAGCTGCCTCATGATACGATATGCTCTTTGCTAATTCTGGCATATAGAGCTAAGCTCTAGCTATTGCCTTCCACATCAAAGATGAAGTCCACTTTTCCTTTCATGATCTTACATGGTTATGCCTCCAGTCTACTAAAAGGAGTCAGTTGTACAATATGTCTAATGAGATCGGTGTTCGTCATTCAGTTCAACTACTTTCAAGGTTCCATATCGTGTGTATAGCTGACAGTCTTGATTAGCTTGTAAGCAGGATCACGGAAACTTATTAAGTCTGTTTACAATTGGAAGATGGTGTTCACCTTCACTATGATGACACTACTTATATTAAAAAACAGCAAGCGGTTGGTCATATTGATTTGTAATCTAAATCTATTTTTGTAATCTAAATCTACACTATTTATATAATTGTGTCGTTTCTTAATAGTTGTAATATTTTGGCTTTTGCATTATTGATTGTACATTTGTGACTTTGCATATATTCCCTCCATTTTGAATTAATTATTACACTTTATGTTTGGGGAAATCAAGGAAATTTCGCAAAAAGCATGAAAGTACAATCAAAGAATGTTGGTTTTTGGAAAACGTAAAAGAATCTTTAAAATATCGTAGGAGAGAGAAAAATAGGATAGGTGGGAAGGTTTTCGATGAATCAATAAAATGAGTGGTGGGATATATGAGGTCAAAAAGTTGATGTGATATGTTACCAAATAAGATAGGTGGAAAGGTTTTCGATGAATCAATAAAATGAGTGGTGGGATATATGAGGTTAAAAAGTTGATGTGATATGTTGCCAAATAAGGAACAAGTGAAAGTGTAAATTATATAGAAACAACCAAAAAGTAGAAAGTGTAACAATTAAAAAAATGGAAGGAGTAAGATGTTTGATTTATTTCAAAACATATTTACAAGATTTCAACTTTTTATAATTCACAAATAAATCATTAGAGATAGTAATGGTCAAAATTGTGATAGCATATTGCCAAAAAAAAAATTGTGATAGCAAGCATGAAAGTCAAACTATTGCAACTATCGAAAAACGACAGAAGCATATAAAAAAAATGCTCGGTTACCATATGATATAGAGTATATTTTTTTAATAGATAAGAAGTCCTCTAAGCTTCCCTCGGACAAATCCCCCGCCAAGAGGCCATTACAAGCCATACACCCTCAACTCAAGCAAATGTTGGAGATAGGAATTAAACTCTAGACATTTCTAGGGAAGACGAGATCACAAGCTCACCACTTGAGCCAACCCCAATTCTATGTATAGGGTATATGCATGGGATAATTGTATAAAAAATTCTCCAAATGAGCAAAATTCTACCCATTTCGAGTCACTTAATTCATCTATTCTTTACTCTTCTTCTTCCTTAATGTCTACTCCATTTATATTTCACCTCCAAACATTTCTCTCCCCAATTGTTTTTCTTACCTACAAATATTTCTCTCCCAAATTGTTTTTCTTACCTCCAAATTTCTCTCTCCTTCATCGTTTTTTCTATTCACTTATTTTTTTTCTTCTTTACTCTTATTCTTCATTAATGCATCCTCCTTTGTTTGTCTTACCTCAAAATTTTTCTCTACTCTATTGTTTTTCTTATCTCCGAATTTCTATCTCTTCCATTATTTCTATCTCTTCCATTATTTCTCACCTCCAAATTTTCTCTCCCTTTTATGGTTTCTCTGTTGTCGTGGACAATCAAATTGGTGAATTGTAAAATATGATTTGAGAAAGTTGGGTTTCATCAATGACAAAACACACAAATAATAAAGTTCAGGAGTTCATCTATGGGGAGCTTAGTTTCACAATTGAAATCAATAATGTAGTTTCAAATCAACAAACACTTATTCGAGAAAATGAGTAAAAAAAGTTTGGTCAATTGGGAAAAATATTGGCTCATTTGAGAAAGTTTGCTCATTTGGACGAACGACAAGAAGTGATTACAGATGGGTTGTATTTCGCTCATTTGGATAATTTTAAATGAGCAATGAACAAAAAATAGTATTAGGCATACCATGAGCACGATACACCCATGTGTATAATAAAAGTTGTCGTACTTGTAACACTATTTGGTGACTGGTAGTATATTTGCAAAAAGGAAGGAGTGTATTGATTCATAAACATGACCTATGGACAGGTATTTAAGCCCGGCTCGACTTGAAAATTTAGCATGCTTAAGCACCAAAATATAATCTGAAGTTGGGTTTTAGGCATGGACTTGGTGGCCTGATTTTTTTCGAGGCGGACTATGGACAAGTATTCAAGTCCGATTTTTGGCCCGGCCGGCGGAGAAATTAAATGATAAGCTCTAGCCTCTAGGTGCCAGCTTGCAGCGTGTGAGCAGAGAGAAATTTTCAAAATCAGCATGAAGGCGTGAATCACTACAACTTGTCGAAGAAAATTTTCCTCGTCAACTCCTCTCATAGAGAGACTTAAAAAAAACTGAAAAAGTAACATGAGATTTTAAAAGTCCAAAATCAATGAGGAAATAAATTAGAAAACAAAAACCTAGCCTCTTTAGTAGTCGTTTTCCTCTCTTGGTTTCTTCTCTACTTTATTGAAATTATCTTTAAATTTTCGGTTATGTTACTCTCAATTTGTTTCTTTTTAAAGATTTTTTTATATATATGTGAAAATGTCGCATCTTTTCTATTGATTAATTCTTTATAAGATGGTCGTCTATAATTTCTTTTAATTTCATGTTAAATTGTGCTTGTTCATCTTCAAAATTTTCGTATTTCATCCTAAATTATTCATCCTATTATTGGGCTTGTTATTTATAATTAAGATGCTGCAAATTTTAATTTTAATGCGATTTTTTAATTGTTAGTTGTGCTTGTTAATGTTAATCTTCACTTTGTTATCAGTACTTTTTAATGTTTATTTTCATATATTAATTGTTAAATGAAATTGAATTGAATTAATGCTTCTTACTTCATAATTACTACATGCCCGAATGTCCCGCTTGGCCCTTGGGATGGGTTTTGGGCAGGCCAAAATGGCCAGTTGACTAGCCCGGTTCGGCCCGACCCGCTGTGATGGCATATTTTCCATCTTTTGGCCCAATCTGTACTCGGCCCGGACCAGAGTTTGATCAGCTTGAAAAATAACTATTGAGAAAACTCAGAAGTAAATTGTTGACGCCAAAATGTAAATGCTTAAATCTAGTAATACTATCTTCATTTCAAAATACTTGTTACACTTTTCTACTATAATGTCACATACTACTTTTGCACACTTAGAACTACAATTTTGTCATTATTTAATACTCCCTTTGTTGTATAATATGAGCACTATAAGAGAGGGGGGGGTGAATTATAGTGAGAGAATAAGCTATACTTTTTGCGGAATTAAAAGTAAACTTGGGAACAAACAATGGGAACACGAGAGATTTTACGAGGAAAAACTTCCTAGGCCTAGTAGGAAGAAACAACCTCGACCACAAGGGATTTTAAACAACTTTCCACTATAATAGGCCAAAACAACTCTGATTACAACCTATTACTTTTCTCTCGATTCTCAACTTAAGTCACTCAACTCAAGTTCCCAACGACAGTTCCCAACAACTGACGTTTTCTCTCAAACTTCACTCGAAGTTCCTTTCTCTTTCTCTTTCTCTTCTCTTGCTTCACTCAAAGCTTTCTCACACTTACAAGAGTTCACTCAAACCCTTTTTCTCAAAAATACACTTTATATAAAATAATGGAAGAGTAATAAACTCGATTAATGTAAGTATGAATTCTCTTAAGGAAAAGGCACTGACACTTTAGATAACTTAGGACAAATTAACTAAGTCAGACACAATTTTGCTCAAATGAATTAGGCGCCTATTTATAGACAATTAAGACAAGACATGTTCTCCACTAACTTAGACCATTATCACATGTTCTCCATGAGTTTAATTAATTAATTAAATTAAATTAATTATTCCATGTCATGTAAAGCATCCACTATTCCACTACTTCACTTCATAGAAGCAGTAACACATTACGTGGTTTTTGCAAAACTTGGAGATTAATTAAACTTATTTAATTAAATATACTTGGAGGATAATTAACTTAAGCCACTAAATCCACTAACTACATAAAACGTGTAGCAGTAACTTTAGGCGTGTAATCTAGATTTTAGGAAATAAATAAATAAAATACTTTAGCTAGTTTTTAGGAAAAATATCTTTTTCAAAATCTTTTATAAAACCGGAAAACAGTTTTTATAATTTAAAAATCCGAAACATTTTGAAAACCGGAAATAATTAATTTTCGAAAACTAAATCTTTTAAATAAAATATAAAAGATAAAATATATATTTTAAAAAGATAATATTTGAAAATCAGTTAATTTTAAAACAGAAAATCTTTTTAAAATCTTTTCCTAACAAACTTAAACTAACTTCCTAAAATAATGGATCTTAGTCAAATATCCCTAAAAACTCTAACAACTATATTGGGCAACCAATTAACTTAGGCGCACAATATTAGTCACTTAGAAGTTCCTAAATTAGTTTTAAGTCTTGTTCCCTAATCTTTAAGTCATGTTCCTTAGCCTTGTTCCTATAGTACCAGGTATGTTCCTTTCATGGGAACAGAACCAAGTTCCTTTGAGAATTCACCACGAACTTAACCTTAACAAGAAGATTAATAAATACCCTAATGTATTCTAATCTTCATTCCATGCTTGATTCTTCATCTCTCGAACATCTTTACTTCGATCTTGATTAATTCTCCGCTTTAATCTTCAATCAAGTATTCTCTTAGCTCGAGCATGAATTACCTTGCAACAACATAAATAAAATATACTATGTCTTTTGTGGTTAGGTCATCTTCAAAACTCAAGGGTCAACACCCTTCGTTTCTTTTTAATTTACATACTTTACTTTATAGTCCATTTATTTTTAATCTATACATTGTTGCCTTTTCTATTCTTGATAACATGCCCCCATCTACTTTCTCCTCTTTTTCCACCCATGTCATCCACTTTTTATTATTTTAACCCATTTTTTTGTTTTTCTCTTTCACTTTTCAGTTTCTCTCTCATACTTTTGTATTTACTCCTTGGTTCACACGCAATGTGAAGTAAATAAACAAAAAAGAATCTGATTGACTATTAAAAATATATTGTGGGGATAGAGGTTGTTGCACTCCCGGGCAACACATCGTGCTTGAGGTCGGGTAGAGCCATTGGCCCATTTCCATGAACAAACAAAAAAGATTCTGATTGACTATTAAAAATATATTGTGGGGATAGAGGTTGTTGAACTCCCGGGAAACACATCGTGCTTGAGTTTGGGTAGAGCCATGGGCCCATTTCCATGAACAACATAGAGGACGATGGGGCTGGGGCGTTGTTGGTGTTTGAGGAACCGTCAATGGTGTGAATTTGGTGGAAGTTGGTGAGCACGGTGGAGGTGTTTGAGACACCCCCACTTATTGTTGGATCTGACTCCTTCGTGATCGCTGAAGAACGGGTGTTTTTCCGAGACACAAAAGTGTCATGCCGCAACTGGTATCAAAGGAGGGGTGATGGAGGATGATGATTATAGATGCATCAATGATGATTTCCGTTGAAGGCAAATTAGAGGGCGAGTAATGGGAGTTCAAGCAATGTATTTCCATATTTGGAGAGTAAGCGGTAGTATGTAGCTGGATTTGCATCGAATTGGCCTTGATAAGAGGAGATTCATGAAGGAATGAGGTGGTTGCAATGGAGGAAGGGAGGCGTGAGTTGGAAGTTGTTTTGGTGTTCATGAGATTGCAGTGCTTCATCTCCTTTTTTTCTATTTCTTTGTTTTCTTAATGGAGTTATTTGTCTCTCTCTAAAATTCCTTAGTGTAGACACATAAACGTGTCTCCACATTTAAGGACCCGATGATGAAACATACCGCGATCTTAATTGGTTTGACTCAAGCGCATAGCAGTCTGAAAAGTCATTCAAAAACTATTTCGAAAAGTGTTAAAGTCCTATTTTAAAGCCTAATTAATTATTCATGATAATTAATTTTATTTTAAGCCCAATCCTTTAAAAAGTCTAATTAATTGTTTTATTTTAATTACCAAATTATATCAAAGATATTTTTTATTGGTAAAATCATATTTTATCCTGTAAAATCAGATTTCCTCAATTAAAAGATAAAAGAAAATCTTATAAAACGCATTCTAAAAAAGCTAGCAAAGGCATGTCAAAAGCCAGGCTGGTGCACCTGATGTACCACCATGCGCTTTACGTGCAATGCTTAGTCCACCTATGTTAGGTGCACCAATACGCACCTGACACATGGCACTATGCCACACACTGAGCCATGCATCTGGCGCACTGCTTTGCGTGAAGGGTATCTTTTCTTGCTTATCTTTTTCAAAGCGTGTACCACGTGTACGCTTTCTACTGGGCATGCGACGTCATGCGCGTGATACGTCATCTTGCACCAAGTGCAACTGGCGCGTGAAGCGCAATGTCGTTTTCCCGACAAATATGCATGATTTTCGTTCAAATTTCAAAACAAATTTTACACAGAATTCTCGAGTTTTATATTACGAATGACTTACGTATACCTCTCTACGAAGTACAAGACTTCCTTACAAAAAGCTCATACTTTCAAACACAAGCACATTCAATCTACACACATATACATTCAAATTTTCAGGCTTCACGATTGCTCGTCCCAAAAGTTGTCAATCTAGAAGACCCAAGCCACAGTATAATTCTGAGAGTCATTAAAAAAATTCTCTATTTTTATATTGAAGTTACTAACTGTTTCTTTCATGATGCAGATCTTTGATATAAAAATCGTACCATTGTACATTCTAATCCCTTTTCTATACTTTACTTTATTCATATTATTATTATTATTATTATTATTATTATTATTATTATTATTATTATTATTATTATTATTATTATTATTATTATTATTATTATTATTATTATTATTATTATTATTATTACTGTTGTTGTTATTATTATTATTATTATTATTATTATTGTTATTGTTATTGCTTGATTGTTCTATGCATAAATTTATGACCATCATGTATTTTTATTAATCAAGATCTAAAGAACTATTCTAACATTAACCAGACTAATTTGGACAACTTGTAAGGTTCCATGTTCCTTCTTTTCGTTTAAGTGCGTTTCAAAAGATCTTTCCCCTTTTACTTTATTCCTTATTTGGACATTTTTTCCCTTTTTACCCTCTCATGTCCCTATCATATAGTCCATCATTACATTATTAATTCAAATTTACTCCCTTTCTCTCTCCTACTTCAACCCCTTTTTATTTGTTTATTTATCTTAACTCCTTTCTCTCTCCTACTTTACCCGCCCCACACCCCACACAAATGGATCCTCCTTGGTATGTGTAGAAACAGTAACAAGGAAGATCTTTACGAAACGGAGGGAGTATATTGATTGGATAATAATATATTACTAAAAAATAGTCTTACAAGTCGCGTAAAGAGAATTCTCCGTCTACCAATAATCAACATAACCACGAATCAATACTCTATAAATTTCCAGAAATATTAAGATATATACTTTAAACCCTCTTTAAAAGTGTCTAAAACCTTTCCCACCATTAAAACTTCAATTGTTAATATTTTCTAGTATAGTATTACTATACTAGTCATTAAAGAATGACCGCATCAGTTTTTGTGTGATTTGAAAAATAAAAAAAAGTTACAGCATTGTAACTAACGAACGAACGAACGAAACCAACGGAATCAACGAACGAAATTCGAAATAGTAACCAACGAAACAAATGAAATTCATGACTTCACCAAACGAAATCAACGAAATCCAAAATTACAACAGACTAAATTAAAACATCGTGAACTGCAAAATACGAAATAAAAAGGATAGAAAAAATTAAACAAAACCCTAATCACAAAAAAACCCGAATAACAAATACAAAATTAAATCGAAACTGTTATACAAAAGGCCAAATACAATTGAAACCCTAACTACAAAACCACATTTATCGAAAGAACCTACGGTGGTCGATGATGAACGAAACGAAATCGAGCAATTTAACTCGAACAAACTCTTCTTCACGTCTTTTCGCTTCGCCTAGCTTCATCCTTAGCCAGATTTTTTTCAGATCTTGATGTTTAGAAGTGAGGAGGGCGAATTTAGTGAGATGGGGAAGGCGGATTGAGTGAGATGTTTCGAAGTGAGGAGGGCAGATTCGTTTCAGATTTGGAAACATTGGTGGTTGGTTTGTCGCTGAGTTGGGATGAGGGAGGAAGGAGGACAGAGGGGGCGTGGAGTGAAGAGGACTTCGGTTTAGAGTGAATATGGGATTTAGGTTTAGAGAAGAGAGAGAAAAGACAGAAGGGATTAGGAGTTAGAAATGAGGAGGGTTAGAAACGAAGGGTTAGAAATATTTGGGCCGCGCATCACCAAATATTTGGTGGGCTGTTTCATGGACTAAAATATGATGTGGTCTACAAAAGGACCGCTTCGGTTTCCAAAATCTTATGCGGTCCACAAAAGGACCGCATCAGATCGTCCTCTCAGCTTTCCCACCCATTTTTAATGTTGATTTTCGGATGCAGTTTTTTACAAAAATCGATTACTAAGTGACAGATAAGGTTTTTTCCACTAGTGTTACAACACAATTTTTAGATTAAAGAATGATCTTAATCAATGTGTTCATGAGCCTGAGGATCTAAAATCGCACAAATACCAACGTCTTGTTTTAAGCATCAGTTCTCCTCCTCTAATACTTTGACTCTCAATATTGATCTATGATTTATATCCCCCTCAGTCTCAAAGGATGATTCTATTTCTTTACTAGCTCTAGTGTCCAATGAAGAGATCAAATAATTGGTTTTCAATATTAATGTTGATTAAGCCCACGGGTAGGATGGGTTCGAAGGTACATTTTTTCAAGCCTATTGGCCGATTATTGGAAAGGAGATAACGATTGCTATTCAAAGTTTATTCCATCATGGTAAACTGTCTCCCTCTCTGAATCACACTCTAATAACACTTATTCCCGAAAATGAACACTCAAAAATCCTAACCACTTCCGACCTATCAATTTACTAAATACCCTATACAAGATTATCTCTGAAATATTAGTGGATCTTCTAAGTCCCATTCTCCAAAAAATTATTAGCCTGTTGCAAAATGTCTTTACTCCGGAAAGATCAATTCACGATAATATCCTTATTTCAAAGGAAATTCTTAATATTTTTTCACAAATCATTAATTTAAAACTGGTTAGTCAACTCTAAAATTAAATATGGAAAACGCTTATGACCGTATTGAATGGGACTTCTTGTGGGCAACTTTATCTGCATTTGAATTCCCTCTTCCTTGGATCCAATGGGTTAAAGAATGTGTTACTAATATTTCCTACTCCACAAAAATCAGTGGCAAACCTATGGCATGGTTTAAACCCTCTTGTGGTCTTAGATAGGGAGACACTTTATCTTTGCATCTTTTCATTTTGTGTATGGAAGTGTTTATTATGAAACTAACATTAACAACCCAAAATATCAACTCCGGCATTGGCTTCAAACTTCACCCCCATTCTACTTATATCCATTACCTTATGTTTGCTGATGACAGTCTCCTCGTATGTAAAGCTACTCCTACTGCTTGCAAAATCATAAAAGATTATATTGACTCCTTTTGCCAAATGTCAGGTCAATTAGTGAGTTTTCATAAATCAGCAATTTTTTTTACAAACAGATTACCCTAGCAAGAAAAATAGTTTTAGCCGACATTTAAATTTGCTCCCGAATTCAAGTTTAGCATGCTATTTGGGCATTTTCTTTAACTCGTTACATTCAACCACAAATGATTTTAAATAAATTATCCAAAAGGCAGAACAACAAGTTTAGCATTGGGAGTCATAATTCCTTTCGAAGACAAGTAGACATAATCTGATTCAAAGTAACCTTGAAGCTCTTCCTACTTATGTTTGTTCTGTCTCTCTCCTCCCTAAGCCTATTGCTAAATTGATCAATAGTATGCATCGGTCTTTCTTCTGGCAGTAGCAAAAAGATAAAAATGTTATCCTCTTAATTACTTGGAATAAAATTTGAAAACCAAAGTCAAAAGGTAGGTTAGAGCTTCATAAAACTTTTCCCCTGAACAAAGATTTTATTGCGATATTAGGCTAGAAAATTCTCTTTGATCAAAACAACTTATGGGTCAATCTTATTAAGCAAAAATACTTGACTAATAAACGCTTTTATGATTGATAGCCTAAACCCACTAATTCTCATATTTGACGATAAATTTTGGCTCAAAGAGAAATTATTAGGAAGGGGATTAGATGGAAAATAGGTAATGGCAATTCCATTTCTTTATGGTTTGATAATTGGCTCTCCAATTTATCATTAAGTGAAATTCTCAAAAAAAAAATCCCAACCAATTGATCAAGATCTAAAAGTTGTCGATTTCATTTTCCCCTCACATGAGTTGAATTTCCAAATATTGAATCAATTTTTACCGAGCCACCTTATTCATAAGGTCCCGGACATCCCTTTCTCCTCTTCGCGCACGATCGACAAACCTATTTGTGGTTGTACCCCTTCTGGTGATTTCTTGGTGAAATCAGCCACTTGGTTGGCTCATAACTTGGACCCTGAGGAGGAAATTCGGGAGTTTAGATGGATTTCGAGAGTTGAGATCCCCCCGAAACTACAAATGCAGAAATCCCTTATGATCAAATTGTTTTCATAATCTGATTCATTTGGAAAGAAATGAATGGTATTATTTTCAATAATGATTCATTCAATAATCATAGAATCCTTCACAAAGCTAAATTTGTTTTTCAAGAATGGAAATTACATACTACGCTTGATTCTTGCCAACTCACAAGTACTACTTTGACTTCTCACATTCAAATCTCTACATCACCCCGCCATCATGCCGTCATTCCCATGGCATGTGTTCCACCACCTCGATCCATTTTCAAACTCAATTTCGACGGGTTGGTGACCCACAACTCTCCGACTGCTAGAATAATTATTCGTAACAACCAATGGGATATCATAACTGCAGAAGCTTATAACTTAGGAATTGCCCCTGTTTTTGTTGTTAAAGCCACGACACTGCTGATATGGATGCGACAAGGAGATTCAAGATAATTAAACTAGTTGATCTATTTAATTATTGGATTTGGATCATCTTACAATACAAGGTCATCAGTAGTGTTTTAGTGTTAATTTTAATTGTTAAAATATGAAATTCTCTTATTAAAATTCGGTTCCTAGGTTGTTTTATTGCTTTATTATAAGTACTGCTAGAAATCCTAGTTCTGTTAGGATATATTTGTGTAATTGTAGTTCTATTAGGATTAGATTTCCTATTTGTTTTAGGAGTGAGTTTTATAATCCTAGTCCTATTAGGATTGGTAGTCCTAGTTATGTTAGGATTATAGTTGAGTTAGAATTCTACTTTTAGTCGGATTCCTAATAGATGTAGGAATTTTGTTGTTTTCCTTTTTCTAATATTCCTAAACCTAGTAGAGGTTGGAATCAGGTTGTGTAAGCCTATATATATGACTCGTTTTTCATTAACAAAATATAGAAGATTTATGACATAAAAGTTTTAATTTTCCTTGTGAAATTTTCGGACTTCTTTGCGATTTCCAAACTTTGAATCAATTAGTTTGTGTTTGAGATTTTAAGATTGATTGCTTAATAACTTTATGTTTGAGAGTGAATCAAGACCCATTTCGTGAATGATTTTGTGTTTGATCGAATTGCTCTATCCTTTATACTTATAGAAAACCCTAAATATTTTATCTTTCTTTCAAGATTCTTAGATTACTGTAAAACTCAGCTGAAATACATCCACATCCATATCAAATTGGTATCAGAGCTGGTCCAAAGAAAGTCGAAAAAAACATGCAGTGTGTTCTTCTAGATTCAAATGGTTTCCAGGTGTGTTTTATTTAATTTCGTTCTCCTAGTTCGAAACGAAGTTTTGGGTGATTCTTGAGCCTAAACTGGAATAATACACGTTTAGCTTCATTCCTAAATTTTTATAATCTTTAAAGATCGTTTGGCATATTTCAAAGACAGTTTTGGTACGCCGGTCCAATTTCACCGAAATCTAGCACAATCAACTTATTTTGGTTGTTTTGGACTATATACTAGGAATTTTTTAGTGATTCCAATTGGGTTAATCTTATAACATCTGAAATTGTATGTGATAAATTTTTATGAGATTTCACTTAGTAATGTTGATCATGATGGTAATCTTAACGTCCCTAAAAGTTTAAGCGATTCGATGCAATATACAATATCTGATGAAGTCCTCATTTCTTCTGATAGTTCTACTGTTGAGATTCAGCAAAATTCGAGGTCGAATTTTTTTTCCAAGAAGGGGAGAATGATATGGATGTGATAAGGAGATTCAAGATAATAAATTAGTTGATCAATTTTATTATTGGATTTAGATCAACTTATAATTCAACGTCATAAGTAGTGTTTTAGTGTTAGTTTTAATTATTAAGGGATGTAATTCTCTTATTTAAATTCAGTTCCTAAGTTGTTTTTAATGCTTTATTAGAAGTACTACTAGAAATCCTAGTTCTGTTAGGATATATTTGTGTTATCGTAGTCCTATTAGGATTAGATTTCCTATTTGTTCTAGGAGTAAGTTTTATAATCCTAGTCCTATAAGGATTGGCAATCCTAGTTGTGTTAGGATTATAGTTGGGTTAGAATTCTACTTCTAGTTGGATTCCTAATAGATGTAGGAATTCTGTTGTTTTTCTTTACCTATTTTATTTAGTACTCCTAAACCTAGTAGAGGTTGCAATCAGGTTTTGTAAGCCTATATATATGTCTCGTTTTTTATTATAAAATATAGAAGATTTATGAGATTAGAGTTTTAATGTTCTTTGTGAAAATTTTTGGACTTCTTTGCGATTTTCAGACTTTGAATCAATTACTTTTTGTTTGAGATTTTAAGATTGATTGCTTAATTACTTTATTTTTGAGAGTGAATCAAGACCCAATTCGTAAATTACTTTATGTTTGATCGAATTGTTCTATCCTTTATACCTAAAGAAAACCCTAAAGATCCGATCTTTCTTTCAAGATTATTGGATTTTCGTAAAACTCAACATAAGTACATCAACATCCACATCAAATTGGTAGCAGAGCTGATGCAAAGAAAGTCGAAAAAAACTTGCAGCGTGTTCTTCCTGATTCAAACAGTTATCAGGTGTCTTTTGTTTAATTTCGTTCTTCAAGTTGGAATCGAATTTTTGGGTGATTCTTGAGCCTAAACCGGACTAATAAATGTCTAGTTTCACTTCTAAAAGTTTTATAATATTTGAAGATCGTTTGGCATAGTTTTAAGACAGTTTTTATAACAGTTTGCACTTCTGAGCTGCTAGCTAATCACACTTAACATTTATAAATCTCAATTAACACCTAATAACCTCGAATTTACATTATCTTACAGCGGAACAAAACCTTTTTATACGATTCTGGACCTGTGGGTTATGGGCCCACAACAAAAATAACTTTAAAACCAAGTATCATACTATAGATTACTTTACTCGATCCCAAGCAAAGAATATTTTATTCTCAACAATAATAGAATACTTAAACATCAAATGAGAACTTAGTATTTAACAACTTATATTCTAAATATAACTTTGAATCACTAATTTAATTCCATCTCTTAACTGAAAAAGTCTTTCTCTTGATTCATTCCTAGCTTCCTACACGAACCTGCAATTACAGAAGAGAAATACAAAATAAACAAAAACTAAAATGAGCGAAAAACTCAGTAACATTACTTCAACCCGTCAAAACGGTTTTGGTTCGTAAACGTATTTCATATAAGAAACTAACTCGGTAATTGTTCCTAAAACAATTCATCTTTAAAAATATATCGCTGGCATAGCTTAATCACGTAACAGAAATCGCTGGCAAGTACATGCTCATAACATAACATAACATAAACAATATTCGACCTTTTCTGGTGTTAACTCATATATGAATCATTTCCCTCCACCAGTATCTTGCCCACTATTCATCTTAGTTCATAATCTAAGCCAGCTAAAACAATTTTGAAACATTTCCTCATTATCATATTCCAAGAAACACATATTTCCGAACAACTCCAATAACTGAACAAAAGGATACTTTTATAACAATTAGATAGCAATTCACAACTAACTCATAGAGATGCATCTATAACCATGGCCATGGCCATGACTATAAACGATATATGATATTAAAATACTATTCAACAGGTACACGGACATGTAAATACTTTTTGCTGAACATAAAGGTTACCTCAACTGCAAACTAATTCTCACTTGATAACCTCCAAGATCATAGATACTCGATCACCAACTCTTGCTTGAACTCCACAATAATTCACCTCAACAACAATAGTAATAATTAATATTCATTCTCACTAAAATTCAGATAAAGAAATTGGCTTGCTCTTACTTTCTAAGCTCTTTCATGAATTAACTACAAATCATTGTATGACTCCCTTCCACTAATCTAACTCATATCATCAATCTGACATGCTAACTTTAATTAATCCCAAGTTCAACTCTACTTACTTCACTTACTAATATAATAAAACTCATATCAATTTATAAACCACAAAATGAATAAATCACAAATACACAAACTGACTTTACAACTCATTATCGAAATCCAATTGATAAGATACTAATTTTCCACTCTTTAGTGACAATAATAAAGGAGACAAACTAATTTTAAATACTTGTAATATCATATATATCTTGCAAGGTGAACCCAATTATGGTTTTTGGTGTTTCTTTGAAACAAAAGAAAAGGAAGACAATCACATGCAACAACATAGAGGAGGAGACAGCAACAATCAAATCAAACAGGGAGAGAAAACAGAGCAACAATGGCTGAACAAGGCAGCAGCGACACCTCAAAATACAGCACCAATGCAGAACTTCCAAATAGCATATCTTCTAGCTCACAACTCCAAATTTAGTGATTTTTGGCTCGAAATTCACCAACTTTTCGAGATCTACAACATTGATTTTGAAACCTTGGCCAAAATCTGACCACATGATTAAGATATATGGCTGGACAAGACTTCGTGATACAAAAGAGAAAGAAAACACATGAGTTTTGGGGTTCTTCAACATCAAAGAACGAAGAAGATGGATAGGAGCATCGAGCATGGAAATTGAGCTTAGGTGAGATTAGAGAATAATTTGGGTAATTAAACTGAAGATATTTAACAGAAAAATTTACAACTCAAATTGGAAAGCTCGCAACACTTTCTAGGTCAAGACCCTACATAACAGAGAAATACCAGCTCCGGTGCAATATCCGATCTAAATACTTAAAGAGCAAACTCGCTCTGTGAGTGTTTTCCATCACTGCTTATGCAACTACTTCCCTTCTAAAACTAGTCTTTTAATACTTATAAAACTTATACTCAAATATGAAAAAACTCTAGTCTCAAATACTTTATGGAAGCAACTTTTATAATCAGCTTAATTTATCAACAAGTTTCGTAAAACAAGCTTGCTATGTCAAGTTCCACTAATTTTTGGAAAGGCGACTGAACAATCAGGTTTCGAAAGAATGTTGTGATTAGTTGAGGTGGTTAAAGGTCGTGTTATCAAGACATGGAAGTATGTAAAGGGTTCATAGAAGGGCTCTTCATATATGAAAATATTATCTCACACAAGTAAAATATATGTCAATTTTTTTATGGTTCTCTGTTTGGTGTTAAAGAACAGTGGTTTTTATGCAAAGATCACTTGTAGCTCTTGTGTTTAGCGAAAATTTTGGTTTACCACTTAATATATGAATAGGGAAGTAGGTATTCATCATTCAAAAGCATTTTAATAACCAAAAGAACAAGGGTTTACCAGCTAAGAAAGCAATTAAGCGAAAACTCGGGTTTTAAGTGTTGTTTACTTGTCAAACGAAGGTTGTATTTGTCATAAGAGGAAAAATATGAAACAAAGGTTTATAAAAAACTCAAGATATTAAATTTACAGATGTATATCATTAAAGGACAGAAACATTTAAGGCATTGAATCAAGGTACAATCAAAGTAAAACACGGTTTAATCGGTTTTAGAGGAACTTGACATGCAATAATTTATATTTTCGGAAATCATTACCAAAAATTCGCATGTAGCATAATGAAATCAACTAATTATAACTCATAAACAAATTATTAGGTTCTCAAAAAAATACACATTCGAAGCTCCCACGATTTCCATAAAACAAGTGTTATACAAAAACATAAAAAAGCAAGGATTCGAAGGGTGGTTTTTGTATACCTTAATTTGATGCTTAGGACTCAAATCTTACTTAAGCACTCTTATTACTTCTCCATAAACTCCTTATGACCTTAGACAAAACATTCATCACTTAAAAGTTAGCAATTAACCAAAATAAATCATGTTTCAACCTAGACACCTCATAAATGCTGAAATTCAGCGACAACTCACCTTTCTTGGTTTTTCTTGATGCTACTGAAATAGAACCTCAAAAGTAATGCTTTCTCAGTATCTAGAACTACTTTATAGACCTAGGTAAGTTATTGCATGCAAGATTCAGAGCTAGGGTCCAAGAGAAGCAAGCTACCAACAGCACCCCTGCTGCTCGCCAGAAATGGCGTTAGGAAGGAGGAGAGAAAAGATGTGTTATTTATTGTGTTTCTTGTGGAATGATTCTAATTAAAATGAATGAGGATCTTAGTCTCAATTATGGAGAATGGATAAGGGAAAAAATGTAATTTTTGGTTCAGTATTAAGGGTATAATCGTTATTTCTCTTACTTATGAATAAACCAGAATTTCCAAGGCTTTTAACTTGGATTCTCTCCTTAAGTACTTTATAATCCCTAATTATTATAAACTAAATTTCTAAAAAGTATATTATATACCTTAATGGAAGTATCTTGACTTAATCAATCCTAAACTCACTTCCCCAAATGATATCAATAACTACTACAAAGCTCATAATTTTGAAACGATACTCAACGTTCCTAACTTAATTCATGAATTACACAATTATCACATATCTCATGTTACTAGTTATCTAATAATACCTAGTATCCACATTGGTAACAAAATTCACATAACAGTCATTTAAATTCTCAAATTTCAAAACATAATGGTCACAACTTAATTAATCTTCATTAGCTTAATGATCGTGGTTTATCGATTCTAATATTAGCTTAATAAGTCAGCCCATTACACTTCCTCCCATACAATGCTTCGAATGGAGCACTTTTTATACTAGCATGATAACTATTATTGTATGAGAACTCTATAAGGTCAAAATGGTCTTCCCAGATCTCTGGTATTCTATGGAACAGACTCTTAATATGTCTTCCAAGGTCCTGAATCCTGATGGTTCATTCTATTTGAACGCCTGTAGCTAGGTGAAAGGTTATACTCATCAATAGTTCACTACCAAATACTTCCTGGACCTTTTTTCCAGAATTTCGAAACGAGTCGTGAATCCTATCAGACTCTATACTCGTGGGGTACTTAATGCAAACGAATGACATGTTTAATGTATGCTTTGGCTAAGGCTTCCATACACCATGTGTCTTTCATGGGTTTGAACCTCACAGTCTTGGTTAATTGGTCCTCTATCACCCATATTGTGTTATTGCCTCCCCGACTCCTGGGTAAAGCTACGACGAAGTCCATATAAATTAAATTCCATTTCCATGTTAGAATGTCTAGAGGTTGGATTTTGCCTTGAGGTCTCTTGTGTTCACTCTTAACCTTATGACACGTCAAACATTTGGAAACAAATTCGGCTATAGCCCTCTTCGTTCCAGGCCACTAGAACATTATCTTTTTTAGGTCCTTATATAACTTATCCCCCCCCCCCCCGGGTGGATAGAATAGTTCGTATTATTAACTTCACTCATTATCTTTTGCGTCAACTCCTCACATTTTTTGGTACACACCACCGACCCTTGTATCGTATAACCTTATCTTCATGGATTTATAACCCTTATGTTTTTCCTTCCTTAAGTTTTGCTTTGACCCGCTCAAGTTTCACATCCCCAGGCTGACCCTCTCTTATTTCATCTAGGAAATCGGTTGGATGGTTAGGACACTCAATAACTTTTCCACTTCCCCGTCATCAACCACTTCTATTTGGAGTTCAAAAAGTTCCTCACAAATTTTGTCGGCAACTACCAATGTGTTCAGGCTATGGCTAGATTTGCGACTCAATACATCAACAACATCATTTGCTTTACCCTCATGGTATTGTATGTCTAGGTCATATTCCTTAATGAGATCTAGCCACATGCATTGTCTCTTATTAAGGTCCTTCTAGGTGAAGATGTAGTTGATACTTTTATGGTCGGTGAAAATTCTACAAGTTACACCGTAAAGGTAATGTCTCCACATTTTCAAGGAAAATACAATTACGACCAACTCTAGGTCATGTGTTAGGTAATTAACCTCGTATGCTTTCAGTTGATGGGATACATAAGCTATGACTTTCCCCTTTTGCATAAGAACATAACCCAACGCATTCTTTGACGCATCACTATAGACATCATACCCATCATTCCTTATAGGCAAGGTTAGAACAGGTGTTGAAGTTAATTTCTCTTTGAGTATTTGAAATGCTTTCTCACTATCCTCATTCCAGTTAAACTTGGAATGTTTCTTCATTAAGTTAGTCATGGGTTTTGCTATCTTCAAAAATTCTTTAACAAACCTCCTATAATATCCAGCTAAACCAAAAAAAACTCCAGAAATTTGTGACATTCTTTGGTGTAGGCCATTCACTCACAGCTTTAACCTTTGTAGGATCTACTCACACACCCTCCTTAGAGACGAAAAGACCCAAAAATGACACTTTTTCTAACCAAAATTCACACTTGAAAAACTTTGCATACAGTTGGTTCTCCTTAAGTGTCTGTAAAATAAGCCTCAAATGTCCCTCATGGTCCTCCTTGCTCCTTGAATAGATCAATATATTGTCTATGAACATGACTAAGAATTTATCGAGGTAGGGGTCGAAAAATCCTATTCATGAGGTCCATGGAAGCAACAGGTCTATTGGTTAAGGCAAAAGGCATGACAGTAAACTCATAGTGTCCATACCTAGTCCTAAAGGTAATTTTAGGTAGATCTTGCTCAAAAGTCCTCAATTAATGGTAACCAGACCTTAAGAATATTTTAAAGAACATTCCTGCACCTTAAAGTTGGTCAAACAAGTCATCAATCCTAGGTAATGCATATTTATTTTTCATAGTGACATTGTTCAACTCATGGTAGTCTATACACAACCTTAAACTATCATCCTTCTTCTTCACAAATAAAACAAGGGCCCCCTACGGTGACATACTAGGTCTAATGTACCCATTCTCCAACAGTTCTTCCAACTGGTTCTTCAACTCGTTCATTTCTAATAGAGCCATTCGGTATAAGCTTTTTAGATAGGTCTAGTTATAGGTGCTAGGTCAACAATGAACTCTACATCTCTCCTTAGCGGAATACCAGGTATTTGTTCAAGAAAAACATCCTGGAATTTTCTTACTATAGGCACATCCTCAGGTCTCAATGGATCCATATCAACCCTTCTCATGGAACAAAAAGATAGAGGTTATCCTTTTTCTATATAACTCTTAAGTTGCAAGGCATTGATTACTTTAATCCTTGGTTCTCGAGATATTCTCCTATATGAAACCCTTTTCCCCGAAGAGTCTCTCAATTCCACCTTCTTTGCACCATAGTCTATCTTAGCCTTGTACTTCCCAAGTCAATTCATTTCTAAATGACCTCTACGTTCGATATATTAAACTCTATTAGATCGGAAGGAAAGAATCCCTCCGCTATTTTTTAGCGAGACATTCAGAAATCTCTTAGAGCAATTAACAGTATCTCCACACGGAATAACTATAGGCATAGAAAATTGACTCGGACTCGACTAGTTCTACAGTTTTAACAATTGTATGGGCCATAAAAGAAAAAGATGCTCCAAAATCGAACAATACTTTAACAGAAATTTAGTTGATAGATCTAGAAAGTACATGTGACAACATCTCTACGAGCTTCCTCTTCGCTAGCCCTCATCATATACAGCTTCCCTTTCCCTTATTATCATTGTTGTTGGTCACATGGTTCTCATTTGGTGCCTGATTATTTGCATTGGTTATGGGTTTGGAGTAATTAGAGATTACTGAACCATTGGATGCATTTCCACCATTCACATTCCCATTCCTAGGCTTGTCTTCATAGTTCCCTTTCTTATGACCATTCGGGTTGATCATATTCTTTTAATAACACTCGTACGCTCTACGTCCCATTTTCCCACATTCACAACACTCCACCTTGTTACCCTCGCAATCCTTCCCAGGATGGTTGTATGGGCACTTCTTACACCAGTACACACGCTCGGGTCTGCAGTTGTTGGTGTTATTGTTGTGGTTATAGTTATTGTGGTTATTATTAGGTCCCTCATTGGTGTTCCTTGGGAGGTTTGGTTGTTATGTTCCCATGGTGTTTCCTTTTAAATCTTTGGAATTCAGGGTTTGTATTCTCCTTTCTCTTTTCACCTTGTTTTCCTCCTTCCTCTCTTTTCCTTATTGCATATAGATGGACAACTTTGCCAAAAACATGATCTAGTGAGATGAAAGTATCTTCCCCCCAATATCTCTTGTAGGTCAAGGCTGAGCACTAATTGAAAATGTGAGGCCTTGACTTCCTCGGTAGTGGCAATTTCAGAGGCAGACATCATTAGTTCAATGAACTTACGATTGTATTCCTCAACAGACATGTTCCCTTGCTCCAACATCATAAACTCCTGAGCTTCCTGCTTTTTGAGGTAAGGTGGGTAATAGTTATCCCTTAATGCTTTCTTAATGGTTTTCCACCCAAAGTTAGGTTATTTTAGGAGGTTGTACTTAACTTGGATCCACCAAAAGTGGGCATCCCCCTGGAGGTAATAGCTTGATTAAAAAAAACTAATATGAACCCGGTGCACACTAACTTAGTGTGCACCCGATCCATATCACGTGAGTTTATTATACACTTTTCAGTTTTTGGCGCGTTCGGTTTTTATCTCTCCTAATATTTTCTCTCTCCTCAGATCTGTTCAGATACTGTCTTGTTTCATCTTCTCTCTCGTCATAACCTCCTCCCACTAACTTCTGCATTTTTTCTCTCAATTAAAACTTCTTTGCCCTAAGTTTTTCATTTTCTCTCTCTTAAAGTTCAGTTTTGTGTAATCTCTCTCTGCCATAATTTTTTCAGTTTGAGTTCTGGTTAATCTTGAATTTAGCGATGGGAAAGAAGACGATTGGTAACCGAAATGCTCCAAAATGTAGAGGTTTGCGTCCATCGCTTGGTCTTGGTGATCGTGCAAAAGTTCCGGAGGTTACTGGAACTTCTCATGCTGATGGTAATTATGTTGTTGATTTTAGTTTTTACTATAATTTCTTATAATTTTTGTAGTTTTGATGTTTTGTAGTTCAATTACTCATCATTCATTTTTTGTGCGATTTTTATTGTTTGCATGATAAATTTCTGTTGATTTTTGTTCGATTTTTGGAGTTCTGCTTTTTTTTTAGGTTTATTTTTAAATTAATATTTTGTAGTTGTGTGATACCTGTGATGATATGATATAGTAGTATGTGTTTTGACATTATAGTGTATTTTCATGATATAGTGTATGTTAAATATGATATAGTGTATTTTCTCATCATATAGTGTATTTTGAAATGATAGTGTTGTTGTGATAGTTCTTTGACAGTGTATATTGACATCAGATTATGTGTTTTTGATACGATATAGTGTATGTTAAAGTGATATAGTGTATGTCAAAATGATATAGTGTATGTTAAAGTGATGTAGTGTATGTTACAATGATATAGTGTATGTCAAAGTGATATAGTGTATATTAAAGTGATTTAGTGTATGTTAAACTGATATAGTGTATATTAAAGTGATATAGTGTATGTTACAGTGATATAGTGTATGTTACAGTGATATAGTGTATGTTAAAGTGATATAGTGTATGTTAAAGTGATATAGTGTATGTTAAAATGATATAGTGTATGTTACAGTGATATAGTGTATGTTATAATGATATAGTGTATGTTTAAGTGATATAGTGTATGTTATAATGATATAGTGTATGTTACAATGATATAGTGTATGTTTAAGTGATATAGTGTATATTGATATGATATAGTGTATATTGATATAATATAGTGTATGTCACAGTGATATAGTGTATGTTACAGTGATATAGTGCATGTTACAGTGATATAGTGTATGTTACAATAATATAGTGTATGTTTAATTGATATAGTGTATGTTATAATGATATAGTGTATGTTTAAGTGATATAGTGTATGTTTAAGTGATATAGTGTGTGTTAAGATTATATAGTGTTTATCACAGTGATATAGAATGTTACAGTGATATAGTGAATGTTAAAGTGATATAGTGTGTGTTAAAATGATATAGTGTATGTTAGAATGATATAGTGTATGTTTAAATGATATAGTGTATATTAAAATGATATAGTGTAGGTTACAGTGATATAGTGTATATTGATATGATATAGTGTATGTTAAAATGATATAGTGTATATTGATATGATATAGTGTCTGTTATAGTGATATAGTTTATGTTTCAGTGATATAGTGTATGTTTCAGTGATATAGTGTATGTTAAAGTGATATAGTGTATGTTATAATGATATAGTGTATGTTAAAATGATATAGTGTATGTTATAATGATATAGTGTATGTTAAAATGATATAGTGTATTTTATAATGATATAGTGTATGTTACAATTATTATTGCAGAGCACATTGGACAGCAGGATAGAAGAAGTGATCCTGGTGTTAGTGAAGGAACTAATGTTGGTCAAATGGTAGTAATAAAAGAAGTACCAAAAGTCATGAAGAGGGTAAGAGATTCAAGTCTAAATGAAACCTTGCAATCTCTGAAGAAGAAGATAATATCCAGTGTTGCTCAAGAAAATACAGTAAACCCGTTCAGAACTAATTGTTGTGGTAAAAGGTTTTGTGAGTTGAATGAAGCTTTTACTTCTGAGCATAAAAAAGCTGTTACTGAATTAGGTTTTGGTTCTTTGTTGCATTTGAAGATTACGAGGACTAACAGTGCTTTGAGTGCATGGTTGGTGGATAGGTTCGATGGTGGTTCGGGGATGTTTAAGGTGGGTTATGGGAAAGAGTTCAGAGTGAACCAATATGATGTTTATGATGTCTTTCAGTTCCCTATGGTTGAAGGCAAGATGTGCTGGATGTCTCTAGGGGACCTAATGCGGATAATCCGCATTTTGATTTAAAAGCAAGTTGGAGGGAGTATTTTAAAGTTGATCGGGAGAAAGGTCAGATTGGTTTGATGCTGTATATTCTGAGCTAAAGAAGTTAGTGGATGTGGGGAGGTGTTTAAAAAGTTTATGTTTTATTTGCCTTTTCTTCTTTTTTTAGCTCCAGTTGCAATAACACGTTGATTTGCGACTTGTTCTAGCTGTACATGAGGTTCGGAAAATTCCTCATTACAATTGGTGTAAATATATTTTGGGTAGATTGATGTATGCAAATGTTATGTTCAAGAACTCGATGTGGTCTAAAGGTGGTCGGGCGCATTATAGTGGTTGTATAATATTGTTGCAGTTGATTTACTTCCATCACCTACAAATTGGTGATGGGGTGCCTCCAACTCAACTCCCTCTGTTGGCTCTTTGGGATAATGAGTCAATTTCAAGAGAGTTCGTCGTGAAGTACTGTGTGATAAGTTTGGGAGTGGTTTGCTCGATGAAACTTATCCAATAAGTGCCAAGTTTTACTTCACTGAGGATGGGCAAATTGATTTCAACCGATGAAGCCGGTTCAAAAGAAAATTGAAGTTCAGTATGTACCACGTCCTGTATTGAGTGATGATACAGGAAGTGGTGGAAGTAGTGGTGGTGATGCAACAAACAAGGCGCCCAAGAGGAAGGTGAAGGGCAAGCTTTATATTCAGTTTGAGCTTCCGCCAGGAAGTCAGACTGATGAAGAAATAACTCTCAAGCTTATGTAAGTTCAATTTTCTGATATAGTAGAGTTTTGACTGATATAGCCTGGTTATATGTGATAGTGTATATTGGTATGATATAGTGTAGTAATATCATATAGTGTATGTTAGAATGATATAGTGTATATTGATATGATATAGTATATGTTAAAATGATATAGTGTGTGTTAAAATGATATGTGTATGTTAAAATGATATAGTGTATATGAAATAGTGTATGTTACAATGATATAGTGATGTTACAATGATATAGTGTATGTGAAAATGATATAGTGTATGTTCAAATGATATAGTGTATGCTACAATGATATAGTGTATGTTACAAACATATAGTATATGTTAAAATGATATAGTGTATGTTGAAATGATATAGTGTATATTAAAATGATATAGTGTATATTAAAATGATATAGTGTATGTTACAATAATGTGCGTTTTGATATAGTGTTTTTTGCTATGATTTTAATAGGAGCTTCATGCTATGTGGTTGCTTGGAAGAGGGATTTGGATGCTGTCTCTCATTGCCATATAGATTCGTTGAAGAGTTGGAAGGCCTCTCATGTGGTTGGCGATCCTCCTTCTGAAAATCCTTCCAAGATGATCTTGACAAAATTTTGTCAAGTTCAATTTATCAGAAGTACTTTGATGAGATGGTATCAATTGCAGAAGCTGTGAAGGATTTGCCAACTGGTTGGGAAGAAGTGTCTAATCCTTCTACTATTGCATTCCCTAACTTTATAGTCACTCAGGTGACTTAGAGAACTAATGATGTGATCAACAATGTTGTCAATAGCTTTTTAATGAGGCAGCTGAAAATTAATTATTGAGGAAAATACATGGACTGCTTTCCAGAATGTTTTGTCTAGGGGTCCAGCAAGTCAACTCTAAGGCTGGATGAATATGCAGTTGGGGGTCCATTCACTCATCTTTCAAGATGATGAAAGATTTTGAACATGTGATGCAAGATCTTCCAATATTTTTAAGGGAGGCTGTTGATTATTGTTCTGAAAATCAACATCCTTTAGATGGGAGGTAAATTATTGACTGAGAAATTTGTTTAATGTTTTTTTATTGAAAATATTCTTACAATTTGTGTTGCTTGTTGCAGTGAAGAGATCTTTCAGCTGGATGAACACTTCTTCTGTATACCTCGGAGTGAGATTTGGACAATTGGTACTGAGACTGAGATGTTTCAATCAGTTTTAGATAATTGGTCAAGAATGTTGAATATGAAATAACTCAGTCCTCGAAAAAAGTTTTACTTTACTTCTTCTCAGAGTGTAAGAACTTTATTGTAATATATTTTTATGTTGTTTATTTCTTTATCTTTGGATGCATTATTCATCATAATATGAGTTCTTATGTTGCAGGCTGCATTATTCAATGTGTTTGAAGATGAAAATGATGCTAAACGCATTGATGATTTGATCACATGCTGGAAGTTTCAAATTGAAGATTTGAATAACATTTCAAAATTGGATGCTAGTGTTGAATTGGTGAGACAAATTCTGTTTTTGAACTATGATATAGTGTATGTTACAATGATATAGTGTATATTGATATGATATAGTGATGTTAAAATGATAGTGTATATTGATATGATATAGTGAATGTTAAAATGATATAGTGTACATTGATATGATATAGTGTATGTTAAAATGATATGTGTACTGATTGAATGTGTATGTAAATGATATAGTGTATATTGATATGATATAGTGTATGTTTGAATGATATCGTGTATATTTGAATGATATAGTGTATATTGATATGATATAGTGTATGTTTAAATGATATAGTGTATGTTCAAATAATATAGTGTATATTGATATGATATAGTGTATATTAAAAAGAAATAGTGTATGTTTGTATATGATATAGTGTAGTTTATACTTGTTTTCATTTTGTAGGTTTTTTTCCCTGTTTTGGTGAAAGAAGGTAATCATTTTGTCCTGTTTGTGTTGGACACAAAAAGGACTGTTTTCTATATTGATAATAAGATTTGGGATGATGATGAGGAATGTAAGAAAATGATGGAGACTCTCAGTTCAATCATTGATGATGGAGTTTCAAGTCTTTTCCAATCTTATGAAATCGCATAATCTCAAGGTGATGATATGGGTTTATGGAGAATGACAGAAGTCAAAGGAAGCTGGAAAAAAGGTGCATATGATTTGGATTGTGGTGTGTACATACTTGTCCTTATGCTACTTTTTGAAGGCTCTGAAGAGTTTAAATGCCCATATTTGAATGATGTAAGTTTAATATAATTATTTTTAAGTGAGTTATCTAATCTTTTTCTTATATATAGTTTCTTGCTTATTTATTTTATTTTCAGGAGAAGATTAGGAAAGCAGCAAGAGTCTCTTTGTGTGGTTGCATGATTTTTTTCTGATCTGAATAAGAAGAGAAGTGAGCTTGTGCAAAACGTGATATCATTCAGATCAAAGAGATCAGAGACTGTTGCTTTTATTGAAGAAAATAAAAGGAAGAAAGCTGAAGAGAGTGAGAGATTAGAAGAGGAGTTGAGAAAGGTGATGCAGCAGGAGAAGAAGAAGAAACAAGTTGAGGATGCAAAGAAGAAGAAGACAGCAAAGAAAAAGTTAACTGTCAAATTTGGAAAGTAAAACTATATTGATGTATTTCACTAATTTTACAAACAATCTTACTAATCTAGTACTATGTTGGTGTTGATATAATAGGTTTACAAACAATGTAATTATGTAGTCTTGAATAATTTTAGAAATAGTGTTAGTATTCTAACAGTAGTTTGTAGTGATATAGTGTGGTTTTCAATGATATAGTGTTATTCTACATGATATAGTGTATATTTTTATACAGTGTTATTCTATACATATCATTCTATATGATACTGGGTGTGAAAATGATATAGTGTATGTTAAAATGATATAGTGTATGTTAGCATGATATAGTGTATGTTAAAAGGATATAATGTATGTTGAAATTCTAGTGTATGTTAAAATGATATAGTGTATCTTAAAATGATATAGTGTATGTTAAAATTATATAGTGTATGTTAAAATGAAATGCACATGCAAACATTGTGTTTTTCCAATGGTTATTAATTCCTACAAATGGTGCACAAATAAGATTATACTTGTTTGTCCTATATGTAGTATCAAAAACCATAACATCTCCAAAGATTGTATAGCCCTCAAGCATCATAGAGTCTCTCCAAAACACACAGCAAACCTTTCCTTCATCATTTAATTTTACTCTAAAGAAGAAGTTACTATCTGTTTGCATCTGCTCATAAAGGTTATCAACAACTTTTTGTGAATCCTTTCCCTCAATTGGTTTTATTTTGAGTTTATAACAGCAGTTGAAGTGGTCCTTAATGGAATGAATCTTCACCACCTGCTTCTGTACTCATATATCTGAATGAATCTATCGGCCTCAGTCCGCACTCTTGCATAGCTTGTATGGTTTGTTTCTTTGGATCACTCATCTGACGCTCAGATCTATAAAGGTAATTTAATGGTTCTCTAGTAAGTGGATGATTGTGTTTTATAACATGCTGCACAATTTCATAATGTCCTTCAGTGTTCATCCTTGCTCTAATCAGCGCCGGACATTCAGTTCTTGTGATCATAACTCTTCGTGTCCTTTGTTTCTTTGATTTGCTATCTTGTATTATTATATTTGTATTATTCTCTACCTGTTTTTCTTTGCTTTTGGTATTTCTTTTCCCTTGAGCAGAGCAGATATAGTACTTTTGATGCACAACTGATGTCCCTTTTTTTCTGTTTTTGGATTTTCTAACACTGAATCCTACTATAGCAGCATGCTGACAATATAGCTCATGTATATCATCCAATGTTGATCTTACTTGACCAAGTAAAACTCCTCCAATTTCATGTTTATTCAGTGATTGGCCAATTGAACCTGTTATAAAAGAATGAAGATATTTTTGTCACTTTTATTATAGTGTATGTATATATGATATAGTGTATCAATTTATGATATAGTGTATGTTAAAATGATATAGTGTATGTTAAAATGATATAGTGTATGTTAAAATGATATAGTGTATGTTAAAATGATATACTGTATGTAAAGTGATATAGTGTATGTTAAAGAGATATAGTGTATCTTAAAATGATATAGTGTATGTTACAGTGATATAGTGTATGTTAAAATGATATAGTGTATATTAAAATGATATAGTGTATGTTAAAGTGATATATTGTATATTAAAATGATATAGTGTATGTTACAGTGATATAGTGTATGTTAAAATGATATTGTATGTGTAAAATGATATAGTATATGTTAAAATTAATTATATAGTAAATGTTAAAATCATAATGTGCATTTTGATATAATGTTTTTGGTTATGATTTTTAACAGGAGTTTCATGGTATTTTAAAATGATATAGTGTATAGGGATATCATATAGTGTATGTACATATTATATAGTGTATTAACTGTATATATAATATAGTGTATATATTATGTTAAAATGATATAGTGTATATTAAAATGATATAGTGTATTCTGTGATGATATGGTGTATTCTGTGATGATATAGTGTATGTTAAAATGATATAGTGTATGTTAAAATGATATAGTGTATGTTAAAATGATATAGTGTATGTTAGAATGATATAGTGTATGTTAAAATGATATAGTGTATGTTAAAAATATATAGTGTATGTTAAAATGATATAGTGTATGTTAAAATGATATAGTGTATGTTAAAATCATATAGTGTATATTAAAATCATATAGTGTATGTTAAAATCATATAGTGTATATTAAAATGATATAGTGTATATAAATGTGATATAGTGTATATTACAATAATGTGCATTTTGATATAGTGTTTTTGGCTATGATTTTTAACAGGAGCTTCATGGTATATTAAAATGATATAGTGTATATGGTTATTATATAGTGTATGTTAAAATGATATAGTGTATATGGATATTATATAGTGTATGTATATATTATATAGTGTATTAACTGTATTTATATTATAGTGTACCTATGTATTAATACAGTGTATGAACGTTATAGTGTATCTGATTTAGTGTAATTATATTTTATATAGTTTATTTATGTATGATATAGTGTATGTAAGGTTTTATTTATAATATAGTGACTTAACATTTGGTATTTTATAACTTTATGTACGTAACGTTTTATTAGTATGGCCATTATTAAATAAAACTAAGCCAACTGTAGTTAAGCTATGGTTTATTGACAAAAAGTAATAATTACTTGTGTTGGGTAGCGCGCATAATCTTCTGATGATTTCCTGAGCTGCAGTCACTTCATTTAAAAAGAATGACACCCTTTCATTTCTTCTCAGCTATTTCCACTAAGAAACCCACCATACTAAGCAAGGCGATTTGAAGCCATTGAACTCATTTTGTTACTTTAGCAAGGTACATTCATAATTCTTTTTTTTTTTAGGTTAAATTTTATGTGAATTTTTTTTTGGTTTATCATAGAGTTTAGGTTTTTGTGATAATTATTTCAATTTTTTTAGCAAATTGTTATTAATTGTTAGTAAACAAGTATAGTTTACATTATTTGCTGTGAATTGATGAAGTGAAACTCAACAATTTAAAATTAAAAGAAGGTGTAAAACAGAGGGTAAAACAGGGGGTAGTGTAGTGGTGGTTTGAAATTTGTTTTATGCTGATTTTTTGTATTTTTTCGAAGGTTAAATATGGCTTCACTTGATCAACTTCACCCAGTCCTCTCAATGCATGAGATTCTACGTTTCCATATTTTTCCTCGACTCTCTGACCCAAAGGACAGAGAGTGTGTGGAAAGTGTGTGCAGAGAGTGGAGGACCATTGCAAGGTATGGTTTAGAAGATGCCCACGAACTGTTGGGTATGGAACAGATTATGTCCTTTCATGTGTTCTCTAAAGTTTCATGTTGGTATTCTGAAGATGTGATGAATGTTTGTAAAACATGGAGGAAGATGTGGAAAGTAAGGGAGTCAGTTCATTGGACGCCCAAGAGGGAGGACACCTCCATGAAGGCGTGGGCTCTGAAGTCCATAATTTTTGGTGATGCTGTTGATTTTTGGGCTCACATTAGTGGTGAGTGAAGGGCTTACTGTGATGGGTTCCCGATTTATTTGGTGAAGAATAAAACATTAATTAGAGTTAGTTAGGGGATTAGGGCTAGGGGTTTTATTGTGTTTTTTTTGGTTGGCACTGTAAGTAAAAGAGCCCTATTAATCTAAACAACTCATTTTTTGGATGATGAAGAATCTTTAAACTATTATTATTTGTCACTAAATAATGACATTGTTATGTCATATTAGTGACAAATCTTTTGTAATTAATTGATGAATGCTATATATATATATATATATATGAAGTTGGTTAATGTTTTTTTTCTGTTATGTATATATGAATTATTGTGTTCTATTTCATATATTGTTTTTTAGACTGATATAGTGTTGGTATTTTTGATATAGTGTAGTTTTGAATGATATAGTGTATGTGCTTCTGTTCTAATATAACTGCAATTGTGTTCCTATAGGATATAGTGTACGTATGTATGATATGGTGTATTTTGTGGTGATATAGTGTATTTTCTGATGATATAGTGTATGTTAAATTATATAGTGTATTTTGTGATGATATAGTGTATGTTAAAATGATATAGTGTATATTGATATGATATAGTGTATATATCTAAATGATATAGTGTATGTTAAAATGATATAGTGTATGTTAAAATGATATAGTGTATGTTACAATTATATAGTGTATGTTACAATGATATAGTGTATGTTAGAATGATATAGTATATGTTAAAATGATATAGTGTATGTCAAAGTGATATAGTGTATAATAAAATGATATAGTGTATGTTAAATTATATAGTGTATTTTGTGATGATATAGTGTATGTTAAAATGATATAGTGTATATTGATATGATATAGTGTATGTTAAAATGATATAGTGTATGTTTTTGTAATGCGTTTAAGTAAATATTTTCTATATCTCCTATTACTTTCCTATATGGTATAGTGTACGTAGTTTATGATATAGTGTATCTATGTTTGATATAGTGTATGTTTCTGTAATGCATCTAAGTAAATAATTTCTATATTTCCTATTGTGTTCCTATAGAATATAGTGTATCTCTGTATGATATAGTGTATCTCTGTATCATATAGTGTATCTATTTTTGATATAGTGTAACTACTTACCTGGAATGACAGCTGAATTAGATTCATCACTTGAAACAAATGAAGTAGGATATTGCTCGCCAAATTCATTTTCTATCTCATCATGAAACAGAACCACATTACCTACATAAAGTTATAGTGTTACTCTTTTGCTTAATGAAAGAAATGAAATTATTGATTTGGATGTTGTTACCTTCAACACTTGGTGTATTATTGAGATCTATTATCAGTGAATCTTGATGCTCATTTTGGATTGAATTGTGATGATGTTCGTCGTCGAGTGCTTCAATGATGTTCGTCGTCGTCGAGTGATATAGGTTGTCTATATTATATGCTTCAATACTCTGATTGAGATCTATTTGATCAATTAAACCTGAAGTTTTCATGAATTTTTCGCAATTGTTGAAGAATCAATTTAGTTTGTACAAATAATTTCAATGGAGAGAAACAATAATTTGCAGAAATTTAATAGCGATAGAATCTATGGTTTTTGGAAATATTGAATGGAGAGAAAGTGGCGGATTTTGGAAGTATTGAAGAGAGAGAAAATCGCGCATTTTTGGTAATTAAAAGTTAGTAATGTTTAACGGGTCACGTGCCTGGGCCTGGTCCACACTATTTTTAGTGTGAACCGGGTCCATGCAAGTCGGATTGTAGCTTGATAAGGGTACAGTTTTGTCATTAGGACAGTTGAGGGTAAAGAAAAACTTATCAAACTCCCTAGTCCAATTTCCAATTCTTCTCCCCCTACCATTCTGTACGGGTGGGTTACAACGCGTAACCTTTTTAGAGAAGTCCTCATCCCGACTATTCCCTTGGGCTAGGTTAGTTGTGATCTGCACTAAGTCATGAAGCGATTTCTCGACATTCAAAGGGGTCTCAGGCGTGCCGGCCTAACGAGCCATTATGCGCTAAAAAATGACACAGCGGTTGTTTCAGTAACATACACATAGTCGTTTATTCACTTAACTGTTACACACTTGCTCGTTCATACAACACGTTCTTATTACAATCAATCATTAAGGCTCTATTGACTTGCAACATAAACATCTTAAAATAAGATGTTACATCAAATAATAAAAGGATTAAAATATTGCATTATTATTGAAAAGGGAAAAATCGTTGTTTCAAAGAAAACATAATATGAATAAAATAAAGGAATCACAAATGCTAATTATGCTACTCCCTTTGTCCCAAAATACTCTTGACACATATCATGGCACGTAGTTTTATATGATAAGTTGTTGTTTGGTTATAAATTGTTATTTTATTGAAAAGTAGATGTGATCGGAGTTAGTAGTTACTAAAAGTAGTATTATTTTATTTTAAATAAGAATAGTATTATTTATTTGGATGAGAGAGAGTGTGGGTCAATAGTTAAAAGGTAGAATGATTAAAATAATAGGAGATCATATTCCAAAATAGAAGTGTAAAGAGTATTATGGGACACATAAAAAAGAAAAGTGTAAAGAGTATTATAGGACGGAGGGAGTACTTGGCATGCAAGCCTCAATAAATTAAAATTCAACAACTAAAATAATATTCTAATCTTAAATACACTTTCAAAAGAAACTAAGGACTATATATGATGGTGAGCTTCTTCATCTGAGCCAAAGTGTTGCTCCACGACAAAAGGATTTTCTATTCTTTCTTCCATGTCGGCTTCGTCCTCAAAAGACTCCTCATCCTCCATAGGCTCATCTTCCTCCATGAGTTCTTCTTCTTTTATGGGTTCTTCTTATTCTATGGGCTCTTCCTCGTTTTCGTGGTCATTTTCCTCAAGCAGATCCTCTTTGACAAGCTCATTTTCATTAGGATCTTCCTCAATTTCTAAGTCAATTATAAGTGCAACATGATCTTCCTCAACCATTACGATAAATGTCCTATTATTCCCTTCATCATCGAAAATGTAGGTAAAAGTTCTAAGGTTTGACCATATTTGCATTGGTTATCCTCGGGTATAAACTCATCCTTGAAAGTCTGATACCTTCTCTTGTTACAGTTGTAGATGGCATTTGTGGCTCGTTTTTAAATCTAGGGTTCTCATAATTCACATCTACAGCCTTAGTTCCCGAACTTTCTCTGACATGATAGGTTCCTCTAAGTTGAGGTGATGAGCTAAAGGGCTCTCAACTTCTTTCCTCACGAATTCTCCATTCCTTTTCGCAATATTTCAGATCAGTGACAAAATTCCCTACGGTAGGAAGGTATTGGTTCCAGTAAGTGTGTTTGGATACATTAAAACCTCCATCTTCGGACCACATATCCCCATATCTATGGTGTACGAAAAGGTAGGGTTCTTTCTTAGGGACATATCGAAGCATAAAATTTATTTTCTCCAAATCACTCCTAGGTCTCATATCTCTCTGCAAGGTCCTACAAGTCTAAACTACTTTGCATCGACTTTGGGAGTGTTACCATCGCGGTCAAACGCAAGACTTATTTAAAAATAAAACATTAACTTTACTCCTTATCATGAACACTAAATTGTAACGGTAAAAAATTGTTAACTTAACACTATAACTCGAGAATCACAATTGACCCCTTTTATTCAAACCATTAACTAAGTGGATTATAAATAAACTCTAGAGGATTCACCCTAAAACATTATTAAAGTTCATAAAACAAAGAGTATCCCCTTCATGCCTGAACTTATGCAGCATCATCGGCATACCTAATCTGCTCCCCATTGAAATATCAATGGTTCATCACAGGTCAACAAGAAAACACAAATAACAGATAATCGGCTAGGCTGAGTACATACTCAAATAGTTAAATAACACACTAAGTACAATCAGCATAATAATAATCACCCCTGGCATAGTACTCTCCGGCAGACGATCCTTGGTGCAAGGGAAAATAAACTTCTCTGCTGCAAGCCAAATTGACCGATCTAACGACATAAAGACGTTAGGCACCGTTATAGTATATGACAGTCCCTCTTTGTCAGGAGGAGCAGCGAATTCAGGCTTGCTAATTTTATTATGATTGAGTATCTACATCATCATCCTCTACGTGAACAACATTAAGGTTCGTCTGTGGGAGACGACATGGCTGAGCGTTCTTTCTCTCTCTTCCTCTTCCTTAAAGCTTCAGTAATCGATCGCTGGTTCATGGACCCTCTCTGTCTTGATTGAGTAGAATATGTCATATGGAAACATTGACGCATTAGAATTAAATTACGATGGAAATAGAAGAGCGATTGACAGTTCACATAGAAGAATAAGTACCTGATGCCCTTCAAGAGCAGCTACGTTGGTCACCGACAACGACCTTCTTAAATGATCACTCTTCTTCTCCCACTTCTAAGAATTTCCTGCACCTTTGTTCACAAATAACTCCGCACTCCAACAGTTTTGGATTCAGATCTATTAAAAAAGCGACGTAAGAATAGTGTTAATGACAGGACATTAAGGAAAACCGCAATAAATTTCACGAACCTTCTATGTTCTAGCCTCAGATTTAAAAACTTCCTAAATTTTGCAAAGATGATTTTTTGACGAAGATATATCGATTCTTCCAGCCTCTATTGTTTGATTGAACCCCTTCAACCAATGCATCCTCTTCGCTCTTACGTGAAGCGCTAAGCTATTCTTACTAATCTTGTACCTAACCTCATAGCAGTACATGCATAAGGTCTTAAAGGGTAAAGGGCTCATCCCAAGACACAGTCACTCTGTTAATAGAGCTAAGGACCCTTCAAACTTGGAAGATTATTTTACAGGTTGGCACTGACGTATTGGATAGGCGATGTTGACGTAAGCATTGGGCAGATGACGTTAAGATTGGCCTGGGTCAAAGAGTTGACTAGGCATCGAAGATTAAGGAAGACTTAATCATTGATTCTTTGTCAATTCAGCATTCAAACGTTCGATTAAGTGTAGTGGCATCAAATTTGGAAGATCATGTGAGATTGCTTTAGCTACCATCGAGATTCTTGGGATGGCGCTGAGTATTGAGGAGTATATAAGGCTAATCAAAGGAAAAGGGTTACGAGCTTCTACAATACTAATACGCACAAAGCATTTACAAGCAAACTAGTGTTCCCATAACCATACTTTATATTATTGCAACATTGTTATTTACATTTCCTACTTTGTACTTAGATCTATCATCCTAGGGTGTACTGATTGTCGTTCATCCCAAGCGTCAGTTGCATATAGTAGATTGGTCATCTCCACCCGCTGTTTTTTATCCGTCTTCATTGGGGTTTTTCCGCATCACAATTTCCTTGTGTCATTCCCCTTAGGACCCCCTTGAATTTTTATTCCTCAAATCGTTACAATCTGGTTATTGACATTCTAATATCGATCTATGTTGCTAAGGCAAAAAGTAGCATAAACAAAAACCTAGTTGTAGGAGATGGAAGAGAGAGAAGGGGATGGAAGAGGGAGAGAGAGAGAGGAGGAGGAGGAGGAGAAGGAGGAGGTGGAGATGGAAGAGAAGCAGAGCAACTGCATAAAGTGAAGTAGGAAGGATTAGATGGGGTTTTGATATTTGAAATTGGTAGTGGATTCACATGTGTGAATATTTCGTTACATAATAAGTTATTATGTAACTGTTACACCCAAGAGTTTTAATGTGACCTTGTGTTTTTGCATTTTCTATATTGTTTCCGCAATGTTATTTTTCTTTCAAGTTATATCTTTGAAATTTTTATTTGTTATGTGTTGTATCCCTCCATTAAAACTTTATGTTTTCCTATTTATTTTCATATTTTCTTATTTTCAGTTTTTTAGAACTACAATTAAAGAGCATTTTTCCAACAAAAAATTCTGAAATTAATGGAAAAGAAATAAGTCTAAAGAATTGCAAATAAAAAATGAAAAAATTAACAATCACTAAACAGAGAGGCACAACATAGAACAACTAGAAAGTCAAGGTATCTACATGGAAGAAGAAAAAACATTAAGGATACAATATAGAAAATCTAAATTATACGGCGTACCACATAGAAAAATCGAAAAAGAAAAGGAATATTAGAAAAGGGGAGAGCATCTCTATCTATAAAGGAAAACCTAAGGACTTTGGTATCCGCTGAAATGCCTAAAATACCCCTATGCGATTAATATTTAATTTTTTTTAAAACAATGTCATTGTTTTAGAGATTACATAAATTTTTATGCTTTTTTTTACCAATTATGTCTTATGTACATCAATGCTCAGGTGTATATAAACCTAGTTTATAATCCTAACATGAGCAAGAGATTGTAGCTCAGTGGATTACTATTCCGAATTCTAGGACATTGCCCATGGTTCGAATTCTCATCCTAACAGTATGTTGGGCATTTACTTTTGGGATATTTAGCCTTGTATCCAGCCTCTGATCTAACTAGTAGCCTAGTATGGGTTGGTTTTCGTACCAATTATCTTTCGTTATCAAAAAATAAAAATAAAAAAGAATAATTGTTGTAACATTAGCAATTAGGAAGGCCCATAGTACATAAGCCCAAACCACTCCATCGTCATTGGTCAAGCGCCAGATTCGAACGTTGGGAATTCAAATGCGAAGAAAACCAAATTCACAGCAATTCTATCAATCCCTATGAATGTTCAAACTCCAAAAACAAAACAACCAAAAGCCGCTACGAAAACTATGTTCTCTGATCTCTCCCCAAAATCTACCGAAGAAATGCATGACATCCGAGGAACCAATTATTTTCCGGAGTGCCGCAAAGATGCCAACTGTAATTGCAAAATGTGCTTGGACAGTATCTCGGCCACCTTGGATCTCATGTCTATGAGCGTTCAAAGGAGCTCTTTGACGAAGATTTCGTCGTCGAAACCAGTAGCCGACAAAACCCCGGTGTTGATTGACCCGACACTTCTGTCTACTCCTATATCAAGAACTCCTCCGGTTGTTAAGTTTCCATCCACATCCCTGAAAACTGCTCTTCAATCCACAGCAAAAACCGGTTTCTCGAAAAAGGTCGAGATAAAGAAGAGGAAATTTGGGACATGGTTGATGTTCTGCAAGTGGGTTTTGTTCTTGGGGTTGATTTTTGGGTTGGAATTTGGGATTTCTTGGGAAATTCTCGGGGTTTTACGACCAAATTTATCAGTTAAGATAGTGAAAGATGCTGTTGTAGAGTCTTCAGGTGTTGAGAATGTGAGTGAAAGATTGAATTTGATTCAGAAAAATCTAAATATGTCTGTTAATGGTCAATTGTCAAGCTGCGTTCTGGGTGATTCTACTTGGAAAGTTAATCAGGTAAACAATCTCATCTTTCAATCTTTGAGAAATGCATAATCGTGCTTTAAGGTTTATTTTTTGTTGGAATATTTAATTAATTGAGAAGGTAAGGAATATATGTGCCCTTTTCTGTTAAAAGTGGTAATCTGTATTTCAATTTAAATTAGGAAATGTTGAATTTCTGATGGTATATCACGTTATGCTACTTTCAAGAATTTAGTCCCATGTAAAATGGTTCTCTACCTATTTTAGTGCCCGCAATTTCTAGAGTAATCTTTGAAACGCATTGTCAATAGTTGGTCCTCGTCTATCTAAAGAAGCTCTCTTTTTTTTAGATACGATTTTGGAGATGTCTTGTTATTTAGCAAAAAAAATTTAGTTGTGTCTTGGTCACATTTGCGTAAGCTAACCCGCTCGCTAGACTTGTCCCTCTTGGTTTTGAACAATTGTCGGAGTGTCATGTCCCTCCTCAAGTTGCTTCATATGTACTAATGGACACTTCGTTCCTTGCTTTTATTAAATACAAACATCTTCTCTTTCGAAAATTACATAACATTTTTAGAGGATATTTTAGTAGGTTTTTATAGACAAAGCACATTTCGAGAACATGTTTGCTATAGAACCAGGGAGAGAAGTATGGCGAAGGACCCACTCAAATGGATCAACCTTTTCCTTTTGTTCTATTGAGTTATGCTCTCTTATAACCGAACTCAATCTTTTATAGTCAGTCGCTATATGGACCGTCAATGACAGCGTCACAGTGTGGGGTGTATTCTTGTCATACTCTTCTTTCATATTGATCATGAGGTAGAAGGAAATGAACCAATATCTAAACAATTGAAAGAAAAAAAAAACTAAGTTTCAAATTTGGTGGGTATTTTCAGGATGGTTTGATATTGATTTCCTACTGCATATTGTATCAATCTGCGGCAGAGGAGGTGTGTATATTGGGCTGGCCTCTGCAGACTGCTGGTCTTTTTACAGCGGGATTTTCGTCGCGATCATTCAATGTGCTATCTGGAAGAGTCACAGAGGTTAGAAAATAAACTCAATCATCAAGCTAACACTGATTTATCTGGTAAGATTAGAAAATAAACTCAATCATCAGGCTAACACTAATAATCTGGTCATATTTTCGGCTTTTCTGAACCTCTAATTGAGGAAAGCATACCTGGAAAGAGTTATGACTTTCAGTCAGCAGTAGCTTAATGCGCTTAAAGATTCACTAGCTCAAAAATAGTTCTGTGAAATGATTTGAAAAACAGAACTTGCAATTTGCATGAATTAATACTATTAGCTGACCAAAGGTAAAGTGGATAAGAAGAGGCTGCATAAAATTCAAAAATCAATGAATGGTGGCGCAATAGCATCTTTTTCAGGTTACTGACAGAAGAATTAAACAGATAATCAGTAATATAGTTCCTTCTTAGTGAGAGATACTAAGCTAGTGCAAGTGAAACTACAAGCAAAATCCATAAGATAATATGTCCTACTATGATTTGTGAATTTAGAACTGAAATTTGTTATATGTTCTCTTCATTTAACAGTGGCCTGAGGGCAGGATGATCTATGTGGTTCGAGAGGCGAACAATTCATGGATTCTAAGAAAATGGAGTGCTTCAGTTGTGCAATTCGAACCAAACACTTGGATAATTGAGTACAAAAGAAATGCTCTTTTGGAGAATCAGAGTATTTTGTTGGTTGCTGTGGAGTTTTTCAAGTTCAGAACGTTGAAAATCATGCAAAGAATGAAGCAACATCTTTGGTATCTGCATGACTTCAAATATCATATAGCTTCAACGTCAGAAGCTACTGATATTAGCATCCCAACTTAAATGGAAATGTACACCCTTGTGAGCTTGTTAAGCATAGTATCAAATTGTACATCTCTCATGCCCTAGAAGAAGATTAAAAGGAAATTTCTAAAAATGGTGGTCACTCTTCAATTGTATATAAGTTAATACTTGACAGTAGTACAAGTTCTTATGAATTATGGTCTTGACTCGGGTAGAAGATAAGAACAAACCCAGTTATTTGCTCAAATCTAAAACAATGGTATAGGATATCTGGATATGTTGTAAATGGTAAGTGAAAGTCCTCAATTACCACTTCCACATACAAGCCAGAGCGATTTGGTTGTCTATGATGATGAACCTGCTAGTATAATATCATATGCCCTTAGGGTTTTTTTTGGTGAAATACGGATACTATTAGATTAATTCATATATAATAGAGAATCTATTACAATCCAAAACATAAACCTTCATACAAAAATCAGGGGGGAGCAGAAAGTTCCTTGATACATTCATGCAATTATTGACAAATTTAGGGAGAATAGATGTTGTATTATCGTGTGTCCATTAATTACCATTACATTACTTATATATAGAACATAACATAAACTTAACCTAATAAATTTAACCTAATGGGTCTTTCCCGTAGATATAGACCTACGGTCCAATATCCTCTAACACCCTCCCGCAATTGTAACGGCAGTAAAACGAACGTTACAATTGGACAAATAACAATAATAAAACACCAGTAAAAATAAAACCGAACTCAAATTCTTCAATTCTTCAATTCATCAAATCTTCAATTCCTCAATGAACAATCCTCGTCTCAAGGTACAAGGAGAACCCATAAACCGTGTCTCACGATACACGGAGAGCCAAAATATGTCTCACAATCTGTTTGAAACAGATCCGAAATGGAGACCAAAGAACCAATTTTTGTGAAAGTTGTGATAGAATGATCATCATCACAGAAACAAAAGAACAAATTTTCGATGGAATGAACATCATCGACAGTTTGAAAGAAACTGATTTGTTTTGAAACAGATCTGAATAGAATACCAAACAAAAAAAACCAAAAAAAAAAAAATATTACCCAAAATTGATGGAAAAGGGGATTGCATAGTGACAAATTAGAATAAAGGGAAGTTGTAGATCAAGAATTGGACTGCTAATCGTGAAAAAGTGTCGCAATAGTAAAATATAACATAATCTCCTGCATGCAAGATGAGATCAACAAACACTTATTGCAAGTTTGTAGATTGGTGGCGCAAGAATTTTAGACAAATAATAGTGGAAGTGTGATTGAGTGCCATACGTCCCAACGAAAAAAATAAAATTTTGCGCTTTTGTGATGGTTTAATTTGTGAATCCCGTCGGTAGGTTTAGTCTATTAACCCACCGGCAAGAGGAAATTTCTCTCGACGATTTCAAGATTTAACCCGCTTTGATACAATGACAAATTTAGGGAGAATAGATGTTGTATTATCGTGTCCCCATTAATCACCATTACATTACTTATATATTGAACATAACATAAACTTAACCTAATAAATTTAACCTAATGGGCCTTTACCGTAGATATAGACCTACAGTCCAATATCCTTGCCGCTTTAGCTAGAGCATTTGCAACCATGTTGTTTTCGCTAGAAGTGTAGCATATCCACGTATTGCTGAATTCATGACAAGAACCCTACACTCGTCCACCGTACTAGAAACATGTTGAGATAACCTGGATCTCCTTTTAGCATCCTATTAGCTCAAGCATTATGCGTATACAAGATACAATTTTGGATTCCTTTCTTTGCAAGTAAAAGACCTTCCCTAATTTTTAGAATTTTAGCAAACAAAAGGTTCTGGTAAAGGATAGTTTACACACCTACAAACCAATTTCCATCCAGATTTCTGAGAATTCCCCCTATGCTAATGTTATGAAAATTGGAAGTGAAAGACGCATCAGTATGATTCATAAAGTAATATGGAGGGTGGAAATGAAACTTCGGACTAGGGAAGGACACTTGATTAGGATCAAGCCTACTTATAGCCTTCAGGAAGCTCTAGGTGAGATTTTTGTAAGGAGAGTAGTTTGGTTGGGCTGAGCTGAGGTTTTTGATTCAAAGACAACTTGGTTTCTAGCTTTCCAAATCTCAAAGCAAAAGAAAAGGAAAAAGAGATTTCCACGGCAAATTATGCATGAAAAGTTGGGAGGTAAGGTTAGTTTGAATCCAAACCTCATGATTACCAAGCATCAGGGTCCTGGGAGTGGATAGACTCTCTCAAACCTGACGAGTAGAATTAGAATCCCTAACATGTGGAGGGAAACTTCAGGAAAATATTACACTAAGAGCATAAAGAATTGGGAGAAAGGGTTCGAGAGTGAAGATGGGCTTTAGGAGGGATTTTATCTATCTAGAGGAAGAAATAGACTTTAGGGGGGCCCTAGCTTTCCAAATCCAGTCGAGGTTAGGTGAGAGGGTGGGTTTTTAGACCATGTAGGTGGGGGAGACAACTTTTTAGGGCCTCTAGATAGGCCTGAGCCACAGAGAAATCTAGGTCGATGACAAAGTTAGGGAAGGTTGGTATATGGTATGGTTTGGTACAGGGATAGGGGTTGCTAAAATTCGGTTAACACTATATGCAAAGAGATATATAGATGATAAGGATAAGTCCCAATTTCTATTATTGATAAAGTGATGGATTGTAAAATCCACATCATCTTTTAGTAGGGGACATAAATGAGGTTGCGGAGCGACCCAATATCCTTCTATACAAGACTTATACATTTCAACCATTCAATCTCCAGGACATGTTATTCAGACATACGAAAGATTTTATAATTATAAGGTCAAACTAAAATAGAACATAAATCGAACCTCACAGAATTCATGTACTCGCAGCTTGACTTACATTGACAAACCACAAACCTTCCCCTAAACTAGACTCAATTAAACTCGATAAACCTCACTTTAGTCGAGCACTCTTTCTCTCACGTGTTTATAGGTTATGAAATTTTTACTCAAACATATACCAAATCGACTCGAATGGAGGATTTTTCTTTAAACTTGACTATCGTCTTATTCTCTTAAGAAGGTGACAACATGCTTATAAATCATGAGGACTTACAAAAGATTGTAGTTTTCTAAGGTAAGGGTAGAAAAAATATTTGAAAACATGGAGTAAAAAGCCAAGTAGTGGAGGGAATAACACTTCAACATCTATGGCTAGTAGATGTGAACACCACAAAAACTGCAACTAGAAATTCTACAACACATTGCCAATAAGTCAGGATAATACCCATTTTTATCAACTCCAAAAAAATTCATCCTTAACTTTATCCAATCTTACTTTCACTGTTTTATTTTTCTTTTTTGAATTTTTTTCAGATTACTTTTCTCAACTTATTCATCATTCTTTTCATTTTATACTTTAACTATTTCAAGCAAATTTTCTTTCATCATGTTTTCTTCCAATAATTATCGCAAACACGCTTACACATGAACTTTAATGCTACTTCACTTAGCAAAAGTTGGGTAGAGAAATCATTGAAGGTTAGAGGTTGTAATGTAGGTTGATTAAGAGGATGAAATATCAAAAGCTCAACATGGACTAATCAAAAGAAATAATATATATCAAAAGAAAATCTCTAAAGGCTTAAAACAACAAAAAGAACTGCCACAATAATATCAACACATGCATATGTCACATAAGACTTAATGAGTGCTAAGGCAAGTTCAAGAATCCTATTTGAGGAGGAACTATCATACAAGAAAAATACAATACTGATGTAGATGTGTTTCTATCTACAAGGCTTGAAAAATCCTCACTAGGCTTATGCTTACCAAGCAAAATATAGTCTTTCTTTGAGAATGTCAACCAACTTACCACAAACCATTCAAGTTGCAAACACAATCATACCATGAAGGGGTGAATAAAGTCTAACTCAATCTTGTAATATTTAACTACTATATCTAAGATATGCCAAAATCTCGTGAATTATCAATCTCATAAATGAAAATTTATATTTCATTTAATTATGAAAGAATTTCCTAAATTATATGTCATATATGAATGCAAAAACTAAACTAATATTGCACCTAATACTAAGAAAATAATAAATCATAATTCAATTTCGTAGGATTCACGATTGTACTTAACTTGTGTAACAAGTCCTTTAAACCCCTATGTTACCCTAGTGGACGAGTAAGGTTTGGTGAAGGTTTTCATAAGACATACCCACGAAGCCAAAACATGAAAATATGCAAAAGAAAAAGTATAACCTAAATGGATAATATATACAAGTCATGACCAAAAAAGCAAATCCTTCCCCCCAAGATGAATCACTCATTGTCCTCAATGTGACAAAAAATAATAGGGAGGGGATAGGTTTGGAAATATCCACAACTACATGACAAAAACAACTTCAGCAATCACAAAATCAAGTCAAAACAAAAATAAATAGCAAAAAGAGATATAACTTTCAAAAATTTAATGGAGAGAAAAGAAAGAGTATACCAAAGGTGTTGCCTAGGGAAACCCAAAATTGAAACCTCCTCACACATCATAAGATTAATTAACTACACTAGAGTTAATCTTAATGGATGATATTAGAAATGGTGAGGGATATAAAATAGGGAAAGAGAGAATGTGTCAAATTTTTTTAGAGAAACGGATATGAGACTAAAAAAATAGAAGGTGTAACCAACAAAAACTCGTGGATCAGTTAACTTTCAGCCTTATGCTACTCTAAAGGGAGAATCTCAACCATGGGTTCTTCCTCCTGTAAAAATTCCATGATATTGGTCCTTCTCTCAATCTTCTAATCATCTAGATAACTCTCATTTATTATCCACTCCTCATCATCATCATCATAAATATATGATCGGGGGTGATAATTTTGAGTAGAATTCAGCCATGTTGGAAAAAGGGTTGAAATCATTCACTTTTATCACATTGCAAGAAGAAATGTCATGAGAAATGGAGTGACAATTACAACAATAAAGAGGTGGTGTAATGTAAGTTTGGGGTGAAATAATTGGTCTAGTAGATAAAGGCATCTCCCATGCATAAGTATCCTCAGGCAACCACTCAATTAAATCCCAAAAACAATAAGGAGATTGGAAAAAAAATCTTCTATTAGATATATATTCTACCACCATCCTAGTTTCTTCATTTAACCCCTCATAACTCACTAGGTACATATCTCATGGTTCAATTCTATGATGAGGACCAATAAAATCGCTAACTCTATGATAGTATTTCCAAAATATTTCATTCTCATATTGAGGAAAAGAAAAAAGTTGCTCTATAATTAGTAGCATACATGAAATGAATATGGGGTTCATCCGTCCCTACAAAAATTGAGAGTATTTTGATATGATTTATGAGAACCAAAAACATTAGTTACCTAAGAATTATGATTATGTTGCCTATCAAAAGAATTATCCCCATCATAACAATACCATGACTTCATAATATGAAAAAGGAAATAAATCTACTAACAAAAGAAAAAAAAATTATATACAGTTTAATCTCACCATTAATAAAAAAAAAAAAACAAACTATCTCCCGGGCAACGACGCCAAAATTTGATAGGAAAAATAAATAATCTAACTAAACCTGCTAACAATGTAGTAAGAAAGTCAAGGTTGATCCTATAGATAAAAAGTTATTCTATGATTAGCTCTTAAACAATGGTAAAACCAAATAAAATTAAGATTTATATATAATAAGCTAACAAAAGAAAAAAAATGAATATAAGCTTTATAGTTAATTAGTTCCACTAGTATGAATCAATAAAATAATAGTTAATGCCCCAAATTAAATTAGGTTAAACATTCACGATGAGTAATGCGTCCCGAATCACCATAAACATCTCCCGAGTATATATGACTTCCTTAAAGAAGCGGTCATACATATTCCAATGGATTCATGCAAGAAAGAGACACTTATTAACCATAACATCACAATTAAATTCCTAACAATCTAATCTACTTGATTTACCCGTAGAGAAATTCATGCTCTTAATCGAAATATCCAAATTCGTCAAAATCCAAGTCCCGTCGTGATCAAGACAAAGGAATCATAAAAATACATCTTTATTCTAGTATTGGAATATGCACAATCAATTAAGCAAGAACAATTAAAAAAATTCTTTAAAAATTTAAAGAAATAATCATCAATGAATTCATACAAGGGTTCAATTTAACTAGAAACTTACTACCTAGAACTTATCAACATCACTAGATCATGGTCACCTTTTCAATTTTCCAGTGCCACGTGTCACTATCATATCTCTAAAACCTTTGTATTAACACCTACTTAAAAATAGAAACCTCTTACTATAAATAAAGCTAAATGCTCCTTCTCACTATTTTTCACATTTTATATTTGCATATTTTACTTATTACTCATTTGAGCAAAATATGTGACTGATATGCAAAGAAAATGTGCTATGGAGCACATAGTATATGGTGCTCCTGGAGGCACACAATAATTTACAATACAAGGCAAATGGTTTTTATTGTTTCACAAAAACATAGTATTCTAAGTCTTTTTTATAGTTCGATCTGAAATCCATACAAATAAAAGACCTAGACATATAAGATATAATTTCAGAAGGTCATTCTTTTTCAATTCCAATTTATTTTCTTTGTTACAAATGTTCTACTTTTCATGATATATCTCTTTTTTTTAGATTTTGACTACTCACCATTATTAAGGTTTTAGTATTCCACCTAACTCCCTCCATATATATATATATATATATATATAATATAATATAATAATATATATATATATATTATATATATATATATATCTTTTGTTTATTTTGACTGCTTCTTCACGTGTTATTTTGTGTGCGTGATTGATCACAATATAGTTCACCTTCAATCTATTGTTAATAATGACCTAAATATATCTTTTAACTACTAAATAAGATAACTTGCACAACCGAATAGGTAATGTAGTGGTCATTAAATATTAGATCTTTGATGTTAAAAACCAATTTTTGATATTATTGTCCTTTTAGGTTGTAATTAATTAAATTTATGTATATATATTTTTGTTTGCAATTTAATATGTCTTCAAATTAAGTAAGGATATAACGTTCAAGAGGAACATTACAAGGGAGAAGGGGATGAATTATACTTTGTAGTTTTTATAGAATTTTTTTTGAAATTAATAAAGCAAACTGAAAGAGCAATACGAACACGTGGAAATTTATATGAAGAATCTTGTTGATACTCCTTGAGAAGAAAAAAAACCTCTCGTTGGCTTTTAATTGAAATCCTCCTCACATCTTAAAATCTACTCCAAGTTGCTCTATGAACCGGAGTCTCAAACTATGGTCCCCTTTGATCATAGTTCTTCTCTTTAGTTCTTTAACAAAAAAGACTTAACTAGGCCTTAAGACTATTAGGTCACAAGTCGAAAGTTTGCCAAAGAAATTCACATACTTAATAACTCTATTTGAACTAATAAAGTAAGATGTAACACCCTCAAATTTCTTTCTTTTTGAAGAATATATTTTAATATAAAACACTTGAGAAACTTGAGAGTATTACCGCCATGTGATAACGTTAAAGGCTAAAACTACTAGCTACTAATTTAACAATGCAGCTCGTTAACAGCCCACCTCATGTTTCCATTGGAAAGGAACCCTAGCCTCTTCCAAGCAAGTATACTGCCACAGCCTTTGAAGGAGAATTCCTTCATGATGGCAAACGTAAGATCTTTATTGATAAATAGAATTTATTGTTACTACTATGACAAAGGAAATTATAAAAATAACTACTACTAAACTAAGGTATGTATTACTCCTCACTAGCTCCCCCATGCGAAATATGCATCAAATCAACCTGTAAATTCTGCTCGCCAAAAGGGTCATCACAAAGACAAAGCCATAAAACAAACAAACAAAACGCGTGTCAGTAAAAATACTGAGTACATGTATATGCGAAAATTTAAATACTCTATTAAACATTCAAGATATTTTTATAAACCTTCCTTGGATACTTGTAACACTTGTATAATGTAAAGTATATAACTTTAATATATAAAAAAATTCCTTTTCCTTGCGTAGGTAGCTTTCCGGTCTTTCAGGAGTCGCCTGAGGACGAAGAAGAGGAGGAGATAGCCAAAGAAGAGATTCAGCCCAATGGCGCTAGCATCCCTCTTACTGAATATAGCTCATTTCTTAAGCTCCCCGTTGTTGTAGCTTGGCCGGAGGCCATGTTGTACTTAGTTTATTTTGTTTTTCTTTCTTCAATGTTGTAATCCTTTTGGACAAATGAATATATATCATAACTTTTTCTTCAATCTTGCCTTGTTGCGATTTTGTTTTTGTTTGTTAAATACCAAAATGCCTCGTCTAATTCTGAATAAATGCAATTGCTCCAATACTGTTACCACTGATGGACAAATTGAATCCATACTTTACTCCAACACTTACTCAATTTCTCAAGTGTTGCAGTTACTCGTCCTTGACTATAGAAATGTTTCACTTTAATTAAACATGACTTCTGATGATTATCTAGCCCATTGATTTATGGACTTTACAACCATTGGTGTTACTTGTCCGAGAATTGAGAACTGATAGGGTAATCAACAGATGGTTTTGCCTCTGTGCTTTATAAGCCAGTTATCAAGCCGTCCTACCAGTTACCAAGTCGTCCAAGGTCCAATATCATGGATTGATCATTACCTTGGACGGATTCAATCTTAGTCGAAGCCCTGAATCACTATGCCTTGGCTCTCCCCCCCCCCCTTCTTGGACGAAGTGTATACTATGAATCCTCTTTGTTCCAAGAAGAAAAACGGCCATAACAAATGGTGATTTCTGAGGGATAAAAGCATTCAGTGGACTAGTAGTCCGTCCTACTTTCTTTATTTTTCATTTGTAATAACTTATTCCTTTACTAAGGTGGTTATTACTTGGGTGACCTTATGGTTGAAAGTAAGATCCCATTACTAAGGTTTCTTAATTCCGACCTTCCTATTTTAGGAGCTTGATGTTACTCTTTTTAGAGTTTATCAATTAAATGCCATTCTTCATGTGTCAAACCTTATAGATCTGTAACATGTTTGGCCTGTCTCCTTGTAGAAGCACTCGGCGTCAATAAAATTTCCCTTGTTTTACTGATATTGTGGACGCTTTCGTTTTTTATTTCCTTTGTTACTTAATTAAAATTACTTATTTTGGACAATTGTTCAGGCCCATGGTAAGATTCCCCTAAGTAAACAACATTAAATAACAAGTAAAGAAACAAATATAGGGCGAATGTAGAATTGTATCATATGAATTTTGCTTGGCTGATTGCTAAGGTACATGTATACATATCTACTCTTTCATTTCTATGCCGCAGCATTTTCTTTAGGATCTAACAAACTTCCTTAATTAAGTCAGACGTGGTACTTTTTCAAGGTGATTGAGTTCCAGGTTTGAGGAATAGAATGACCATACATGGCTTGAAGACGAAAGGTACCACTTCGAACTTCCTGGATGATTTGATAAGGTCCTTCCTATTTTGGTGTTAGTCTGACTAACTCCTTGGCTCTGCCGATAGCTTTCTTTTTCCTTAGGACCAGATCCCCTACTTTGAGTGGTCGTCTGGTGACCCTCTTGTTAAAGTCACGGGTCATCTGAAGCTTATACAACTGCATTCTTAGCAATGCATTACCCCCGATCTCTAGCACCTGATCCAAATCCGTACGCAGGAAAGCCGAGTTGGGCTCTTCTGAGTATAACATGATTCTCATAGTAGGTTCCTCTATCTCGATGGGCCAGACGGATTCAGAACCATAGACAAGCATGAACGAAGTTTCCCCAGTTGAATTCTTGGTCGTTGTTCTGATGGACCATAATACCAACTGTAATTCTTCTACCCATATGCCTTTTTCATTGTCTAGTTTCTTTTTAATGTCGTTTGATAAGATCTTGTTGAATGCTTCTACCTACCCATGAGCAATAACCGTGAAGTGAGCCTTGATTTCCCGTTCAGCCAAACAGTCTTTGAGTTTAAGAGTCTCAAATTGTGGGCCATTGTCAAAGACAATGGATTGAGGCATGCCGAATCTAGTTATGATGTTTTTCCAAATGAAGCTCTTTGACATCATCAATAGTGATTCCCCGCATTGCTTCAGTTTCAACCCACTTGGTTAAGTAATCCACTACTGCCAACACAAATTTTTTCTAGTCGGCCGCTATGGGAAACGGTCCCAGAATGTCCATGCCCCATTTAGCAAAGGGAAGTGAAAACAAGATTGAGGTCAAATAGTTGGACGGCTTCTGGGGAACGTTACAATGCTTCTGACAACTATCACATTTTTGGCATAGGTAAAAGGCGTCCTCCTTTAAGGTGGGCTAGTAATACCTAGTCCTTAACGCTTTTTTCCCCAATGCTCTTCCCCCTATGTGGGAAGCGCAGGCTCCTCGTGAAGTTCTCTCATACCTCCAATCCATCTTCTCTAGTAATGCACTTGAGAAGAGGGGGGTTAAATGCTTTCTTGTAAAGAGTTTCATCCCAAAGCTCAAACCACTTGTCCCTACCTTTGACATACTTAGCTTTACAGGATCCGAAGGTAAACGACCTATTTTCTTGAACTCTATAATAGGTTCCATCCAAACTTGCCCCCGACTGAGGACCAATACTTGTTCCTGATCAATACTTTTCTTTGACTTCACTTCCCAGAATACTGTTCTTGGAGCATCGCCTTCGGCCGAGCTAGCTAACTTTGAGAGAGCATCAGCCTGGTGATTTTCTGATCTTGGAACCTGGTCGAGAACAAATCACTTTAAGGGTTCGATCTATTCTTTGATAAGACGCATGTATCTGCTCATAGACGCTTCTTTACATTCAAAATCCCCATTAACCTGGCTGACGACTAGCAGAGAATCTGACTTGGCCTCAATCTCTGATGCTCCGGCCACCTTGCACATTTTAATGCCAGCTAGAAGTGCTTCATACTCTGCTTCATTATTGGATGCTTGAAATTCAAATATGAGTGCATATTCAAACTTATCTCCTTCTGGAGATTGACAAATTATTCCTGCCCCACATCCGTTAACTGTAGAGAAACCATCTACCATAAGCCTCCAATGTTTCTTTCCTTTAGCTCGATCTTTTACAGGTTCTATAGTTGGCCGGGTAAGCTCTATTATGAAGTCGGACAAAGCTTGCCCTTTGATTGCCTTTATGGGTTCAAACGTCAAGTCAAACATGTTCAATTCTATTGTCCATTTGAGCATTCGCCCTGAGGCGTCCATCTTTTGCAGAACCTGTTTTAGAAGTTGGTCAGTATAGACTAGTATACTATGGGCCAGAAAATTCGGCCTCAACATTCTGCTCGCCATGAGGAGTGTCAGGCCGAACTTCTCCACCAACAAATATTGGCATTCTGCATCCTTGAGTACATGACTCACAAAATAGACCGGAACTTGCACTGATTCTCTTTCAGCCAACAGAACCACACTCGCAGCTTAAGGCGAGACGGCCAAATATACAAACAATTTTTGCCCCCTGACTGGACTGACCAACCGAGGTAATTGACAGACATGCTCATTTACTTTTTGGAGCGCTTGCTCAGCTTCCTCTGTCCATTCAAACTTTGCCTTTTTCTTAATGGTCGAAAAGAAATGATGACATTTATCCCCAGATTTAGACAAGAATCGTCCTAGGGCTGGTAAGCACCCCGTTAGACGTTGAACTTCCTTCATACTAATACCTCAAGGTATCAAATAGAAGAAAAAAAAATCATTCCCAAATAAAACTAAACACATGGTATCAGGTTTCAAGTTCTAAACCTATACCACTTTGGTTTCATTCCTGATTCCGAACCCATACCACTATATAAAGCAAACCCCCCCGTAGTAAGTTTTGTTTCTATGAGTTTAGCAAGGTCCATAGAAGTGAGGTGCGATCGGCCCATTGCATGGCTGTTAAGGCAAGACAATGAAGGTAGCTCTAATTGTAGCTTTTCTTGTTTCCTCTTGTTTATACTTGTTGCCAAAATAAATAGCTACAGTTCATACTTAAATTTTCTCCCTAAATAATGTTGCAACATTAAAATTAATTTCTTCTATATTGTCCACATAGGACATAAAATAGAGACTTTTATTTTAAAATTTATGAGAAAAACCGCTAATTAAGGTCCTGTGTCGACATCACTATAGGTTTTCAGCTATTGGTTTTGTGAGTATAAAAGGGAAATTCTCAGTGGTAGCCTTCAACTTGGCTTTTTATCATTGGTAGCTAAAAAAATTTATTATCAGAATTAACCTTGAGGTTTTGGCCAAATACCACATTAATAACGATTTTTCGTAAAAAAGTATTGTTGGAAGGGTTATTTTTAAACTAAGTATGGTTCCATAAGCTAGAATAATATGAGTTTTCTTTATAAAATCTATTTTTGTCTTTGTATCTTATTAAAAACTTATTTTCACTCGATTTTACAAAAAATATGAACAAAAGAAAGTATGTCAAGGACAATTTATGTTATTTTATACAGTAGAGAACTTAATTTATTTTATATAAAGGGAAGGGGGAGCAATGGTGTCCGCATAAAATGATCCCCTACCCTTATTCTCATAATAAATCACTAGTGGAGAAAATCTTATCTGTCACTACAAAACCGCATCAGAAAATTAAATGAAAAAATAAGAAGGAAAGTTGGGAGAAAAATCTGATGCGATTCTCTTGTAGACCGCATCAGATTAAAAATCTGATGCAGTTTTATTGAAATTTGATGCGGTTTCTAGAACCGCATCAGATTTTCTCATTTTTCTTAAAAAAATCGGAGATCGCGACCCAGTAAACTCGTGGCCTATTTCTTTACCTTATAACCCTAGCCCATTTCCTTAGGCGCCCTCTCAGACTCGCGCCTTTTCAAACCCTAATCCCTCTATCTCTCCTCTCCTCTTCTCTCCTCACTCAACCCTGTTCTCTCCTCCCTCTCAAACCCACAACGCTCTCCTCTCTCTCTCTCCTCACACAACACCCAACTCTAATCTCTCCGCTCTCTCCTCTTTAGATCTGCTCTTCCCCCCTCCCTCTCAAACCCACTAACACCGCAGCCACGCGTCGAATTCATTGTCTTCTCGTCGAATTCATCGTCGAATCTGTCGTCGTTCTCGTCGTTCATCGTCGAATCGAAGACATCATCTTCACCAGATATTTTCATTTCGATTTTTTTTTATCACGAAGCCATCAATTTATCGATTTTTTATTTCGTTTGTTCCGCTTTGAAATTTGTATATAATATAATAATGAAATTCATTTTTAATTTGTATAATCTAATTTATTTTTTGTTTATAGAATATTTGTTCTTTAATTTAGTTTGCAGATCTGGGTTTTTTCGAAATTTATTTTATTTTGTTAATGTTTAATTGCTGTAAATTTGTCCTTTTTTTATTGATTAATTTCGTAATTTTTTTTTGCTGTTGATACCTAATTTTTTTTTTTATTGTTGATACTCGCTATTACTTGTTGCTGTTGATATGCCAGTTGTTAGCAGACGCTATTTTTTTTTGGAAACCTTCCCGTACTTTCTGATGCGGTCTTGTTCAAAACCGCATTAGTATCTAACGAATCTGATGCAGTTTTGGACCGCATCAGATTATTTCTCATAGCTGCTGCGAGCCCACCTGAACCGAATCAGTAAGTCCGATTTTGACCATATCAGATGGGCTTTATTCCACTAGTGAATCATTTAATTAATAATAAGAATAAATTTAAAAGAAAATCAACTATCGTTAATATGTCAAATAATTATCTATTTGACATAATTGTCAATTAATACAACTTTCAAAAAATATTCCATTTAACATTGATTCCATGATGAGGAAAGTTGCTATATGAAGGGAAAAGAACCTTGAAACTACATACGATTCAAATTTTTTACTTCATACAGTATAAAAACCATTATTTTATTTAAAATTTGAATTACAATTAAATTAAATTCTTAGACAAAATCCATTCATTATTTGCCATCCCTATAAGAAGTTCGTTCAACTTTGTGCAAATGGGGTATATAACAATTATCAAACATTTTCAAGTGGAAACACAGTCGAAATTTTGGCAATTTATTGCTCCGTATATATTGTGTTTGATCGCTCTGAACATTGTCATGTACGAAATCATTGTTTTTTCTAATTATAGCCTAAATATCATGAAAAAGTATATGTTAATCACGAATAAGTTGACATATATATTACGTGCATAACTCTTTAATATAAAAGAAAGGAATGATATGATATACGATAACCTTATGAAAAATTATCAAGTGACCTTTATATTTAAAAACTATAGCACAAAACCTCAAATTTAACATGCATCACGTGTATAAAATGTTAGTTATAAAAAACAATCTTCTTAATAATTATTTATAACAAATGATAGTAATTATTAATACCATATTTTCAAAGTTAGCCAAACCTCAAAACTATTTCCTTTTTTTCCCCCCCCTAATCTCTTACTTTCTCTTTGTTAGTGACGAACTGCAATCTAGTGATGGTCAGTGTGACTGTGAGCAACAAATAGAAAACGAATTGCAGCACAACTCGGTGCCTTCGTATTACTAGGGCAACTTCAACCTTCATGAAATTGTTTGTATTCGGCAATTCAAAATGTCGTTGATAGTATTAGATGAACTCGTCCAATCCCTAATCTCCAAAAAGGTTAAACTTTCTTCCTTTGCTTCCAATTCAAAATTTCTCCTTCATATTTATTTTGTAGATTTTACTTCTAATACCGTAATTTGATGCCGCATTTTCAATTTAGCAATTTTCTGTATAAATCTGATATAATACTTATATTAATCTGTTTCATGTTAATTAATAGGGGCCAGAGAAATTGACGGAGCAAGAAGCGGCTGTCTTTGCTCGGTGCAAGTCTCAGGTCTTTAGGAACTGTGCTATCGGAGGTTCAGTTGCTACAGGTCTTTCTTGGATGGGTAAATTAGGATTTCACCTAAACACTGGTTTTCATTTTCTATAATTGGGTTCAATAATGTTTGCAGTTGTGCCAGTTGATTAATTTGTTGGTAATCTTTGCTAATGATTAATGAATTTCCATTCCATCTAGTTATTGCCTTATTGCCGCTACTTGAAAGATAAACTCTCCCTTAAATCAACATGAAAAAGATAAGGAGAAAAGACAATAAGAACTTGGAAAGGATTTATGTTATGTTGAATTGCTACTGTTATATCGAGAAATTCCTAATGGTTAAAAGCTTTAGCGATGAGGAAGGATTTATCTTGGGTGTTGAATTGCTAATGTTTTATATTAAATTAGAAATGTTCAACGTCAAATCTATTACTCACAAACTATATTAGGATAGTTTTGTATGGGTAATATTTATTTTAAACATAAATATCAAGGAAAAAAATTGCGGACACGATCGCGGTAACGTTTGCGTTGTTGTGGAAGCGACTTGTAATGAATGAATTGAACGGATTGCGTCCTATGCAGCGTGAATTTTTGAAAAAATTCACATTAATATGTTCTAACCTTATTTACATTGTTTTAGCTTATGAAGCATTAATACAACATAATATTATCAAATCTATCAAAATATCATGTTTCATTAGCTATATAATTAATTCATTAAATAGTTCTGGCCAATGTTTGAGAAGAACAGAGGTAACGGGGATAAAAACGTTTTGACGTGGCGAGTTCGCGTTAGGAAGGGATAACGTGGCGAGAAGTATGTGAATTTTATTATGGCGTTCCATAACGCGATAATCCAAAATCTGTTGTAGAACAACCATTTTGTAACGGAACGGAAGAGTTTTAATTTGATGATAAATATACAACATTAGTGATCTGAAATGCACAAAATTTGCAATTTAACATATAATTACAAAGATGTTAGCAACGGAGTTCATAGCTGTCAAGAACTTGGGAAGGCTTAGGTTGTATTATGAGAAATATATAATTTCCAATATACATAAAATTGTCCGGCACATATGCAATTTTTATGCTAAATAGTAAATACAACACTAACATAATATCATGACATAGGGAGGTTTTGGCAAGGCTGGAGAGCAGGGGTTACTGTGCGGAGTTGAGTGGAGAGAAAAGTTACTGAAATGGAGTAAGGTTTCGTAGGATAGGATTTTGGTTTGGATCAGGTTTCTGACCAGTGGGGATTGGCACAGGTGGCTTGCAATGAACTGATCTTGGGGGGGGGGGATCATTTTAGGCAGCAGCTTTATAAGTTAGTTATTAGTGGCGTGAAGAAGAAGATAGAGAGAAGAAATTATAGATATATAGAGAGAGGGAAAGGTTCTTGATTTTTGTGAGAATTTCTTTACTTTCATTTGCTTTCTTTGAAGCGATTCAAGCCTATAGAATGGAACAATGGTTGATACTATCTTTAGTTTTTGTAATTTTCACTTAATCGATACAAAACTGCATTCTGTTTCCCTCCCCAATCTTCAACTTCTTCTTTCTAGTTCGGAAACATGCCAGGAAGATTCTATTTCTCCGATAGGCCCTCTGCCAGCTATGTCTATTTATAGAAGATGGAAGGAAAATCTCAAATGAGGTATTGGAAAACCTCATTTGACACTGGTACAACACTTTCCTCCATATGTCAACTCAATGCTTTCCTTTTAATGCGTTTTATGGTAGAATTCCCCTCACTTGGGTTTGAAAAGGGTACTACTACTACTACAGTTTTCACTTTAGAAGACATACTCATTGAAAGAGACGTCCTTCATGAGGATTTGAATTTCGAAAACATATTTTTGTGAGGGCTCAACAGAAAATGAAGGTGCAAGTGGATGCTAGCAGAAGATCTTCAGGTGGTTGACATGGTGTACCTCACATTGTGGCCTTACAGGCAGAATCCTTGTTCTAGAGACTTTTGCAAAACTGGCTGCTAGGTATTTTGAACCCTATGAAGTAATTGAAAGGGTAGTCTAGGTGGCCTATAAATTACAACTTCTCCCTCTGCCAAAATTCACCATGTTTTTCACATTTCCAGTTGAAGAAGGTCATTGGCAGTGCCCTTGTCTCTACAGAATTGACAACTCATCTCTCTGCTGCTTTAGTGTTAGAAGTGGTAGGAGGCTTTGAACACTCAGCAGACCCAGACTACAGCAGTGGAAGTGTTAATCAAATGGGAAGGCCTTCCCGCATTTGAAGCCACTTTGGAGCAATATCCATAGACAACTTGTCTTCCCAATTCTCTCTCTCTCCAAGAACTGCATCAATAAGACACAAGTATCCGGGTTTGACTTTCGATGTTTATAATATAATAGTTCACTTCATAATCAAAGCCGTAATGCGGTTTACCTTACAACCTTTAATTATTTCTTTGGGCATTTAGAAAATTTCAGATGTAATTAAAATGTGGTTTCAGATGTAATTATTTTTTTGGGCATTTAGAAAATTTCAGATGTAATTTTCTAAATGCCAAAGTATCTCCTATCTAGTCATTTTATGTTTATCTTTTAAGCTTTTCTAGCTAGAGTTAAACTAGGATTACTGAAATATAAATTGCTGATTTTCGGCCATTGAAAAAAGAGAGTTGAATTTTGATTAAAGTTAATTCTGTTGTGAGTTAAAGTTTCGTTGAGAAAGCAACGTTTCGCTAAGAAGCAAAAACCCTCGTTGATATTTAACCGTGAAAGTTGAATATCTCCATATCAATTTCGTCCATCAAAATCCTAAAACACCAAAGGTATTAGAATTTTTTACAAGAAACCATATGTTTAATTAAAGAAATCCAAAAACTACATCCATAATTCAAGCCTTACCCGTGATTTCTTCCCCAAGAAAACACATCAAGTGAGGCCAAGTCTCCATGGCCACAACTTGGAATTCTAACCACTAAACTACAACCACCACTTGATGCGGGTGCGTTGGAACTCGGAATTGAGATTTTTTTTTTGGTTTGTTGGAAAGCTAACAAGAACTTCTACCATGTGTTAAAATTTCGGTGCGATTGAAGCACTGACAAAGTTTCAAAAAGCAATAACATTTGCGTGAAATTTCTACCGCACCAGTTGGACACCAACACATTGCGAAGGCGCGTGTAGTATCCGATTTCAATGATTTTGGCTCATTGGATTTCTAACTTCCTAAAGATTGCCATGTCAAAATTTCACACCATTTTAAGAATTAACGAGTTTTATGAAGCCTTAAACTTCCATGACACCGGAACTTGCCGACGTCAAACCATGCTAAATGATGAGGTTGCTAGTAGCTCATCAAGTGGTGATCATGAGGTTTTACTTGCTAAAGGTATGGGGGACAGCCAAGGGAGGTTTAGTGAAGCACATGGTCCGAGTTTGGAAGCTACAAGGGCGTGCATGGTAGTCGCCATACAGTGCTAACCACTGTTCGCCATACAGTGCTAGCCACTGTTCAAGGAGCTAAGGTAAAGATCGACGTGGAAGGTTGTAGTATTAGTTTCCTAGTTCTGTTAGGAGAAGGTAATACTTAGTCTCCTAGTTCTGTTAGGAGCAGGTAATCCTAAGCCATGTTGGATTAGGAGTATGTAGAGTCTTTATGTTTTTGGAGTCTTAGGAGTCATGGTTTTGCCTACGTTCTTAAAACAGTGGATTTTACGTGACTTAAGGGTGTTAGGAGTCTAGGACTTAGAGACATGTTCTAAGCCTAATTAGGGTTATGTTATTTTCCTATAAATAGCTTAGAATGTACGTTATTTTAACACGAAATAATATCAAGAGTTTAAAGAAACGTTTGTTCATCAAATTGGCGACTAGTTTTGTTTGCTTGGTTGATCAAATTACCGAGTGTTTTCTTGTGAGTTTCCAAGTAAATCTTCGAAGAGTTTGTGAGTGTTATGAGTATTCCAATACTAACAAATTTAAAGCCTTAGTTTAGGATCCAAGAATCGAGTTCTTGAACCCAAACTAAACGTTTCAAAGAATAGAGTATTCTTCTTTGATTCTTTATCTTTCGAATTGTAAGGTGTGAGATTACTTCTCCACGTTACACATCACTAAAAGTTTTCATAGATGAATTCTTCGTGAAGTCACTACAAGTACTTGCCGAAATTGCTAGGGAAATTAAAGAGAGTCATGATAGGCAAGTTAGATTGCGCCTTGAATATGAAGAACTTCACAAGGCAATCACGCATGAATCTACTCCAGTGGTCAATACAATGTTTCCTGTAAAGTTGTTGCAATGTTTTTGAAGTGTCCAAGACTTGGTCACGTGGCACAACGATGTCCCAAAGAAGAGTACTTTTCGAAGGAAGAACATGTTTGATATGGGCACAAGTGATTGAAGAAAAGAATGTGTCATTACATGGTTTTGACGCTATAGTTCGCTCGTTGTTGGATCAAGATCCAATCTTTGACATTCAAGATGCGTCAAAAACTACACCTTGAATTGTCACCGTTGTTGAATCGGCTTCTAGCCCACGTTCTTCTCCTATTTTCGGTAACATAAGCGACAACTCATGGATTGCTCCCTATGGTTCTCGTTCAAGACTAGGTGACTACGTCGGTTAGGCATCACTTTATGTCTGATTAATGGCGTATATATGATTGGTTGTGAGAAACCGCTCACTGTTCATGGCATGCTCATTCTTGCCAATCATAGGTGTCAAGTGTGGATGGTTGCTTGGCAACATTGGAAATGGAGGACAAGTTCGTTTCAAGAGGGGGAGTATGTCGCGTAGCACGAGTTGGAATCTCTCCTACTTGTCCTAGTTCACTTAGGACTCTATGATGTAGTTTCCTAGTTCTATTAGGATCCCGTGTAGTATATTATTTTAGTTGTTTTAGGAGTGAATTATTTTATTAAATTAATGTTAGGCGTGTGATTAGGAGTTTAATTAGCTTTAGGTTTCTTTATGTTTATCGCCTAGTAGTTGGATGTGTAAACGAGACTACACTTGATAAGTTGATACCCTAGTATCTCGAATCTAGTTATTTTATGTTTATGTTTCAAGCTTTCCTAGTTAGAATTGGATTAGGATTATTTATGTATAAAGTGCTGATTTTCGACCATAATAAAAAGAGAGTTGAATTTTTCTAAATGTTAATTCCTTTGTTAGTCAACGTTTTGCTGGAAAGCAACATTTCGTTGATAAAGCAATATTTCACTCAAAAAGCAAAATACGTAGTTGATATTTATTCATGAAAGTTGATTATTTCCATATCCCTTTTAATATGTCTTCTATTATAATCCGAAAACACCTAAAGAAATAAAATTCCTTTCTAAGATACCATACGTTTGATTCATGAAAATCCAAGAAACTAAACCACATTCATAAGTCGAGCATTACCTCTGATTTCTACCCCAAGAAAAAACACATCAAGTGGTGTGGTTGCTGGGATCCGAGCCAAGTCTCCACGATCATAACGTGGGATTCTAACCCTAAACTACAACCACCACTTCATGTGGGTGCGTTACAAGTCGGAATTTACTTGGTGTTAATTTCAGTGTAATTAAAGCGGTAACGAAGTCGTAGAAAGCAAAAACAATTGTGTCAAACTTGTGGAAGACCAGTTTGTCACCAGTAGTTCGTGACAACGTGTGACAGAACGTGTAGTAACGGATTTCAATGATTTTTGGCTCGTTGGATGTCTGACATCTTGAAGTTTGTCGTGTGAAAATTTTACACCGTTTTAAGAGTTAACGAGCTATGTGAAGCCTTAAATTTCCATGACATCGCACTTGCTGACGTCAAACCATTCGAGGAGCTTTCATAGATGAATTTTTTGAGAAGTCACAAGTAATTGCCGAAATTGCTAGGGAAATCAAAGAGAGTCATGATAGGCAAGGCAAACACGGATGAATGTACTCCAACGATCGATAAAATGGGTCCTGTAATGTTGTTGCAGTGTTTGAAGTGTCAAGGACTTGGTCACGTGCAACAACAATGTTCCAACAAAGAGTACGTTACTAAAGGAATGGCACAAGTGATTGAAGAAAAGAATGCATCTTTGGATGGTTCCGACTCTATAGTTCACTCATCGTTGGATTAAGATCCCTTAAAGATTGAATCTTCGAATTGTCACTCACCAAGATCTGATCTTTGATATTCTAAGATGCGACACAAACTAAACCTTGGGACTTGGGTTGTTACCATTGTTGAATCGCCTTCTACCCACGTTCTTCTCCTATTTTGGGTAACATAAGCGACAACTCATGGATTGTTCCCTATGATTCTCCTCCAGTGTCTACGATGGTTATGCATCACCTTATATGTGATTAATGGCGTATGTAGTAGTGATTGTGAGGAACCGGTAATTGGGTCATGGCACGCTTGTTCTTGCCAATCATAGGCTTTACATGTGGATGGTTGCTTGGCTACTTTGGAATTCGAGGACAAGTTCTTTTCAAGAGGGTGAGTATGATGCCTAGCATGAATTGGAGTTTTCTTCTACAAGTCCTAGTCCATTAGGACTCTATATGTAGTTTCCTATTTTTAGTCCTATGTAATATAACGTTTTAATTGTTTTAGGAGTGAATTATATGATTTATGTTTTATTTAATTATTATTAGGTGTTTCATTAGCTTTAGGTTTCTTTATGTTTATCACCTAGTAGTTAGGCATGTAAAGGAGACTACACTTGGTACCCAAGTATCTTCTATCTAGTTATTTTATGTTTATGTTTTAAGCTTTCCTAGTTAGAGTTAGATTAGGATTATTTATGTATAAATTGCTGATTTTCGGCCATAATAAATAGAGAGTTGAATTTTGATCAAAGTTAATTGCTTTTGTGAGTTAAGGTTTCACTGAGAAAGCAGCATTTTGCTGAGAAGGCAAAAACCCTAGTTAATATTAAAGTGTGAAAGTTGATTATCTCCATATCCCTTTTACTATTTCGTTCATTATAATCCTAAAACACCAAAAGAATTAGAATTCCTTTCAAGAAACCATAAGTTTAATTCATGAAAATCCAAGAGACTAAACTACATCCATAATTTGAGCGTCACCTGTGATTTCTACCCCAAGAAAGCATGTCAATGAATCTAAATGACAATTTATCATAACAAATTAAAGATATTGAATTTGATGCGAAAATAAACATTTATTTCATGTAATTATATAATACCTTTGATCATTCATTAGTTAAATTATTTAAAATATATATTTTACATTTAAAAGATATTATTCCGTAAGATTCAACTAAAATTTTGAGTCAATCGGGTCGGGTTTCGATTGGACCCTCACCCTAACCCTAACCCTAACACAAAACTCGTGTGTTCATCATCGGGTTCAGGTCTTTCTATCTGGGTTCCATTGAAAGAAACTCTGGCTTAAAACCTAAGATAATCGGATGAGGAGTTGTCGAGTTCTCGGGTTTGGTCATTTTTGAACAGGTCTAGTTGAGATAGATCTAACAAGATCATAAGACTACGCTTTCTCCTACATGTATAATTAACGATGGTAAAAGTGAAGTATATGTGAACATTATGAAGAGTACAAAAGTACAACGTGTGTAGATTAACAAGAGACACAGAGGGAGTACATGAGAGCATGGTCTTGTTTCTTGGCAATTTTTTTGTGTGGTGATTTGATCGACTTGTTATTTGTTTAGCTATGTGTATTGCATTACATTATTCCAACTCCATTACAAGATGCGCCAAAGTCAATGTAAGAGGTTTGATGTCTGCAACCTACTCTTTGCAATAAAAGAGAGACTATTCTGTTAGACCTTTGTTCCAAAAGGCAGCAACCATTTGCTTCTTCACAAGAAGTGAAAGCACAGGCAACATAGTAAATCATGTTGACTTTGTCCATTATAATTCAAAGCCAAACAACAGGAAGTGTATTGATCTTATCTCATTCTGTTTGCTGTCTAATTAGAATCTCTTTGTTTCTGCAGCAACAAGAAAGCTGAACTCTTTTAGTCGTCTGGCCCTTGCTGGAGGTAGTTGATGCTCTAGCTCTTATGTTTAATTCTTCACTGATGTGCTAGGTGATGATTATCAAATTTCTTTCACAAAATATTCTCTTGGATTATTGTATAGTGTCATTATAGTCCCAAGCTTGCTATTTTTTTTCGAGTCAGTTCATTTTTTAGTTTTTGTAGATTTCTAGCTTGCAGCCAAAGATTCTGGAAAGCAGCTACCTTAATTTATAAATACTCCTTTGATGAGATTTAAAATGCATTTGTCATTTTATATATTAATCCTTTTACGGATAATGAAATGTACTCCCTCTGCCCCACACAATAATCTGAACACACATAATATAAGGAAAGTTGTTTAGTGGTTATCAAATGTTGTTTTATTAAAAAACTAGATTTAAATGCACGCAATGTGTGCTTTAAGTTATAAAAATATTTTAAAAGATGTAAAATATTACAAAAAATAAAGGGCATTTAACTTATTTCACGTGGATACCAAAGTCCTCAATAGTTGCCTTATATAATAGAGATATATTTTGAAAGATGTAAAACATTTTAGAAAATAAAGGGCATTTAAGGTATTAAAGTGAACACCAAAGTCCTCAAGAGTTGCCTTATATAATAGAGATAGATGTGATAGGAGTTTGTCAGGTACTTTTATTGGATGAGAGAGAATGAGAGAATGTTGAGTATTTATAATGAAAGAGTTGCCTTTGCCCTTTTGGGATAAAAGGGTTTCAGAAAACTAATATAATAAAAGTGGGACCATATCTAAAGTGGAAATGTTCAAACTAATACGGGACAAACAAAAAGGGAAGTGTTCCAGAAGGAGTATATTGTCAACAAGAAAAAAAGACAACATATAGAACCAGCTATAATTTTTAATTTTCTGTACTAAGGAGTATAATTTTAAATTTTCTGTACTAAGGAGTATGCCAAACTGCTGTCAACTTGACTTTTTTGGAGATGCTCCAGCCAGATTAGTCATTTCTCAATCCAGAATATTCTTGGGTCCCATAGATAATTATATTGCTGGTATGACATGTAATTTATATATGACTTTAACTTTCTTTCAGTCTCAAACCTATACGGCCACTTATTTTGATTGTTCTTTACAGTTGTGAAAAGATTTAAATCTTTGAAATATTTTTGACATTTGAGTTAAACTTAATCAGCATAAACATCTATTATTTTGGGCAAATCTTTAATGTCTCCATGAAATTCTATACCCTTGCACTTGTATGGCAATGGCTTCCAAAGTAACTGGACGAAATATTATGTTCATGTTGCTTCAAATTCGACATTTTTTGCTGATTTTGGTCTATGTTTATGACGACTAAAATTGTTTGTCCGTGCTTAATTCTTTGGTGAACTACATGACTTGGATATTTCCCATTGGCATCATAGCTTTCTATGCTAATGTTGCATTAATGCCATCTTACATGAGAAATCATTGTCTTTACTGTCTTCAGGAGCAAGTTTTCTTACGGCAATATGGAGCTTACATAAATCAGTAGACTCGTGTGTTGACCATATTCTTGCAATGGATGGGAGTCGGATGCAGTATGAGCTGAAAAAGATGTAGGTATTTTGTCACACACTGGACACTACTTAGAATGTTTCCAACATATGATCTTTGATTTGAAATGGGAGTCATGATGTTGCATTGACCAACTTACAAGACGACAGTATTCCTGGTCTTTGTGTCTAGATTTGTGCTAGTGTTTACTTTGGTACGTAACTTGGTCAATGGTGATAATGTGATATTCCTTTTCCATCTACCAGTTTGATTTCTAACATCTTTTTTTTGTGTGTGTTTTCGGGAGAGGGGGTGAGGAGGAGGTACTCAACTCTAGAAGTACAGAATGAACTATATTAATTAGGTTTGTCATGAACTTAGCACTGAGTAACAGTAGAAATTACGTTACGCCGCTACATTGTGATGGATTATCACGCAGTTAAGAGTCAGAATGACTTGCTTCCATAGATTTTGATGTGCAGGGGTTGAATCACCAAACGGATATTAATTAGGTTTGTCATGAACTTAGGATTAGTAAAAATTACCTTTATGCTGCTACATTGTGATGGATTATCACACAGTTAGTCAGAATGACTTGCTTCCATAGATTTTGAGGTGAAGGGGAAGAATTACCAAATGGGTATGTAAAATCCGTTTCTTTGCCATATAGGAATTGAATCTGGCGGTGAAATAGATATTTATAATTGCTCTAGGCCTTAATAAGACCCATTGTTTTGTTAGAGCCAGAATGACTTTTCATGCATGTTTATCACAAAGTTCTGAAATTTCTTCATTTTCTTTCTTTCCTTCTGTTCTTTGCCTCTTTTGGTAGGCGGTAAAAAGTAGTAAAGGTAATGAAATGAATTCAATCATGTAAGAGCATTTTCGTGGTGATGTCCTTGTAAATAAACTCCATCTTCAACCATGTCTTATTCTCCATATAGTTTTATCCTATGTTACTCCGACACGGATACGGGTGTCGTATCCAAGTAGGGATCGGAGGATTCGACACCATACTCCATAAATTTGGCCGATACTCCGACACGGTCAAGAGAGTGTCTTGACCAATATTATAGACACGTCTATCATTGAAAGTGTCGGGAAAAATTTCCGACACGCTATGTTGATAAAAAAAAGTTATATTGGAATAACTAATATATTTTCAAAATTATGAAATTAAAAAAAAAGAGATTTGATTTAATAACTAAATTGTTATTAAAGGGTTGAAAAGTCAAAGATTAGATAAAAAAAGCTACTTGACTCCGACACCCTCTTGCACCCGCGTGTTGACTCGACACGACGCGCGACACGCGACACGCCTTGAAATGGGCGTCGATACGCGTATCGTAAAAGTGTCGTCTATCGGGCACTCATTTGGCAAAAGTCAGAAAAAAAAAAATGAGAAAGAAACGCAGAGAGAAAAGGGGGGGAAAATCGGATCTAGAACTGAGAAACTAAGTCACCTACTGTCGTCGACCGCCATCTCCGGCAACTCCGCCTTCGCATTTTGTGCTTCTTCGTATCTGCTGGAGATTTCTGCCATGAAAGGAGAAGTCCTTGCTGTAGAAGATGATGCGTGGTTTTTATTTTTTTTTACTGTAGGTGACCTAAGTGTGTAGGTGAGCTAAGTGTAGTGTACTATATTTTTAAAGAAATGGAGATGCAATACACTTTATTTTATTTGACAGCTGTACTCTTTTTAAAAAAAAAAACAAAAGGCAAAAGGTGATAGCTTTACTCCTCTCTCTTTTTGTGTACTTGTTAGCTTTCTTCACTCCTTTAATCTTTGACTTTTCAACCCTTTTAATAACAATTTAGTTATTAAATCAAATCTTTTTTTTTGAATTTCATAATTTTTAAAATAATATAGTTATTACAATTTAACTTTTTTTTTATCAACATAACGTGCCGGGAAATTTTTCCCAACACTTTCAATGATAGACGTGTCTATAATATTGGTCAACACACTCTCTTGATCGTGTCGGAGTATTGGCCAAATTTATGAAGTAGGGTGTTGGATCCTCCGATCCCTACTTGTATACGACACCCGTATCCCTGTCGGAGTAACATAGGAAAAAAGGAGTGAAGAAAGCTAACAAGAAATCAAAAAGAGAGAAGAGTTAAGCTATCACCTTTTAAAAGAAAGAGTACAACTGTCAAATGAAGTGTACTGCATCTCGTTTTCTTTAAAAATTTAGTACAATACACTTAGGTCATCTACAGCAAAAAAAATAAAAACCACGCATCATCTTCTACAACAAGGACTTCTCCTCTCATGGCAGAAATCGTGCGAGGAAGCAGGAATGCGAAGGAGGAGTTGCCAGAGATGGCGGTCGACGACGGTAGGTGACTTAGTTTCTCACTTCAGGTTAGAGAGTTCGAAAATTTTGAGAAAAACACCCTAGATCTGATTTTTTTTCCCCCTTTTCTCTCTGCATTGCTTTCTCATTTTTTTCTCACTTTTGCCAAATGAGTGTCCGATAGGCTACACTTCTCCGATATGTGTATTGACGCCCATTTCCAGGCATGTCGCGCGTCGTGTCGAGTCGACACGTGACACGCGGGGTGCAAGAGGGTGTCGGAGAAATGTAGGTTTTATCTCCACTCAATATTGAGTTCCAAAGTGGTACTAGATAATTAAATTTTATATAGGTATTTGGGTTGGAGAAATGTCACCAATTTATATGGATATTGACATGAAGTTTTCCTTGTAAAGATTATGGTAGAATTCATTGCATGCCAACCATTTGATACAGCCTATCAAATGGGCCTCAAAGGATATGATAGCATGGGGGGAGGGGGTTCACTACATATAATATGTCAAACTACTCAAAGTTCTAAATTATAATGTTTTTACAGAATTCAGAACATACTATGTATCTGATCAAACCCTAACTCAAATCTAATCTTTACATATATCCCCGTATGAGGGGAGATTCAAGTAGAGGTGATCATTTGCTGGTTTGGGTCGAACATGGTCTAGGGCCTTGTTCCAATGGGGCTATCTGGAAAAAAAAACCAAGCCTTTTTTTTTTAATTTGCTCGAGTCTCCACACATTGTCTATACCGGCCTAATGAATGGGCGGGGCTTGTCCACGGGCTAACGAGCCTAAATGTCCTCTAAAAAAATAATATTACTTCATAATTATCATCTTCTAGAAAAAAGAGAAGTTTTACTCACATTCTATACGGTAAACAACAAAATTTTATAAACTATGAAATATAAAAATTGTAAAATGAAATGAAATTTAATCAGTGAGTAGACTTGTAATACGAATCCGGCATTGTTTTTTTTTTTATTATTATTTTTTATTTTATAATCGACACATAGCATTACAAATTACCTGTTCTAAAACAAAAAGTGCAAACTAAAACTCTTAATTTTTCCCGAAGCTTCAAAACAAAATTTCTTGAATAACATTAACGGATTAGATAGTAGGCCCAACCCATTATAACAAGTATCTTACCCACATTCTCCCATTAATTTTAATGGCTTGTGAGGTTCCATGCTATGGTGAAATTTTTGCCATGCCCCTTCTCTAATTATCCCCTACCCGTGTTTGGTAGCAGGGGGTTTTGCCTTGTTTCTCAAAAAAAAAAACCCACCTGAAAAGTACCAAAACAAAAACAACCCTTTCACGAACCACCAAAAGTTATTCATCATCATCATCATTAATGTTTAATATTAGTGTGTAGGTTATGAAGGATGCAAGGGAAAAAAACCAGAAAAGCACAAATTATTCCTTATGACACACACATCTCTGAAAGCATATTCCCATAAGGCTTAAGAGATTGGGTCCAATTGATGTCTGAGGAAACTTATATTCCTACTTTTGCCATTTCTTTTTTAAAAAATCATAAGGCAAATGGGAGGGGTTACTTTACTAACTAATAGGTAAATCTTAATGCATAGCTCCAAATTATTTTTTATCCAGGTGCTAAATTGTGATTCCTCTCCTTAGCATACAATGTTAGGAAGATGTTAGAGAGGGTAAATGGACAAATTAATTAAATCAAGCTAAACCCGTAATAATCCAATCATTCCTTTTACTGTTGTAGATTTTTTTTTGATTAATTCATCCACTTATTTGTCTATCATCCTTCTAAGTCTGCTTGTCAAGGAGATTCATTGCAAGCAATTCGAAACAGGGGAAGTACTATCTATTTCGTAATATGTCTCTGCATTGATCTTTCTACTGTCCTATTTTAACAAACTTGAAGAAATCATTGGCATTTGACTGAATCAAATGTCTGGCATAGTTTTTATCTATTGAAAAGCAGTTCTATAGTTTGTCATTTAGATTACATTCCTATCAAAGATCTGGTGGAAACAAGTTAGGTGGGAGGGTTATGTTGCAGCTTTTTGAACTTATGCCTGTTTGAACAAGAGATTACATGCGGGGTTCGCTTGTTTTATATGACCCTATTCACCCTTCTCAAGGTGGAGCCTCGTTGGACATATCGAGGGTAATGACTGGTACCAAACTTGATCTTCTGTTTCTTTTTCTGCTTTCTGTCTTCTCTATATATAATCATTCCTCCACTTCTTTTGGCTTAAATGATCGTGCGCCAAATCAAATATCTGATTCTGTACATTACTGTGCTATGATCATGGCAGTTTGGGGCACTTTTCCATGCCACGGTATATGGTATTGATATGATTCCGTGAACGAAATCTGCTTAGCTTCGAATAACCTTCACTCAGTTAATCTCCACTAAGGGTTCTAATTCACTTTTAGGGCTTCACTCACCTTAAACTTGAATTAGGAAGGTATTGAGATGATTGATTTAGCTTCACTCACTAAACAACTCACCTAAGCTTAATCTAAACTTCACTCGTTTAAATCAAGGATCTTGTATTTCAGGTTCACTCCCTAAAAACAATAACAAATCTGGAAAATCCGTCCAAATTCAATAGCACACTCATGTTTAACTTTTAACAAAAAACCTCCTCTTATTCATCGTAGTAGTCAAAATATATAAAGCATACAAGAGTCCTAACTCTAATGCAACTGACAAGCTTAAAGATAAAGCATAAAACAAAACAAGATAAACATCCTAGCTAGTTCACGCCTAAACACACGCCTATATTAAAAGATAAACCAAAAAGACTCCTAATAAGACTCAATGACAAAGGAATTAGACTCCTAAATATAATAGGATTGCTTCATCACTCAGACACCTAAAATATAGAGTTATAAAACACTTAAAATACATAGTCTCCTAACAGAACTAGGACACTTCATAAAGAATTCTAACAGAACTAGGATTGTGCATTTTTGATGCTCCCCACATGCATCTGGTATGTTTATGTAAGCCTCCCGAAGTCACTTCAATCTAATATAGAGTTATAAAGCACTTAAATCTGATGTTTCACAAACACATCACTCTTCCTGAAGAATTCATATTAGATAGCTTTATTGGAGAAATGAGGCCTGAAATTAAACCATCTGTCAAAGCCTTTAAACCTGCTACATTAGCACAAGCCGTATAATTTGCCAGGTTGCAAGAAGAAGCATTGGCTGATACACAAAACCATTTAAACCTACCTCTTCTTTTTCATATAAACCTATCCAAGCTCTAAACAGTAATGAACCACCTCTCCTCCCTACTTCTCTTATGAAACCAAATAAGTAGTTGTCTTTAACCAAATTTAACCCTAGAAGCAACAATTTTTTTAGATACATTCCTGCTGATGCGAGAGCTTAAAGTGACTGATCCTGTCCTTGCTGTTCCTGACTTTGATAAGCAATTCGTAGTTGAGACTCATGCTTCCAATAAGTGCATAGGTGCTGATCACTTGGTCCTAGATGGAAGAAACTCTCTGTCTATGAAAAAGAGCCTTTAGCCATTGTTTTTGTCGTTCAAAAGTGGGAACAATACTTGATGAGCACTCATTTTGTGAGTAGAACTGATCAGAAGAGCTTAAAGTGGCTCTTGCAACAGAAAGTTTCTACACCCTTTCAGCAGTTCTGGCTCTTTAAGCTCATGGGCTTTGACTATGAGATTCAGTATGAGGGTGGCAAAGAAAATTTTGCTGCAGATGCCCTTTCTAGAGTGCAAGGAGCAGAGATCTTATGCTTGGCTATTTCAGTTCTCTCTTCAGATTCAACTAGCCTCATTAAAGCTAGTTATGTATTATGATGGCTAGCTTGGTTCATCTCTTGGATCAGTTGCAACCTATGAAGCACGGGTACTTCCCCGGAGTGCCGTTTCCCGTACCGGGGACGGATACGGGACGGATACGCCGGAAAAACGTCCCCGTGACGACTCTTGATTGGTGGGGACATCGGATTCAGTAGGGGACGGCTAGGGTGGTTGATGGGGACGTTTTGGAGACGGATCTTGAAGCTTTAAGACGTACCCATTCTGCCATGGCCGGATTTCTTGAAGCTTTTGGCCGGAAAGTCGTGGTTTGTCAAGAATCAGTAGCCGTGCGTTGAGTTTGAAGGAGAAGGGAGGATAGAGAGGAGTGAGGAGAGAGGTCAGAGGAGAGGGGGGAAAATATCACGTGATATCATTATAAAAAAAAGTTGTTTGGCTGCCAGCTATATTTCACCTTTTTTTTTTTTTTACCGGTTCTTTTTTTCTCTTTGAATAAATAATGAATTGCCCCTTTTTTTCTCCTTTGGCACGTGGTATAGTGAATCCCCTTTTTTTTTGACCGGTTCTTCTTTTCAAATTTTTTAGTTTATGGCTTTATGCCAGCTTTTATTATAAACTACAACAAAAAGATAAATGTTAAAAAAAAGTGGAGTAATATTTTTCTAGATATACTTTGACAGTTTGACTCATTAAAAATAAACTATTTTTTTCCAGATTTAATTTTTTTTTTTGCCGAATCCATGCCGTACCCGTTTTTTGAAAATTTGATTTTGCTGTTTTTCGTCCCGTATCCGTTCCCGTATCCGTTTCCGTGCTACCTAGGTTGCAACACTCTTCTCCAGTAGGATTGCATGAAGGCCTATTAAGAAGGAAAGGCAAATTGGTGATTGGTTCAGATGACAGCTTGAGAACTAAGATCATCAAATGGCTTCATTCTGATCCTGAAAGTAGTCATTCAAGAAGAGAAATAACCATGAAGAGGATTAAGAGTTTGTTTCATTGGAAAGGGTTAACTAAGGATGTCAGGCCATTCGTGAGACAATGTCAAGTTTGTCAAGCCTTTAAATATGACACAGCTGCTCACCGAGGATTTCTTCTACGCGTGAGGCTGCGTGGGTAGATATTTCAATGAATTTCATCACTGGTCTCCCTAGATCTGCTGGCATGGATGTGATTTTTGTGGTTGTGGACAGGTTAAGCAAGTACAACCATTTTATTCCTCTATCATTCAAGTAGCACAAGCTTATTTGGATAATGTCTTCAAGTTGCATGGTTGGCCAAGAAGCATTGTGAGTGACAGAGATGCTATTTTCTTGGCCAATCTAGAATGGCTTATTCAGTTTACATGGAACTGAATTTTTACTTGAAGTGATCAATATGTGCAGTGATAAGCCGAAGGATTGGCATGCTTGGTTACCTTTGGCAGAGTGGTGGTGTAATGTAACACTCATTTCCACTCTGCTACATTACTTACTCTTTATGAGGTTGTGTATGGCCAACCACCTCCTTTGGATCTCCCTTATCTTCCAGGTGACTCCAATGTGGATGCTGTAGATTGGAGTCTATAAAGAAGGGAGGAAATGGTGAATTTGCTGAAGTTTCATTTACTAAGAGCTCAAACGAGAATGAAACAACAAGCTGATATGCATATCAGACATGTTGTTTCAAGTGGGTGATTGGGTTTGGCTTAAGCTTCAACCTTATAGGCAATACTTAGTACAGGCTAGGAGTAATCATAAACTCTCTCCAAGTACTATGGGCCTTTTCAAGTGTTGGCTTTGGTAGGCAAAGTAGCTTACAAATTACAGCTTCCTGCAGGCTTTAAGATACATGATGTATTCCATGTGTCCCAGCTCAAAGCTTTTCATGGCACTTTACCTGTAGCTACTCATATTCCTCACTGGTTGCAACTTGCAAGGGCAAAATTTTACAGTAGTTCTTCAGCAAAGTTCAAGTTCCAGAATCAAGCTCAAGTCCAACATTTGGTTCAATGGGTGAATCTTCGTGCTCATGATGCTACTTGGGAGGTGGCTATTAATTTTGATGTTGATGTTTTCAAATGGTTGATTGTATGGCTGGTATGAATCCTCTTCAGAGTTTGACATCAACTGCAGGGTGCTTTTTGTGAAATTTTGAGTTGTGATGAACATTGTCAAACAATCTGCTTGCAATACAAGCTTATGTCATGCTTGCATGATTTGGATATTGTATAAGGATAGCTTATGTAAGATCATGATAGAGCTGATCTAGATTAGGAACCTTTTATGATTACTGTGTTAATAATCTAGTCTAGATTAGGGTTGTAGAGAGAATATGCTGAGCTAATTAGTCATGAACTTTCAATGAGGCTAGTACCTTTTTGTCCATGATTTATCTAAATTGACACATTGCTATAGATTGGATCTGAGCAATAATCTAAACTGAGGAAATTAGAGCTAGGAATTCTCAATTACCACTCACTTGTTTGAGATATGAGTTTCTCCCTTTCTACCATTCCTTTACTTAATCATTGCATAATCATTAGCGCTACGCCTGGCTCTATTTATAGTCACAGGTACAAAGATTCTTCCCCCTAGATTTATTCCCTAGATAATTTCACTCCGTTGACCTGCCATAACAACCTTTTCTTATAACCAACTTAATAGCTATTTGCTAATGTCCTCCCTGATGACCTTGGTTGTCTTCTAGCATAGGTTAAACGAGTAGTCGGAGGAGAAGGGTTTCTTGCACTTGTCTGATTTGGTCTTTGTAAGTTTCACGATAAAATGTTTTCTTATTCAAGAAATTATTCTCACATCAAGCTGGGACTACGCCAGTGAAAGATTTTCTTCTCTCTAAATTGTTACACTCCTCATTTCTGACTTAAAAACGCAAAAAGAACCTTATGTGACTAATGCTCAAGTAGATCATTGATATCTCCTGCACAATGTGCCCCCGTTACAGTAAGGATAACATGAAGTCCATGTTCCATGTAGCCATGTAATGTTTGCTATGTAGACACCATTTCAGATCACATTGAATTCTGGATGATAAATGACAGAATACTGGACAAGTTTGGCAACGATCCTGAGAAAATGCAGCTTTTTTCGAAGCATTTCTACTGTGAAGAAGTTTTCAATGATTCAACTCCGGGACAACCCAAATCATATTATCGGCAGCGGAACTTGTATGTGGATGATCAGCGAACAGCAGACGGCAGTTCTTCGCAGGTGTCTGATAAGAAAGGTGTGCTTCATAACCAGAGAAATGATGATTCCAACATCAAAATGAGAAACCCTACTGCAGAGATCAAGCAAGTTCCTGTAAGTACATGATCATGATATTGCCATCAGTTATACGTATATATGCTATTCTCCTCCGGTAAAAAAAAAATCTGCTATTCTCCGTCTGCGAAGATAAAAAAATTTGGCTATTCTTCTTTTGTTTACCATGTTATGTTATCGATTGATGTGGTATATTAAATTTTGTTTGACATCTCCTTGATATTTGGTTTATTCTGATCTTTAATTATACTTTATTACTTTTCTCTGGGGATGCTGAAAGATGTAGACCAAAGATCCATTGCTTCAACATTCAGCCTTTCTGTGACTCCTTATTGACTTGCATAAATTGGTATTTTATGGAACTGCCTGTTAGTTTGTTAGATTTGATACAAGATTTGTAAGAACTCTTGTAGCCGAAGCAAGAATGTTCTTACTGTCTCCCTAATGATCTTACTCTAATTTTCGCATCAATATAACCCGCGTTGCGATTCAATCTTGCATATTGAAAAGTGGGTCACACATCCTGAAATATGGGCCACTTGCGATTTGGGTTGAAGCCTTGAAGGCATGCGAAACCCTTTACCAAAACCAATGGCCATGTTTTTGTTACTCCATATAATTCTAGCCAATATTAGATCTAGATTTGAACTAAAAAGGGTGGAGCATGGAGAATTATAGTACAGGGTTTCACCTTAAAGGAGAACTCCTAGTCAGCCACTGCCTTTGTTGATACTAATGACTTGCTGCAGTGAGAGAGAAAGTGTAAGAGAGAGAGAGGGAGGGAGAGGGAGAGGGAGAGGGAGGAGAGAAAGAGAGAGCAAGAGAGAAAGAGAGAACACTCGCATCAAGGTTGGACATTTGGAGTTCGGGGAGGGTGAAAGTAACTAAGGGTGAATGGGGGGGGGGGGGGGGGAGAGAGAGAGAACAGGAGGCATCAAGGCTGCAGTTGGGGGGTGAAGTGATGGGTAAATGTTTTTTTTCTTCATTAGTAAATGGTAATTGGTATCGCTCTGGGTATCTGTTCCAATATCCTGTATAACCAAATTAGGTCCTAGTAACCTTGATTTCCACCAGATCTCATGTATCTTTCTAACACGGAAACTTAGCTTTGAATCTGCAGATATGCTATGTCTGCCTTTTTACCTTCTGAAATTTCAGAGACAGTTGATTATGCATTTGAAAAACTGACTTTGAATGTTTTCTGTCTTACAATATAGAGATGTGAGTGCACATGTACTATACAATCGTTCTAAGACAAGTATTAAGCTTGTCATATTCATTGTCTGTTATGTCTATATTCACTTGCATATGGTGAATACTCTTGAGCGCTGTCTTAAACTTTCGTAATTGAGATGGATGTGGAGGATTTGTTGTTGGGATCTTCAATGTTGAAATAAGAATTTCATGCCCTTGTTTATCTAGTGTTCTTGTGATTATTGTGGACCGCTTTCCTATCTTTTTCTATTTTTAATTCTTATTGTCTGTTTGATGATTGCCCATGTTGATTTTGATTATGAAAATTAGATATTGAGATTTTAAGGAAATCTTTTAGTGTTGCCTCCAAGTGAAGCAAATTTTTCTTACAACAAGACCATTTTGTTGTGTGCTTTTTTTTTCATGTCTGTTTGTTTTAGGATATTGTTTATTAGAGAACTAGCTTTTGGCAGCTTTTCGACTTCTAAGGTAGAGATTGTGATGATCATGCTTCAAACTGCAATTTAACCAATGGAGCACAAGGACTTGCTTCTCTAAATTAACCAGTATAGATTTCATCGAAATTTGAACATCAGATGTTGAAATCCATTGCTAGTATTTCTTACTTCTATTAATCTATGGTTATGTTGCATCGAATCAACTGAAGTTGTCATCTTAAAGGACAGTATTTGGTTCTACCTGTTAGTTGTTTTTTTCAGTATTCTCAACAGTGATGTCGTTATGTAATTACTTTCTGCAGATAATATCTGGAATCCATGTCTTTGGATATGGAGATCCTATTGATGTTCTGTTTGGTCATTCATCACCGAATGAGGAGCTTCATCACCCTGATGAATCTGGAAACTCTGCCAAAGTGCAGAGTCATAGACAAAGAAGAGCTCGCCGTAGGCATAAAGTGCGCCATCGGCATCAGGAGTCTTTTAATCTGGGGGTGGCACAGTTTCAAGGTGCTTGAGAGTTGAGGATGAATAGAAGGGGGAAAGATCCGTTGTATCTTTACCTATTTGGTTTCCAGTTCTTTAAGGTGAAATAAACTAGCTCGTATATATATTTATCATTGCATTTGTGCTTCTGCTATATTATCCTGTCACCTCCGCCCACTGTATTAATACCAGCTAAACAGCTTCTTTTATTAACAACCAAAAGCAATTGGGGTCACAGATCGCTAATGCTCTGTTTCTACATTCATCTGAAATTCCAGAATTATCTCAACTTCACTGTTTTTAGCCGTATGAACTATGGATTTTGAGTTTCGACATAATTCACATAATTTTGAAAAACAATTTCAAGTAACACATCTATGTCAAATTTTTGGCGATTAGAACACTGTTATGCCTAGAGGTGTCAATTCAGTTCAACAGTTCAGTTATGGTTATAACCAAACAGTTCAGTTGATATCAGTTCAGTTTGTATCAGTTGAAATAATTAACAGTTCAGTTCAGTTAACAAACTTTTCAGTTCAGTTTAACTTAGTTTTTTTCCTTTCCATTTTCAGTTCAGTTCAGTTGCAGTTTAAATCAGTTTTAACCAAACAGTTAAACTAACCAACGGTTGAATCCATATCAGTTAAAATTTGTTGCGGTTATTTTCAGTTTCGTTTTGGTTTATTTCAGTTATTGACGAAAACCACATAACTTCGACGATTATCGCATCGGTTCGGGTAGAAGATAATCACACTCTTGTATTTGTTCGGGAAAAATTGTGCTTCATGTTGGTTTTGGCCAAGTGTTTTTTCGGGTCCGGTTAAAAATTAATGCAACAAATAAGTGTTGTCGGCACTTCCACAATTGCCTTAAAAAAACAGTTGTACTTCATAAAAACGTGAATGAAAGTGACATCGGTTAAAGTGTACTTTATTACTAATATATATGATTTGGAATAAGACAAATTTATGTTAATGTCTTACTCTTAGTGTATTAGTTCAATGGATTAATACATCTATAATCGACGTAAAATAAGTTGATTATGGATTAGCTCAAGATATCTATGTGAATCGATAAGTGAAATCAAGATAACAATACTCCATTTTAAGTTAATCGTTAACAAGTTATATTCAATTTGAAACTCACATATCTTATCCAAACTAAAAGAAATTACAATTGATATTAGATTAGATGAATGTATCAACGTAAGTCGATAAAGTAATTGAAACTCAAAACGTTTACTTAAATTGAAACATGTTGTTATTTGAATGAGTGTATCAATGTAAGTCGATAAACTAGTCCAAGATAATAATAATAGTACTCTACTTAAGTTAATCATCTTTTTAAGTTGAATTCATTTCGGAACTGAAAGCATCTAATTGAGTTGCAACAAATGTAGAACAATGAACTCAGTAGATTGGTTCAATATAACAATACTCCATTTAAGTTAATCGTCTCTAAGTTAAATTCATATTGAAACTCAAAACATCTACTTTAACAGTGCCCTAAGTTTAATTCAAGATAATAACAGTACTCTACTTAAGTTAATCATCTTTAAGTTGAATTCATTCTGGAACCGAAACCATCTAATTCAAACAGAAGTAGAACAGTATAACTCAGTAGATTGGTTCAATATAACAATGCTTCATTTAAGTTAATCGTCTCTAAGTTAAATTCATATTGAAACTCAAAACATCTAATTTGAATTGAAACAAGTTAATATTGGATTAGATCGATGTATCGATCGATGTAAGTCGATTAGCTAATTCAAGATGTCATAAGTTCGTTTAAGATAATGGATATTGGATAATATCAACAAATGTATCAATGTAAGTTAAGTAATCGTCTTTAAGTTAAATTCATTTCGATACCCAAATCATCTAATTGAATTGAAACAAGTAGTTAATTTTGTTACTATGTCGTAGTAAACCTCATCGCTTATCAGTAAGATACTGATATGAAAAGCGAAAATTCGTATATGTAGTATAATATAAGCTAAGGTCTAGTACTGATTAAGGCTTGTTATAACTTATATAAGTTCACTTAACTGAATACAATCAAATTATAGCTGAGTAATAGTAATAATGTATAAGTAAGGTTATAAGAAATCTACCTCAATAGAAGAAATAACCGTAGATTAATATAAGTTTATAACCAATAACTTAAGTATTAATGTAAGATCTATACAAGTAGTAGTAGTAGTAGTAGTAGGTTAACTGTTATTGTGTTACGTCTTACATGTTAGCATTAAATTGATCCCTAATCACTGCATGTAACATGTTCACATATTTCTAATTTATAAATTTAGAATAATAATTTCTTAAAAATCAATAAAACTAATTTAATTTTGAAAGTTTATAATTTCTATTAAGTTATAATAACACTACTAATTTTTAAAGTTACTAAACTAATAATATTAGTTTATAATTTCTATTAAATTATAATATTAGTCTGTTATCCAGGCACTGCCTACATATCTATTGGGGGTTTATAAGCTTCTTGTTGCTGTCATACAAGAAATCCACTCTACTATGGCTCGATTCTGGTGGGGAGGGAAAGGGGATGAACGGAAAATGCATTGGCTAAGTTGGGAGAAAATGTGCAAACCCAAGTGTATGGGGGGTATGGGATTTAAGGACCTCGCGGTCTTTAATGATGCTTTATTGGGTAAACAAGTTTGGCGGTTATTACATAATAAAGAGTCCCTTTTGAGCAGGGTAATAAGTGCCAAATATTATCCTCATGGTGATGTTTGTCAAGCGCGGCTAGGATACTCGCATAGCTACTCGTGGCGGAGTATTTGGGGTGCGAAGAGTTTGGTTTTGGAGGATTTAATTTGGAGGGTTGGTGATGGTACGAAAATTGACATATGGAGTGCATCATGGGTGGGGGATGAAGAAGGTAGATTCATCAAGAGTGCTCGAGTGGAGGGACTAGAAGTGGTGAGTGATTTAATGGATGTTGAGAGGAAGGATTGGAATGTGGAACTTATTGAGAGCCATTTCAATGAACGGGACCAACAATGTATTCTGGCCATTCCTTTAAGCACTAGATGTCTACAAGATGATTTAACTTGGGCGTACTCTAAGGATGACACTTATTCGGTGAAAACTGCTTATATGTTGGGAAAAGGGGGGAACCTGGATGATTTTCATAGAGTGTGGAATATTTTATGGAGCTTAAATGTGTCGCCTAAGGTACGTCATTTCATGTGGCGTGCCTGCACAAGTTCTCTCCCAGTAAGGAAAACACTTCAGAGCCGCCACCTCATCGATGAAGCATGGTGCCCCTATTGTGATAGCGAGGATGAGACGCAATTACATTTATTCTATCACTGCCCGATGTTGCTGAAGTTGTGGGAAGAGCTGGGCAGTCATATATTAGTGACAGGGGTGGAAGATGAAGCCATGTGTGATACCCTCGTCAGATGGAGTGAGATGGATGCAAAGGTGGTTCAAAAGGGTTGTTATATCCTATGGAACGTTTGGGTTGAAAGAAACAGGAGAGTCTTTGAGCATACAAGTCACCCTACCACTGTTGTGTGCCAGAGAATTATGAGACAAGTTGATGATTTTAATACATATGCTGTGAAGATTTATGGAGGAGTGCGTTCCCCCGCGGATCCGAGCCCAAGCCGATGGCATGCTCCCCCGGTCGGTGCTATTAAATTGAATACGGATGCAAGTTTGGCTGAAGAAGGATGGGTGGGACTTGGAGTGATAGCCCGCGATTCGGAAGGTAAGGTGTGCTTTGCTGCAACTAGACGTGTGCGTGCCTACTGGCCTCCCGGGGTAGCTGAATGCAAGGCTATTTACATGGCAACCCGCTTGGCCAAAGCTCATGGGTATGCTGATGTGATCTTTGAATCCGACTCTCTGGTAGTAACGAAAAGGTTATCGAAAGCAGCAATTTTTCTTCTCTGACATGGATGCAATACTTGGGAACATTCTCCTATGTGTAATGCTTTTTCTTCTGTTTCTTTTTCTCATGTTAAAAGGGATGGGAATACTGTTGCCCATAACCTTGCTAGAGTTGTGCCTTTTGGTGTTGAGCAGTGTTGGGAGCATCAAGCCCTAGTACTGTAACACCTTATGTACTTATGGACACTTTGTCCCTTTGATTAATGCACTTCTCTTTCCCCTCAAAAAAAAAAAAAAAGTTTTAGAAATTTACAACACTCAAATCAAAATAATATCAAAATACAATATTAGTTTATTAGTAGTTTAGGCCATTGATTTTAGAAAGATAAAAATCCAACCATTGATTAAGTTAGCAATCCATGTGATTGGACATTCTCAATTCTCATTGGTCAAAAAAGAATGTCATGGATCATGAATTAAGACCATTGATTTAAAAAATCAAAATCCAACCATTGAATCCCTCCCTATCCCTAAACCCTCCCTCTTTTCTCTCATACTCGTTCCTCACAACCTCCCTCTTCATTTTCCTCATTTCTCTTTCATCTTCACGCACACCATTGAATCTCAGATCTATTTTCTCTCTCATCTCTCACTCTCAACCTCTCAGTTTCTCTATCTCCTACCTTCATATGTTCACATAATCAACCATCGAACACTTTCATAATCAAAACCCAATAACAGCGGCCGCGAGAGCAAGAACCGGGGAGGGGAGTTCGGGCCTCCGGCGAGTGGCGACGGCGACGGCGAGCCGACGAGGCTGAACAGGAGCAACGCGACACCAGCGGCATGATTCCGGTGGCTGTTCGTCGATTCTCGATGCAGCAGCAAGTCAGAACTAACCACGAACTAGAGGAGAGAGAATCACGGGACAGGGGAGGGAACCACCACAGCACCAACAACAACTCTGAAAATATGAAAATCTCATTGTTTATATACTTGATATAATGCTTAGTGTTAGATCTAAATATTAGGATAACTCTAGTTTTCTTAGAGTTCATGTTTATATTTTTCAATTTTTTGTTAGTATTTTTTTGTTCAGATTTACATGTCTTGTTGTTATTTTTGTTTGATTTTTTCTCCTAAAAATGAATTGGATATTTATACTCGCCGTTGTTGGTTGTTTTTGGTGATATGTATGACCTTGCCTATCTCACGCGCCTCTCTCATCAACCTTCCATGGTAATTGGCAGAGAAAGAATGAAACTTTCCAATTTCTAAGTAAAAGAGAGAAAGAGCCCAACCTAGGTGCGCTGATTTACGCAACCAAAATACTACTCTTCTTCTTTTCCTATACCACCAAAATAAACCTTTTCTTTCTTTCTTATTTCTCTTCTTTTACAGATTAATTTTATATCTCTTGGTTTCTCTAGTAATTGTTTGGAAAAGATAAATGATGGATGGAGTTGTTTTTTTTCTTTTCTTTTTTTTTCTAGTTTCCGAGTTCTATTTTTGTTCAGTATTCTTATTTCTTCTTCTTTAATTTTTTTTTTTCTTTTGGGATTTCTAGAGATTAAGTTGAATTCTTATTTTATCCATAAATGACATTAATTTGTAAAAATTTTATGCTGTAAATTAGTTTATTATATCCTCCCAATTCTTTTGAGACTCAATTGTATGTACTATACTCCTCACTCCTCACTACATATTTTTCATATGTATAATGTATATTGACAACAAACAATTTGAAATCATTTCAACTAAAAAGTAGAAGAGGTAATAGCAATCCTTGTCTAATTTGAGAAACAAAAACTGTAAAATTAATTAAACTGTAAAATCCTAAAATCTTACAAGATGGGCGACGTAGTGTATGAATGTGACGCCCCAAGATGGGCAACAAATATAGATTTCGTGGCACATGCTTCCTAGTATGGGGGAGTGGGGACACAATCTGATATTTAGACGTCCTAGCCTTGGAGCGACGCTAATAGAGCGACAAACCTACCGTCAAAATATAATTTATCTCCCAATTTTGAGCGTTGAAAATTAAAGCATGGGCGACGCTTTATTTTGACGCTCAAATATATTAAAGGCTGACACAGTGTGAGTTCGTTTTCTGTGTTTCTATGTGAATTGGAGGTACTATCATGAATTTGGCTAATATGTGAATTCGGTTCGTGTACAATTAAAAATCAGTTTAAAAAAGTTCAGTTTGAATCAGTTTCAGTTCAGTTTCAGTTTGAATCAGTTTAGTTAATTCAGTTAAATATTCAGTTCAGTTCAGTTCAGTTGATTGATCAACTTTTCAGTTTTTCACAGTTATTTTCAGTTACAGTTTGTTTCAGTTCAGTTGCAGTTCAGTTTTGGTTTTTCATTTACAGTTATTTCAGTTTCAGTTTAGCATTTTTCAGTTGATTTCAGTTACAGTTACTCCCAGTTCAGTTTAATTCAGTTTAAATTTCAGTTTGTTCAGTTCAACCAACAGTTCATTAACCAAACTGACAGCTCTAGTTATGCCGCTTCTGCTTCTGGTTTGGTGATGGTCAAGTTCCTAATTTTTTTTATACATCTTACGGCTTTTTCATGAAATGCCTTTGAGGTTTTAAAAGTTTATCATATTTTCTTACGGTCTGTTTAGTAGTTGGTTATAAACTCCTGAAAAGTTGTAATCTGCGGATCTCTCTTGTGGACCTCGATTTTGACCAAAACAATTTTCAAAAATCAATCAATCTCCTTTTATCAATCCAGATTTCATATCTTTGCAAAACCCTGAAATGTCTCTATAGCTTTGCATAACCCTGATCCTTGCATAACATCTCATGCATCCTTAGAGAGTCGAAGTATGCATCTTTACGTCTTTATGTGCATCATTATCTAAGTTGTTTGCACCTATCTCCTAACATCTTCTCCTACAGGTAATCAGGTTACTTGTAGTTATTGTCTTGCAAAGATATATAGACCAGTTCTAAATCGTAAAGCGATTAGAATTGATTTCCACCCCGACACCGTATACCATGACTTTCGGTTTCCTGAACCTCAGTCAAAGTGAGGGATTCTGTAGACCTCCCAATTTTGTACCCAAGGGTGAAACATACATTCATCCTAATTGGTCCAGTCCAAAGGTAGAGCAATTCAGCAAACTAAGCCCAAAAGCGTTTTGGAAAAATAAAGTCTATTTACTAAATCGACGTCCAATTATAAAGGTGCAATTAATTATTCCTGATAATTAATTGTATTTTTAATAGGAAAAATTGATTCTAATAATCAAACCTTTGGGTCGTTCGCTCAAATTAACCCCACTTTTTGATTTTTATTTATAATCCGACCTTTTAGCATCGTCTGCTCATTTTGAACCCTAACTTGTTGAGACAGATTGGTGACCAGCATAATGGTTAATTAGATACGTGTCTTAGCTTATTCTAAGTTAATTAATCAATTTCAATTTCAATTAACTTCAACTATAACAAAAAACAACCAAACAACACTACCACCACTACTAACCATTCCCATTTCTCCCCACACCATAACCAACCACCGCCACATAGCTGCACTACTATCAACCACCACCACACATTTGCACTACTACCAACCACCACAAAACCTTAGCACAAAATATTTAAATTGATTACCAACAACCATATGCCATGTCACCACAATTCACCACCAACCACCCACTACCAATCACCATAACTCACCACCATCACCACCAACCAACCATTGTCGTTCACCACAACTCACCACCATCACCATCAAACACCCACTGCCATCCACCATATCCCACCACCATCACTACCAATCACCCACTACTAACCACCAAAACTCATTAACATCGCCACCAACTACCACTTACCATCCACATTCCATACCCTCTTTCTCTCTTTTCTCTAAATTATAAAAATAGTAGTGCAAGCGATTAAAGTAGTTTCCAAATCCCTAGATTTCAACACAAACCAAATGCTCGAACACAAACCCAAACCGAAGAATAGTGGCACAACTTCGAGCTTTGATTCGACATAACCATGGACAACAAGAATAGGAGAGGGAGAGAGTGATTGGTAACTGATCAAATTAAAAATTGGATCTCAACAAGTAGAGGAGAAAGAGGAGAAGATGAATTCTTGGACCTAGAAGCACAAGACGAATTAGGGAGAAAGAAAGAGAAAGGGAAGTGGTGTAGGGCGTTGTTCACAAGGGTAGGGGTGATAGGGCGTTATCCTTGTCTAGAGGGGGTAGGGGGTGGTAGTGCATTGTGGACAAGGGAGGAGGTGGTAGGTTGTTTGCAGGGGGTGGAGGTCGAACGTTTGCAGGGGGTGCAGGTGGTAGGGCGTTTGCAAGGGTGGGGGTGGTAAGGCGGTCGCAAGGGGTGTAGGTTGGAGAGGGTAGTAGGGTGTTTACATGGGATAAGGGGTGGTAGGGTTTTTACATAAGGTGGGGGTTGCAAGAGGTGGTGGACGTTCGTAAGGGTGGGGTGGGGGAAAAGGTGGTAAGGCGTTGGTGAGTTGTGGTGAGGGAGGAAGAGAGAAAGGGAAGAAAGAGGGAAAAACAAAGGGAGATCAGAGATTAGAAAAAAAATGAAAAATAAATATTTAATTTAATAACTTCAGCAAGTTACTGGTCTCACAATTCAAAATGAGTAGATGATGCTAAAAGGTTAGATTATTAAAAATTAATCAAAAGGTGGGATTGTTTCGAGCGAATGACCCAAAGGTTGGATTATTAGAATTAATTTTTTCAAACAAAAACGTCCACTGACATTAAAACTCAAGCTATGTTTACGCATTGTTTATTTGTTTTCATGTGCAGCTAAATATTTAACAGAATTGATCACATAATTAATGCTGATGATAATGCTATAAGATCTTACATAGACCTAGTCTATGCCAATATTAGTGTAGACTAAAGTCATCCATGCCAGATGGTGACCTTGTTTTTTGGAAAAATTGGTAAGAAGAGTCCTTACTATGGATGTTCCACCATTTTCAGTCCCAACTAAGGATAATTTTTCGAAGTTCCAACTAGGGATGGCAGATGGGTATAATTTGGCGGGTTTCGCATCGCATCCGCCCCAGTTGGGGCGGGTATGGATATGACTTTGGTGGGTAGTGGGTGGGTATGGATACGAAAAGTCAAATCCACCATGGGTGGTGGGTAGGTGGTGGATATGAGGTCACATCCGCCCCAAATCCACCCGCCCGCCCCATATCCGCCCGCCCCGCCCCATATCCATCCGCCCCGTATAATATTTACTAATTTACCCTTTATAAAATAAAGAATTATGTTCATAAATCTAAAAAATTGAAAAAAAATAATTAAGAAATATGAATACTAAGAATGTGTACTTTTTTTTGTTTGAAATGGGTGTTTCTAATAATTAATTTATATAATAGGCTATATATAGAAAATAAATCAGGTGGGCCGGTGGAAAATCCACCTAGGTGATGGGTGGGTATAAGTGGGTAATGGATATCCACTTGGGTGGTGGAGCGGATGTGGGTATAACCTTATACCCACGTGGGCGGAGGTGGATATGGAAACTTGTACCCGCCATGGTTGGCGGGTAGGTGGTGGGTATGGAAAATTTAGGTGGAGGTGGGTGTGGATTTAGGGGTATCCGCATCCGCCCCGCCCATTTGCCATCCCTAGTTCCAACTACGCATCACTTTTTACAAAATGGATCCCAGTTAACTGGTTACTTGTTTATTAAGTTAGTTATTTTTAATTTCGTAAACTGATTTCTTTTTCCTCCTCTTCCTCTTTCCTCTTTCCTTCATCCCCTACCACTCCTTTGCCTTCCTCTCTTTAGCCACCCCCGAAATCCCCTCCCCCAAAATATAGAGGGGTGTCAACCTGACTGATTAGCTCTCATATATCACTTAGTCAAGAGAGTCTTGATTGATCATCTGATATGTTTCCAAGTGGATCTAGCAGACAATAATTTTATAAGTAATCACAGTAGATGATGTGGATTCAAAGGAATTAGTACATGAAGAACCAATTACCTTAAAGTCGGATACTATGGGGTTCAACTTATTTGCTTCTAAACAAGATTTTCTCACTTGTGTTACTTGGATGCGTTCGACCATACTTGAGAAATAGATGTTTAGAATAGATTCCTAGTTGTGTTAGGAATTAAGGGTGGCATGAAACACTCCTATTGCATATAGGAATGTAGGCACATCTCATTTCATAGATTTGGCTCATAAGTTTACTATTCCACTTGGAATAGGTTTTTCTTATTTTGAGCATCTTAGAACTCTTTTATATTATCTTGTTATTTTGTTTTATTATCTTTAAGAGTCTTATTGTTAGTATGAGTTAGTAATTTGTCCTAAGGATAGTAGTAGTTTCTTTGGAGTATTTATAGACTTGTATTTCTTTTCATAGTTAGTTGAATTTCATAATTTCGGGAGTTATACTTGCATTTAAGTTTATTGCTTACAAACCATTGAATTTAATTCATCAATGAATTGAGTTTAATGATTGATTAATTATGTTAGGGGTGATTTAATTGATTCAAGACCCTATTTGATTGTTCAGCAGTGTTGTAACACCCTGATAATTCTCTCTTTCTAGAAATAACTTTATAATATAAAACTTAGAGAATTACCCAGGCATTATCGCCCGTGTGATAACGTATCGGCTTACTCAAAATTTTGCAGCGGAAAACAATTTACTAAAAACCAACTTTATTAGAACTCACTAAATAAAAAAACAAGTGTTTGTATCTTAAACACACCAACTTAAATAAACCACAAACTGAAATAAAGATGTTCCTACGAAAACAGAACTTAAACTATGCTAGGTATATAAGTAGTCTCTTCATTCCAGATTCCCAATGAAATGCATCTGCGAACCTGTAATGTCAATGCAATACTGACTCTGCTCTCCAGAAGGATCATCACAGGATCAATAGGCAAAGCCATGATCACACACACAAACAAGCACGTAATTAGCAAAGCTGAGTACTACATATCAGACATAAGCTAGTAATCCTAAACATGATACTACAAAAATAACATGCAGGAATAAATAATAACATAAGTATATAATAATCTGCAGACAACTTTTACTGAACTAAACTTAAACTAACTTTTTATCACTTAAATAGAATAGTTATTGGGACGAGTTGTCTTGCCTACTAATGTGAAATGCGGGCGCGACTCCGCATTTCAGAGTGACCTGCGATATCGAGGAACCTTTGAAATAAAGAGGGATGGTGATCAATCCATTCCTAGAAATGCTATGGCACACTCACCATAACCCCAACCCTTATGTCCAACTCTAGACGTGCACCAGTCTAAAGTCTATAACTTATTCTCGTTGCACTTTACATTAATTACATTTTAATACTTGTGTTGACACCAACAAGCAGGTAACACATAATTAATAACCAAACAGCCATAACAGAGTTTCTTTTTATCTTTGGATTAACAAGTGATCACAACTTATCAATCAAGACTCCTTTAACTTCCTTTTTATACTTTACTAACTTACTTGTTGAACCTAGCCAACAATAAACTTTACCTTTATATAGGTATAACTTGTAACTTACCAAATAAGGTCCACAGTTCTTATAAGATAGTAAATAATACTCAAAGATTACATGTAATACATGATTCACTTTAACTTATATTAATTCACTCACGAATTAATAAATAAACTAACTCAACATGCTTGCATCAAACATTCCATACAAACATTTATAACCTGATAATATAATCACTTCCAAATCACATGTTGCACAGGGCACATAACATGTAAAATAAATTCCAGCATCCACATATATGAACAAACAAGTTCCTATACATGATACTAATATTAAAATACTCTTAGAGCATACTTCTATATCACATAGCACGTAAAAAAAGTACGTACCTTGAATACACTAGCCTGTAGGCCACTTTTAAGTCGTTAAAAGTCTCCTACAACGTAATCTCCGCCTAGAAAATAACGTAATGAAAATTAATAACTTGAACTAAAAATTCCAGAAGCTTTAAAACGATTAAAACCCCATGAAACACATTTTAAAAATCGTTTTTAAGTACCATACTTACGTTATTTTTAATTCCTAGTATAGTATAACTATTCTAGCAATTAAAAATCCTTAAAACACCATAAAATCATTCTTTTATGAAATTACAGCACTTATAAAATTTAATAACCATCCTTAAAACATATAAAACATATTTAAAATTACGTACTACATAAATTTCATGATTTATAATATATATATTTAGTTTTTAGCAATTAAAACCCTAGAAACTATTATTTTCACGATTAAAACTAAAAATAAACTTAACATAATAAATCTGAAATTTATTATATTAATAAACATGATGACCGAAATTGTTTGTATAAATAAAACAGTAATTTAATTCACAAACATGCTAAATAATAATAAAATAACAAAAACTAGTATTTTAATGAAATCTTAGAGAGGAAGAAAGAAAACAACCACAACAATGGAGGAAAAAGGGGTGCCGGACAACAGTGGCAGCAAGGAGTAACCGGCGGCAGCAAGATTTCAGCTCTTGAAAAGATTTGTGACGTTTCTTGTTGAACAAGAAACGTTACTTGAAGAAGAAGAAACGAACTTTTGGGAGAAAACTGAAGAACGACGCACAACCAAGAGGAGAGAGAAAAAGTCGAGTAGAAGAGAGAGAGAATGACGTGAAACTTGGAAAAGTAATGTGTAGGGTGAAAATATTTTGGGTTTCTAGGATATTTATATAAAGGCTTTTACTTGTGGGCTTAGGAAAAGAGATTTTAATTAATGAAACTTGATGACTAATAAGATGGGCTATTTAAGACTTTAGTCATCAAATGACTCTTTCCCTTTTTATCACTTTTGGGCTTTCGATTCCATTAAACTTCCTTTTCAATATACTTTTGAATATTTAAAACTTTTATTAAAACATGCTTAATTAAAATATTTCTAATTTTATTAAGCTATGAAAAATAATTTCACTTGACTTTTAAAATAGTCAACCCTATTTAAAAGTCAAACCATTTTCCAAACTCATTTGGATTTAAATATAACTACATAAATACTTAAATATATTTATAAAAATTCTTTAAAATTGTGGGGGAGTACAAGTGTTCAATCAAATAATTCTATTGATTGTGCTCGAGTGTGTTCTTTAAAGATTCAACCAAGAAACCATCAAGAACTCATCTTTATTCAGGTTGCTTGGATTTTTGAAAACTTAACCATAGTGTTGATTCACATCCACATCAAATTGGTATTAGAGCATGAAGAAAGATGGGTGGGGGAAGAGTGCTTAATTTTGTTCTAGATTCACCTAGAATTTGGTGCGTTTTGTCCTGTGTGGTTCTCCTACTAGAGAATGCAGTATTCAAGAGTTTCTTAATCCTAAATTGGACTACTCTTATTCTATTTTTCTTTCCTAAAATTTCACGAAATTTGAAGATTGTTTGATAGAGATTTGAGACAGTTCTTGTTCGTTGTGTTAGTTTTCTCTGAAATCCGATATATGTGACTTCTTTTGGCTTCTGTGTAGGTCGAATTTTTGAGTGATTCAAATTGGAGGGGTCTTAGAAAACCTGAAAATGTTGTTTTGTGAATTTTCTTAGAGTTTCATCACAAAGTGACAGAGTTGTGAACTAGTTACGTAAGGGGTTGTGCACGAGAGATTTTCCGATTTTGAGCAACTAATTGGAGTTCGAAACATTAAAGGAGTATAAATCCTTAGGGCTATTAGGAAATTGAGTATTCAGGTTGGAGAGCTGAAATAGGTAACCAGTGGACATAAGACTAGGCTTGCACTCATGAGTATAGTGATGAAGATGAGAAATAGAGAAGGTCTTTGACAAAATTAATGGAGACTCAGATCCTGAGAATTTTCTTGAGTGTATTCGACATATAGAGAAGGTATTTGACTATAAAGCGTATGATGATCAAAAAATAAGGTACAAACTTGCTACTATGAAGTTAACAAGCATGATTTTTATGGCTGGAGAGCCTCAAGGCTCAAAGGAGACGAGATGGGAAGGATCCTATAGACACTTATGAGCTATACCGATACATAAACTCACCTCTTTGATGCAAGAATTTAAGTGTGGATGAGTACACGAGGAAGTTTGATGGATTATGCTTGATTTCTGATACAAGAGAGAGCCGTTGAAGATTGCAAGATACATTAGGGGATTAGCGAAGCATATAACAAACCAAGTTGATGTAGCTCATTATGACCTTTAAAGATGTGTGTAAACTAGAATTGAAGTTCGAAAGTAGGGGTAAGGAGCATCAAAAACCTGACTTTGATGCAGGCGTATTTAAGGCTGGTTCGAAAAATTCTTACAAGGGAATTTTTTTCCAGAACACTTACAAAACCACTTCTTCCACGTTTGGAGGAGGGAGAAGGTTCAAGTTCTCAAACCAAGGAGGACAAAAAGGGAGAAAAACAGAAAGTGTTTGTGCCTAAAGAAGAGTTTGATAGTATATAGAGATGCTTGAAGTGTCAAGCTAAGGGACATATTGCGAGTGAATGTCCAACTAAGACAGTTCTTACATCAAGGCAGTATGAAGAGATAGTGGAGGAGGAGGGTTTGTATGAGTTCATCCCAGAGGAGATGAATGAAGAGGAGGAAGAAGAATATGCTTTTGCAGAGGATGAGAGTAGGATTCTTGGCGTGGTGAGAACAATTCTACAGAATGAGAGTGCTCCTAATGTGGAATAAGGGGAGAATTTATTCCGCATAAGGTGCAAGAGTGGAGACCATGCGTGCAATGTCATTGTGGATAGTGGATTATGCACTTATGTAGCCTCATCAGACATGGTACCTAAACTGAAAACCGTACACCTTATAAACTCAATTAGCTTGATGATAGTGTCGATATTAGGGTTAAGAAGAAAGCACTTGTAGCTTTCTAAACTGGGAGTTATGTGGATGAACTATGGTGTGATGTAGTGTCTATGAGTGTGTCTTACTTATTTTTAGGGAGACCATGTCATTTTGATAGAAAGGTGGGCCATGAGGGAGATACTAATGTCGATACTGCGATGAGCCATAGCAAAAAGATTAAGTTACATCCTATACTTCCACAAATCACGCCTAAGAAGCAAGAGAAGTCTAAGAGTAGTATGTTCTTGCCTGTAAGAAAGATGTAGAAAGAGATTGAGGAAGAGGTAGTAAGGTATGCCTTATTGATTCGTCAGTCACAAACTCTAATCTCAAAACCCATATCCACACCTATACAAGAACTTATGGAGGAATTTGGGGACGTCTTTCATGAGGAGTTACACAAAGGTTTAACTCCAATGAGGGGCATTGAACATGCAATTGATTTGATTCTTGGAGCCCTATTACCTAACACACCTGCTTATAGGTATGAGTCCATGTGCAGTGCCTGCTTTACTTGTGTCGAAGAAGGATGAAACTTGGAGGATGCGTATAGATAGCATAATACTAAATAACATAATTATCTAAGTATAGGTTTCCTATGCCACGACTTGAATATATATCGGATGAGTTACATGAAGCCACAAATTTCTCCAATTTGAGGAGTGGTTATCATCAAATAAGGGCAAGGAAAGGAGATGAATGGACGTCTGCTTTCAAGACCATGCAAGGCCTCTAGAGTGGATGGTTATCCCTTTTGGCCTTTGCAATGATCCTAGTTCATTCATGTGCCTAATGAATGAGGTATTATGCCTAACTTAATGTTATAGTTGTTTATAGTAAGACTCAATATGAGTATCTTTTATGTTTGAGAAACTTGTTTGAGGAACTAGAAATAGTATGACAAACTTCAAAAATGTATGTTTATATCTGATATCATTACTTTCTTGGCTATATTGTTGTTGGAAATGGGGTTAGAGTTGATCCTGAAAAGGTAGATGCCATATCTACTTGGGTGGTTCCAAAGAATGTTCATGAGGTTCGAAGCTTTCATGGATTGGCTTCATTCTCTAGGAGATTCATTCAAAATTTCTCCTCTATAATGGCACGAATCATTGACTTAATGAAGAAAGGAGAATTTGTGTCGACTAAGGGTGCTCAAAGATATTTTAAAGAACCGAAGTCCTTGCTGTATAGTGCTCATGTTCTTGCTTTGCCTAACTTTGATAAGTTATTTGAGGTAGAGTGTGATGCTAGTAGAGTGCGGATATATATGTGCGGTTATAATCAGCAAGAAAAGAGGCCAGCTACATTTTTTAGTGAGAAGTTAAGTGGTCTAAATCCTTACTATTCTAATTAAGATTGAGAATCCTGTGCTATTGGTTGAGCTCTCGATCATTGGTCTCATTATTTGCAACATAAGCCTTTTATTCTCCATTCTGATCATGATGTTTTGGAGTATACTCATGGGGAAAAAACCTTAACCATAAACATGCTAAGTGGGTGGAGTTCCTTCAATCTTTTAGTTTTTCTTGTATAAAGATGGCAAGAGCAATGTGGTAGCAGATGCGTTGTCTAGGAGGAGCTATTTTTTAGCTACAGTTGATGCTAGGGTACTTGGGTTTGAACCTGGCAAGGCTTCATACAAAGATTATCCGGTGTTTGCTAAGGAGTTAGAGAAGCATAACCATGATTATTCTGTCCAAAAGGGGTTTTTGTTCAAATGTAATAATTTATGCATTACTAGTTGTGGCGTAAGGGAGATACTAGTGAAAGAGGTGCATAGCGGAGGGTTAACTTGTCATTTTAGTGCTCATAAACTGTCGATATCTTAAGCGAGCATTTCTATTGGTTGTGTATGATCAAGGATGTTCAAGTGGCGGTTTCTAGGTGTGCTAGTTGTCAAAGAGCCAAGACTATCCTTCGTAAGGGTTTGTACAAAAATTTTCCGGTTCGAAACATACCTTGGTAGAGTGTAAGTATGGATTTAATAATGGGGTTGCCTAAAAATCAAAGAGGAAAGGATCTATTATGGTTGTGGTTGATCGTTTATAAAAAATATCACGTTGTTTCTATGCATAAAACTAATGATGCACAACATGTAGTTGACTTGAACTTTATAGAGATTGTGAGGTTGCATGGTGTTCCTAGGAATATAGTCTCAGATAGAGATTCCAAGATCTTGAGACACTTTTGGGAATCTCTTTGGAAGCATGTTGGTACAAAGTTACTTTTTAGCACTTCTCATCATCCTCAAACAAATGGGCAAATAAACTTCTCATCGTCCTCAAACAGATGAGCAAACGGAGGTGACTAATATATAGGACTTTGGGACTTTGTTATGTGGATTGGTAAATAAGACTCAAAGGAGTGGGATGTGAAGCTGTATCATGCTGAATTTGGCTACAAAAGATCACATTCTATAATAACTATTTGTTCTTCATTCGAGGTAGTTTATGGTATAAATCCTTTTGTGCCTATTGATTAGTTGCCTTTTCCTAGAGGTGATCTTGTTCATGTGGATTCAAAGAAGAAACTTGAAGTTTTCAAAAGATATGTGATTAAGTGAAAGCTAAAATTGAGAAGATAAATCAACAATACAAGGAAAGAGCTAATAAGCATTGCAAGAAAGCCGTGTTTAAACCTAGTGATTCGGTATGGGTTGATCTAAGGAAGGAAAGGTTATCAGGCAAAAGAAAAGATAAGTTGATACCTAGGGCAGATGGTCCATTCAAGGTGTTAGAACTTTTTGGTGATAGTGCATACAAGGTTGAGTTACCGGATGATTTTGGATGGGTCAGTACTACATTCAACATTGATGATCTTTCTCCTTACTATGATGATGAGAATTTGAGGGCAAATTCTTTTGAAGAGAGGGATATGATATGAATTCAAAGGCCTTAATACTACACAAAGAACCAATTACCTCGGTGTTGGATACTTTATGGTTCAACTATTTTGCTTCTAAATCAAGAGTTTATCACTTGGGTTACGTGGATTGAGTTCGACCATGCTTGAGAGATAAATGTTTAGAAAACATTGTTGGTTCTGTTAGGAATGAAGGTGGCTTGAGACGTTCCTAGTGCATATAGGAATGTAGGTAGCATTTCATTTCATAGATTTGGCTCACAAGTTTTTTTTACTATTGCACTTGGAATAACTTTTTCTTGTTTTGAGCATCTTAGGACTCTTTTATAATATCTTGTTATTTTTTATTATATTTCAGGGTTCTACTGTTAGTGTGACTTAGAAATAGTAGGAGTTACTTTGAAGTGTTTATAGACAAGGTTATATTTTGTTTCATAATTAGTTGAATTTCATAATTTTCTTCAATTATATTTATTGGTGAGTTAAATACTTACAAACTACTAAATTGAATTCAAGAGTGAATTGAGTTTAGTGATGAATTAGTTAAGTTAAGAATGACTTAAATTAAATCAAGACCGTGTTTGAGTGTTCAATCAAATAATGGTATAAATTATGTTGGAGTGTGTTATTTAAAGATTCAATGAAGAAACCATCAAGAACTCATCTTTCTTTCATAAATCTTGAGTTTTTGAAAATTTAAACAAAGTATGAATTCACGTCCACAATTCTCCTAGAGCCTGTTAGGAAGCGTCGGAGGAGATTACAAGAAAGCCTCGTTGACTACCCCATTATCATAAGATCGATTTATTTTCAAGGATCTTCGACTTTAGAACATAATTTTTTTTAAGTCGTTCCGTGTTTTTTGTTTTTTCATTTTTGATATATTCAAGACGAATTACCTCTTATGGCTTATGGGATGGGGGGGTTACGTTTCATCCATGTTATGATTGTAAGACACTCATATAGTATATCTTTTCATTTTCGCTTACAATTTGATATAGGTCTATCGTCGAAGTGAGTTTTTCCAGATATGATGTTGATGCTTCTCAAGTTATTGAGGTTGAGGAAAACTATCCATGTGTTATGCTCATTGTTTCAGTCCTTATTGTAGTGGATAACTACTCTCTTTAATTTGCCCCAATTCTCACATAGTATTCAAGGAGTGATTTTGCTAGCTACTAGTCTTAACATGAATGGGTGGGGAAAAATAACCTTCTCTTTAATTATTTATGAAGAGGAGGGGTGGCAAGAGTGACAATGAAGGTTGAGGGACCATTTTATTGGTTGGAGGTTGTTGTAATAGCTTCAGTGGTGGCGTTAAGTAATGGATGGTGAGTTGGCTTTTGTTGAATTAGTGGTGAGAAAAACATGAGACAAAAAAATGCCTATTACCTTAAAAAGATGTATAATCGAAATTGTCTGGGAAATAATTTAATTAGAATTGAAAATATCCAAACGTCTAGATTGAAACTATTCCTAATAATTTCTCCTTTTTTTCTTCATATAATTACCTTCTACAACCTAACATTACATTTATATGCCATTATACAATATAATGTCTATCCAACACTACACTAAACTAATCGTCGACCAATGCACACCCCTATCTAATGGTCTATTATATCCAAACAATTGCACCCAAACAGATCAGTGACTTGCTATAAAAAATCAGAAATGCAACTATAAAATTAAATTAAAAACTTAATACACTTTATCACACAACACCTAAAGTGAATATTAAAAACCAAATATAATTACAAATGTTAATCAACAACAAAAATTGAAATCAAAGTTGATTTCTCCACTTTCACCTTCACATCACTAAATAAACAACTTTAATTAATAATATCCTAAGTTATTTATTAATAAAAAAATGATTGAAATACTATTTTGTCTATCACAAGGACTTTCATCACAAATAATTTTACATACTCTTAAGATAATCAACGTAAATTTCAGGTACACACACACACACGTAAATTTCAGGTAGACACACACACACACACACACACACACACACACACACACACACACACACACACACACACACACACAAGGGAGGAGGTGTGGTGTCCTCTTTTGAAGTAACTAAAATACCCTTAATGATCTAATTAATGGAATGAAAAAAATTACAAAGCAAATCATTTATAAATTCCCATTCCAACTTGCCATTTAAAACAAGTTTAAAATGGTATATGCATCAAATACTTCAATCAAAAATTAAATAGACAAAATATTTATACCTTATGAAAAAAGATGGCATACATAACGTGCACATGAAAAGTCTGAACATTCACTACCTTTGATACTCTTTAATTCAATTAAACCAACTCATTATTTTTGTTCTTTCTGTTCAATATTCATTCACAAAAAATTAATGTTAACAATCACTCACAACCTTTTGATTTTTTTACATTAGCGAATTAATATATCTAAATTTATCTAACTTTTGAATTTTTCACATTTAAGTTTAATCATAAATAAAGTACGAATGGAGTATCTAATAAACTAACAAATTTTGAAATTAACGCACGCATCGCGTGCATATGAAGGCTAGTATATATAGGGTTAAGATCCGTTGAAAACAGATCATAGTTTGAAAACTGAAAACAAGTGTAACTTTTACTACTTTTAAGATAACTTTATATACTTTAGGTTTAACTTCTGCCTAGTTTAGGGTAACTTTATTATATTAAGGATAACTTTATATATTTCAAGCGCAACTTTATATATTATAAGGGTAACTTTTAGTACGTTTAGAATAACTTTATTATGTCATAATAATTAATTTTCATCTTTCTAGGGTAACTTTGAGTATTATAAGGATAACTTTGAGTATTATAAGAGTAACTTTAACTAATAGTATTACAGTAACTTTTAAGTCTTGATATCCCCACCTTCTTCTTCAACCTTCTTTTTATCCCTCACTCTCATAATAAATAATCAGGATACCAAAAATCAAGAATAAAACCTCTGCAAATTAGAAACAGCAGCACTACTTAAAGAATAGCTAATTTTCTCGATTAATTTGTGAAAACATATCGATTTCATTAAAATAAGTAAAAATCAAAAAATAAAACAAGAATCAAACCTCTGCAAATTGAAAAGGAAGCCGAGAAAACCTAATACGAACAATCAATCAGACACAATAATAACTGAATAAATTCGCAAATGACTAAGAGCGAGAGAGAGAAAAAGAGGAGAGAGAAAGCGTACGAGAAAGAGATCGAGAAGAACGTGAGGAGGAAGAGGAGAAAGATCAGAAAAAGAAAACAGATGAAGAAGAGCAGTGTGATTGTGAGGGAGCTCGTTGCTATGGCGGTGTTCTTCGTTTTCGCCACTCGTTTATTCAACCCGCAACCCACAAGTTTTCTAGGGTTCGAATTCAAGCATTAGAATACATTAATTCATTCGAAATGACATATTTTGCCTTTGAATTATGTATACCTACCATGAATTTGCTTAAGTTCCTAGAAATCAAATGGTGAGAGGAGAGAGAAAATCAAAATTCTCCATTGTTGTATGATGAATTTGTGGTTCGGAGAAAGAAAGGGAATTGCAAAAGTTGGGTCATGGTTTTGTGCATGATAGTATTGGCACACAATAATTCCCAGCCGCATGATCATCTAATTAAGTTATTCAATGACCTAGATCTTCTGTCTTCTGTTTTCTGCTTTCAGTTTTCAGCTTTATGGGTGTTTTCACAAGATCTCATTCCTATCTATCTATATATATATATATATATATATATATATATATATATATATGGTTGGATCAAGTGATCTCTATGTGAGAAAACTTTTTTATGTGAGAATAAATCTCACCCGTAGGTTTAGGCTTAATTAAGTGGCTCACGATTTTTCAAACAATAGAAACTAAACTAATTTTCGCTCTCCTCAAAAACAATCGGCTCAAGCAACTTTTTTCCTCTCTCTCTCACGCATTCATCTCTCTCACTCACATTCATCTCTCTCCTCCTAGAAACCTGATTCAAGAACTAACTAATTCCATCTAAAAGGAAAAGAAAATACTAATTAACCGAATAATAATTAACCTAAAATTAAAGAGATTACCAAGAGAATCAAGAAAACGACATTGAGCAACTAACCCTGCAAAACTTTAAGAAAATATCATATTGATCATGTGTTATATCATAATAACCCATATATCACATGTTTAAAGAAATTAGTCAAAAAAAAATTAATATATACTATTTCCATATCATGGTGACCCTATGCTATATCATAGTAACCAACACACTTTCTAGAAAAAATAGTGTAAAATTTGCAAGTAATCGAACTAAAACTTTGAAGAACTAAAACTCCATGAACGATGATACAGAAGAGAGAGAAAAATAAGATATATAAAACTTTTTTTTTAAAAAAAAAGCGTGAAAAGAGTGGAGAAGAAAGGGATAAGGGTCAAACTTAATTATGAAAATGCTATTATTCATAAGTGTATTTAGAATAGTTAAATTAGATTAGATCGAAAATATATATATGGTATGTGGACCACTAAATCTGGACGAACACCCGCTTGCCCCGATCAGGGCCGATCATGCCGATGACTACTCGTCTCTTGCATCTATAAAATATTTTTTAAAATCGTGACCGTTTTTTTCTTCATAAATTACATGTAGTGACATCGAGTCCACCTCAAATTTTATGTGAACCAGGTCCGTAGAAGTCATATACGTTCTATAATTGTTTACGCAAGAAAACGAAGAGTACTAAAAGCTTCGAACCTTGAACTGTCTTTATTTCGAAACCTAAACAAAAATTAAAGCAAAACCAAAATTTGGACCAGCGCAGGAGACACTTTGAGACCGAAGCAAATTTGTCCAGGGAATAGATAAACCAAATACAACAGATAACTGGCAAAACCTTGCTGGAGATTATCTATCGCTTAACCTCATGGATTTCTCTCGTTGAGTCTAGCAGCTGCTGCTACGGACGCCGCCACACCACCAGGCTGGGTTGCTACATCTGGATTGTTCCTTAGCTCAGCGCTAACTACTCCCTCCGCATCCTGCCTTGTCGCTTCCTTATCAGCAGGCAATTTCATGGTTGCATTCTGTTCCATCAAGGAAGATAGGTAAATAATAATGCTTAAGAAAGTAACTGACGTAGCTAAGTAGCCAAGGCCATGTTCTTTTATCCTTACCAGAATAAGATCAAACTAGCTAGGATACCATCATTATTATGATACCGGATCGGATAGATCTCTAGTACGACTACCTAAAACCTAATGTTAGTACTACCATGATACCAGACCTTGTTTACTTTAAACCTAATGTTTACAATTATGAAAATTACATATTTGTGAAACAAAAATTGAGAAGATCTATAACTTGAAAACTGAATGAAACTAGCGACCAAATAAAAATATACATAAAGAAGATACCGTTAAAATGTCACCAAGCTTAATTTTATCCTCTTCAAGAGTAGTTTGGGCATTCATAGAAGCAGCGGACTGAGCAGCAGCAGCAACACCACCGGGAACTATCCCAGTGTTACCAGTGGCCCTGACCTCAGCTGCCTGTACTGCTGCTGCATCGCTTTGGTCGACGGGTTTGTCACCTGCTGTTGCTGCAACAGCTTCTAGAGCTTCGCCTATGGTTACCTTGCCAGTTGCTCCTGTTCCACCAATTCCTCTTTGTTTGCGAGTCCCATTTTCACCTTGCCTCACTGGCCTAGGTTGTATAGTCTGACCTACAACCTACACAGAGTGCACCAGCGAATTAGCACCAACTTTGAAAGCATATAGCGTTTTTTTAGGAAAAATTGATGATAGAGGTCTCAACTTTGGGTGATAATTTTTAAAAGGTCTGAACTAATGATTAACCTGTGTAGGTCTTAACTTTATGGGGTATTAACTTTTAGCGGACCTTAGTGACTTGAAACTGGCTTGATAGGTCATAACTTGTAAAGCATGGATCACACCAGAAGGGTTAATTGAGGGAGGGAAGTAGAAACTAGGTGAGATTTTAAAAAAATATCGTTAGTTTTAATTCACTGAGGCCTGCTAAAAGTTAAGACCCCCTAAAGTTGGGACCTACACAGGTTAATCAGTAGTTCAAACCTTTTAAAAATTATCGCTCAAAGTTTAGACCTTTATTGTCAATTTTTCTTTTTTTTTAAGACAAAAAATTAAATAGCCAATAAAATAGTGCAATGTGGCAATTTTAGTTGGTTTAGCTTGTCAATCTAGGTTGAAAACCACTGGGGAAGAAACCCAAAGTCGGGACCGGTCACATTCATTCAAGTTTCAGACCTTTCAAGAAAGACCGACCATGGTTTAGACAAATTTTTTTCTAGTAAACTATCGTGTACTGAAAAATAGACGTTACCTAAGCACTGAGCACTAATTCTAGTATCCCCCATGAAAATTGGCATTGACTATATGTAGAAAACACTTCAATTTAGGTACCATATCATGGTGTTATAAGAATCCTGTAATAATATTTTAATTGCTAAAATGATTAGTAATGTTTGAGATGTACTTGAAATAAATTTCAGTTAGTTAAAATAATCAAACACGTGATTGAAATTTCAGAACATCTTCAGAAAATTTTGATCCCTAATGTCCCAACATAGTTCATCTAACTTAAACAGTTAATCTTTCCAAACATAGCCATTATATAAAACTTAATTGCAGCCCTTAACAATTTCAACTACTATATTTGTATTTAAAGCTACGTATAAACTTCAGCTTTAAGTTAGTGTTGTCAAACATAATCATTATATAAAACTAATCACAAAGTTTAGACTTTTAGTTCGTCTATACGCTCATTACACCTGGAGGATCGGAGCAAACAAATTGGTGTTCCTTCTGTATATAATTCAAATCGCAAATCTGCCTTACTTACACTTGAATATACTCGCAAATAAGATTATTTCATTGCAAGAATAGATTGGAGCTCCTGTTTTAAAGAAATAAAAAAGATGGGTAACATAAATGTACCCTTAATGGAAAAATCAACCTTACGAGGCAAAAATGAATTAGTTAATGATAGTTTTTAAAAAATAAAATACAAATAATATTATTATTAACTAAAGCTTTTTTTTTTTAACAAAAGTAGAATTATTGTAGTAGATGTGAATTCTATCAAAAGTGATAATTTTGCAATAGAACAAAAAGTTGAAGCATATGGAAGCTCATATGAGTAAGGAATATCTGTTACGACACAGAATCGGCAAAACAGCAAAAAGATTATGTATTACTCGAACCTGTCCACCAACAGACTCGGTAATAACACAAGCACCAGGAACATCAGTCTCTGTGACAGTGACGCCCTGTCGAGCAGCCGGATCGGATACACCGATGTGGCTAACAAAACCAGCCCTCTCATTGACCGTAGCAGCTGCCTGCATAGTAGCAGCAGGACCACCCTTCTGGGTCTGCCCGAACACCGCGTTCTCGGCGGTCTGCATCATGGCAGCATCTCTTGGTGCTACTGGCTTTGACGCCAGCTCTCCTGCTACCGGGAAAACATCACCGTATCTGACGGGCTGCGCTGGTTGGCCTTGTTGTCGTTGTTGCTGCTGCTCTTGATCTCTTCGTTGCTGTTCTTGTAGCTCATCACCTCTTTGAGGTTGTTGCTGGCTCATTTTGCTAAACAAAATATCACAACTGTATCTTATTTCACCGCTTGCTAGTTTTGGATAATATGGTGGCGCACACATAGTGGGTGGTTTTAACTTTTTCATTATATATAGAATGATTTGGAAGGTGCTGAATATAGAGATTAGAGAGACCTTTGGGTGGAAGTGGTAGATGCTGCCACATTGTATTTCCAGGTTCAATTTGGCAGTAACATAGCTTGTGCAGCTGGCGATATAGGTGACACGTGGCCTCCCCCCCCTAATGTTAACGGGAAATATTTTTTTTAGAAGTGATTTATATTTGAGAAAGTTAATATACAAAGATTTTTTTGACAATAGTAAATACAAATTTTTTACCGTCTTTTCGTTAATTATACTTTAAAATTTTATAAGTATAAATAACGAATTTACAACATACATATACCTCATACAAATTATTTGAGTCATAGTATAAGCTGATGTTTAGAAGCATGTATCTCATCAAGACGCATTTATCTCCTCCTGATTGCTCTACACCAAATCTAAAAATATATATTAGAATCGGAAAAAATACTAAATATAATTATAAAATGTGTATCAAATATAAAACCATAAGAGTTTTACCCGCATAGTTATCCAAGACAATTTAGTTCCTTTATTGGATCCTTCAAGGCGCTTGAATTTTGTATACTACTATAAACATTTGTAACAATTAATTACTATAAACATTTATAAATTATTTAAAATATCATAAAATACATGTAAACTTATTAACATGTATATGTAACAATTATTAACTTACGTATTCAGCGGTATCTTGATAGCTAAGGATCTATCTCTCCGAAACAAATCAAATATATATCACTTTCTTAGATAGACAAATGACAAGATGAATTCAATGTTCCCTAATGCATGAAACAAAATGTGATGTTCATATATATAACTACATGTTCATAAAGATAAAACAAAGTAAAGATTAGTTTATCTAACATACTTTTGAATGTACTGACATATGATGTAACACATGTCGATTCATTTTCATTGAACTTGTCGTGTAGTTGATCACGACATCTGGTTGGTTGCGTATCATGGTCGCCGAAATCATACTTGGACACATGAAACCAATATTATTATCTCCATGCTCTTCAATCTCCTCTGCCAAGTACCTAAACTATCAAATACTTATGATTAGGAGATACAATAAAAATAAATATCAATGTTAATTAGTTTAGAGTTTGAGAAATCTCACATCCTAAATACTTGTAAAATGGATACATTAAGCCATTCTTCTGTGAGAAATTAAAAAAAATCTTGTCGCGAGAGAATGATCATTTGATCAGATCACTACCATAGTTGAAGACGGTACCCTTATAACTTGCATACTAAAAGACTCATCTGGGGTTGGTTGCAAAAATATTCGGCGCATATCTCCTTGACAATATCATCCATATCCTCTAGTGATAAGTAAATAAAAGGATCTACGTGCCTATGTGTAGACTCATCGGAGCAAGAATCAGTACCAACTAATTTTTTTTCTTCTTCTTCATCGCACCTTCTTTAAGTATATGTTTGTAATTCAATTCGACTTTTTTTAATTCATATTATATACTTCATCCGTTTCTTAATAAGTGCAACATAGAGAAAGTGGGGGAATACCCAGGAATGTAGAGAGATAAAATTGGGACCACAATAAAGTAGAGTAATTCAAGTGATGAAACAAAAAAGTTGTGGCCCCCTCTTGCTTTTTGGTGGCATATTTGTAATAATATTGAACTTTTTTTACCATTTTGAACTTGGTTACACTTATTGTGACTATTCCAAAAAAGTGAAATGTTGCACTTATTAAGAAACAGAGGTAGTATAAAATAAAGACTAATTGGTATATATAAATCAAGATTTCTTAGTATATACATCTAGATTTCTTATTATATAAATTTAAATACTAAACATAAGTTACCTGATTATCTGAGACTACAAATACCAACTCTTTCGGCCATTATGTGAATGAACCCTCAGCTTGACTGAGTTTCATGATGAATGAAGTAGGTCGTGGAACTGAAACATCTGCGTACTCCGCAAAAAAATTCATCAACACTCACTTTCACGATGGTAGGATGTGATGATGACTCCTTTTGTGGATGAACGATAACCTTCTGCTACAATGATCGGTCTCGAGATATCGCTAATGCCAAACGACATGGAACTTGACTCTTAACATAAATGAGAGCACAATATCATTCATTAAGTGTTTTAGAAGCATAATGTCATAATCTTAGAAGATATAAAATAAATATATACCTGCAAGTTCAAAAAAAGAACATTGCCCCCCGAATGATAGCTACTAGGAGCAACCGGAGTGTGAGGACTTCGGACCAGCGCATCTTCCCTTGTTTGATTTAGTACTTGAATACCTAATTGCGCCGCAAACCTTTCTTGATCTAATGCATCTATCTTCGAGTTCATCTCTTCCATCGTATGTTCTCTAACTCTTTGGCTCACTCTAGCCTCGAATGCCTGCACATTCTCATCATCCATTCCCCAACCTTTCGAGCAGTACCGCTCTGATCAGGATCTCCCGAAACAGATCTTATCCCAATGCTACGTCTAGTTGTTAACACACTACCAGGACGATCTTTCCTCTGCAGAGCACGTGATAGGCACCATCCATCTGACCTGGAACAAACTCTCCTTCATTTTCTGTCCTTTATCAACCATCCTACGTCCAATTAAAAATATTTGTATTATTTCTAGAATACGAGTAATTAGACAAGAAAATATCATAAAATATGAAGAATGCTTACACTGGACTCTTTATCTTTTGTGTTTCTTCATTAGGGAAGAAAAAATTTCCTTACTTATCTTTTTTCGATCTCACGAGAAGTCATGGTAAAGTTCGATCAGGTAAGGAGAAAATCACTAATGATGAAGAGGAGTCAACAGATGATGCTGTAGAGGATGAAGGGATATACCCTTCGCGTTTTCAAACGGGAATCATCTCCGCATATGTCTTTTGACCCAAAAAATGAGGATGCTTGTTGGTAGCCTTAGAGATTCTTGCTTTTTCACTTTTAGCCTAATATAAAAACAAGTAACTAGTCAATATTCACAAAATAAATCATTATATAATTTCATATGATTCTAACGTACATATTATATTCCTAAAACTCCTTAGAGCTACACTTTTTCACAAATGGTTCCAGATCTGTTGCGTGATGAAAGGATAGAGCACGTATGGTTGTGTATATTGTTTGGCCCCTTCCTCATTTTCGTGATCCATCTAGTAACCAATCTTGACTTGAAATATCTCCACCGCTTATCACAAGTAGTTAGGACATCCCGTCTCTTCCTCGCATCCTCTTCTATTCCAAACTTTCTATTCAATATACAAAAATGTACTAATAATACACGATTAGTATAATAAACATGATCCTAATTATATTAAAAGAATAGTTTTTTAAATACATAGGTTACTTACTTTAACATCTTCCCATAAAAGTCTTCTTTATGCCTTATGGAACATCATCCCAACTGTCATACAGGATAGACACTTTGCTTCTAATGGTTTCGCCGCAATGTGTCTTGTACGCACCAGCATACTCCCCAATCGGACATATGAATTCATCCTACTAAAGTATTCTTTGGACCTCGAGTTTATAACGTATCCCTTTTGTAAGACCTCTTCGCTTGCTCACTTTTTTCTTCCTAGCAACTCCATCAGTATTCTCGGGCTCAGAATGTAGCTGCTGATCATCAGATGCATCATGCATTATGCATTATCTCATCTTCCATCACTACACCTGAAACCAAATACATGTTAGATTCATCAATGAAGTACTACAAAATTATTTTAAGAAAACAAAATATATATAATTAACGATTATAAACAATAGTAGTTGCAATAATATTACATAAGTTACCTAATAATTAGCTTTTTCTTTGAGGATGTAAAATCCCTCATTATGGTCTCGACGAATGTAGGTTGTGTCTAGATCTTCCCTTAATGTACTTAGAATGACTACTGACGAAGAAATGATTTCATTGAATTGTGTATCGTATTCTTCTTCATCGTGTACAACATCAATTCCAAGTATTCTCCTTTTTCCTTCAATGACAACAACTTTGAATCGGCAGGGTCAACCATGTAGAATACTTATTGTGCTTGTGATGCCAATATTAAGTTATCTTCATGATGCCATAACCCGCTGAAATTGACTAATGTAAAAAAGTCATGTTCATCCTTCTTTACACTACGACGAATATCAACCCACTTGCATTGGAAGAGCGGAATCTTGAAGTCAACATAGTAAAGTTCTAATATCTCTTCAATGAACCCGTAGTCAGACTTCATTGTCTCAACAATCGTTCTACCCCTTCTACTTTTTTACTCTGATGACAAAGCCCCCATGTAACACCATTGTTTTGCATCGTAGATTTGTCATCTTGCTTCTTAGTGTAAAATGAATAACCATTGATGTCATACCCTTCATAAGAAAAGACTTGCATCTTTGACCCATATACAAACTATCTCAACGTATATGATACATCATTAGGAGTGTCAGATAATTGGTTCATAACTTGTTCTTTAAACTAATCAACGAATGACCAATTTATGCTTAATCATCAACTCACATTCATTATTCAATGGATACTGAACACTAAGCACGGTCATATGCTCATATATGTAAGAGTAAACTTGTTTCAGATTTTGTAACACAATCAATTCTGCTTTTCTTTTCAACTCTCCATCAAGACACAATATTTTTCTCCCAATGGCACCACAACCATCAAGCCTTCCTTCATGTCTAGATTTTGGCAATCCAATTGCTTGTGCACGTGCTAAATACTGACTTACATATTCATACACTTCCTCCGTAACTGTTCATTATTTTGCCCTTCAGAGTACCCATCTTCCTTTCGGAAGGCCACATATACCTCATATAAATGGGCCAACAATGTTTAATATCTCGGACAAGATGAATTATCAAACGAGGCATGATGTAAAGAACGATGGTAGGAAGTACATTTCAAATCGACACATCGTCTCTATTACATCGGCTTGCAAGTTATCTAGAGTGTTAGGATCAATCACCTTGCTAGAGATAGTTCTGAAGAAGAAACACGACTTTGTAATCGTATATCTTACTTGGGAAGGCAAAATTCCTCGTATTGCAATAGGTAAGAAATGCTGCATCAAGATATGACACTCACGAGACTTCAAACCAACGAGTTTCAAGTCCTTTAGTGAGACAAGGTTTCGAAAATTTGATGAGTATCCACCGGAAAACTTTGACCTATGCAGAGACTCCACTATTCGAAAAAAACCTTATATGTCACTTAGTAACAGATGCGGTTTTATAAAACCGCATCCAAAAATATACATTAAAAATGAGAAGGAATGTTGAGAATACAATCTGATGCGGTCCACTTGTGGACCGCATCAGATTAAATAATCTGATGCGGTTTATTTAAAAGCTGATGCGGTTTAGTGGACCGCATCAGATTTTTGTGTTATTTTTCGCTCAAAACCCATATTTGCAGCCTTTGGACCAACACTGAATTATGGCCCGCAAAAAAATGGCCCAACACAAGAACACATTGCGGATGCCCCATATACAAGAACAGAAATGACCAAGATCTCTTTCCTCCCTCATAATAACCCCAATCACGCCTCTCACCCAAACCCTAATTTTCCGCCTCTCCCCCCCCCTCTCTCTTCTCTATACTCTCTACTCCTCGTCATCCACGCCGTCTCATCTCTCCTCTTTCCTCTCAACATGAAAAGGTGCCTGCATCCCTAATTAACTAATTAATAGTGAAATGATAAACGAAGATGAACGAAGAACGAAGAAATGAAGAGCCAAAATGGGTAATGAAAAAACAAAGAACGAAATGAAGAGTAAAATGAAGAAATGAAGAGACGAAGAATCGAAGAACGAAAGTGGTTCATTTGAGTTTTGATGGGATTTTGTTTTTTTTTTCTTCGTTTTTTCGTTTTGTTTTTCCAAATTTCTTCGTTTTTTTAAGCGAGATTTTTTCCTCTTTTTACGAGATTTTTTCGTTTTGTTTTTTATTTTTTCTTCAATTTTTTCGTTTTGTTTCTGATTTTTTCGTCAATTTTTTCGTTTTTCTTTTACCATATATCTTCGATTTTTGGTTTCTTCCTTTGTTTGTTTTTTTCCTTGTTTTTTGGTTTAAGTCTCTTAATTTTTTTATCTGATTTAGTTTTTTTTTAGGTCTTAATTTTTTATCTTTTTCATTTTTATCCTCGTCATTTTCGGTTTTTTTTTTTGATTTTTTTGGTTTAAGTCTCTTAATTTTTAAATCCGATTTAGTTTTTTTAGGTCTTAATTTTTTATCTTTTTTTGTTTTTAGCCTCGTCATTTTTGCTTGTCTTTTTTTTTTGTAGTGTTGGTTTTGGATATGTATTGTAATTTTCTATACATATATACATTTGGATGGTATGTTTTTTCATTTTCTGTACACATATTTTCAGTAATTTTATATATATTTATTTTATGTGTTCATGCTGTTCCTCTGTAATTTTTTTAATTATAGTACATATATTGTTGTAATTATCGTTTTATAAGTTGAGTTTTTTGTGTGTTTATCGTACTGTATTGTTGTAGATGGATTTGTAAATATTAAATCCGATTTTTATTTTGTATAATTTTCCCTATTATTTGGACTGGATCTAAGAGGAGACGAAGCACACAAAAAATTGCTTTATACAAAGCAGAGTACTGTGCTTTGTATAAAGCGTGCTTTTGAACACCAAAAATTGACTTGCTGTTGTGGTCATTCTAAGAGATGCATCAGTATTTTGACTTGTTGATGCGAGTCATGGGGAAAACCGCATCAGATTATGATCTAATTTGATGTAGTTTTCCCCATAAACCGCATCAGATTATGGTTTTCCGATGCAGTTTTGGACCGCATCAGAATTTATTAGACAGCTGCTGCGAGCCCACCTAATGCAGATCAAAACTGCATCTGAAAGGTCAGTTTTGACCGTATAAGGTGGGGGTTTTTCCCACTAGTGCTCACAATAACTGGTTTTCTCATTCTTAGACAAAGTGTAGCAAGCTGGTGGAAGATAATAACGTTGTCCCCGCTCCTAAGGTGCTAGTTATGGTCTGTTCATTTCAGCCATGTCTTTCCCAACTTTAACTCCATCCTTTGTCTTCCCGTGCATATTCAACAATGTTCCAACAATGGCATCACAAACATGTTTTTCGGTGTGCATTAGATCAAGACAATATCTAGCTTCTAAACATTCTCAATACAAAAGGTCCCAAAACTTAGACCTTTTATTGTATAAATTCTTTGAGACATTTTTGAAGGGCTTGCCAAACATTGTTTCAATATCCTTTACCCGCTTAGAAACCTCATTTCCACATAAGGGTACATGGACTTCTCCCATCTCCACTTTTTCGTTGAACAACTTTTTCTTCTTACGAAATGAATGGTCTAAAGGAAGCCATGCACGATAATGCAAGTACACATTCTTCCCACAATGATGCAACCGCTCATCAATCATATCCTAATCACAAATAGGGCATGTATTTGGTCCTCAAACTATATACTCTGACAAATTCCCATAAGCCGGGAAATCATTAATCGTGCAAAATATCATGGCACTCAATGTGAAGTCAGATTTTGCATACGTATCGAACATCGAAACACCTTCATCCAACAACAATTTCAGATCTTGAAGGAGTGGGTCAAGATACACATCTATGTCATTTCCGGGTTTCTTAGGACCCGAAATAAGAAGTGATAGCATAATAAATTTATGCTTTATACATAACCAGGGGAGCATATTATAAATGGTCAGTAGAACCGACCAAGTGTTATGTTGGGTACCTAGTGTGCCAAATGGGTTGATCCCATGTGTACAAAGCCCAAGCCTAATATTTCGAGGTTCTTTACCAAAACTGGAAAACTTTCGGTCGATATTCATACATTACGGAGAATCGATCGGATTTCTTCCTCTCGTCTGCATGCCACCTTAATAATTTAGCATTATTTTGATCCGAAAATAAACACCTAAATCTCAGAATGATTGGAAGATACCAAAGAACCTTTGTCGGAGTTTCTTTCTTTTTGTTACCCCCTCATCATTCTCCTTTATCTTGTATCGAGACTATCCACACCTTATTCGTTTCGATACATCACACAATCATTTTGACATGCATGTATTTTCTCATATTTTACACCTAATGGACACTATAATCACTTTGCCTCATAGGTAGAGTTAGGAATTCCATTCCATTCATGTAGCAATTCTTGTAAAAATGTGAACAACTCACTTAGACTTTTATTGTCCAACTATGTATGCTTCGATTCCATATTGGACAATGTGAGGATGCCATCAAGTTTAGTGAAATTATTACACCCCGGATATATATAGGTTTGTCTGTGGCACTTAGAATACTATCATACACATGCGGACGATCGCTTCCTTTATCCTCCACATTGTGCAACATCTCATCTACCCTATCATTCTCATCATCTACCATATCATTCTCATTATCATCCTCTCCTTCAACCTCAACCTTATCATCAATGTGATCAACATACAAATCATCACAAAAGCTAATGGAGCTCATACCTTGATCATAAACTCTCCATGCCATATCCACCTTTAACTCTTAAACCCATGACGAATCAAATGATTTTTCAATTTGATCCACATCACGATACCCCCCTAGAGTTATTACAATCACAAAAAGGACAGAACACTAACTTTTACCCATTATGCAATAGATATTCTAACGCAACCCTGATAAATTCCTCAACCCCTTGTAGAAATGTCGCCGAATTTCGATTACCATACATCCAATTTCGATCCATATTCATACACTAGAGACACCAATCAAGAACACAATCGATCACATCATTCAAAGTGGCTTATTGAAGTTATGATTTTATAAGGAGTTTTCCCCGCCACTTATATGCTAAAAAGGATGTCTATGGTGCTCTTATAAGCCATTGTGTACTAACTTTCTCCATTTAGTTGTGGTTTATTATTTTATGTTGAATTGCAGGTTTTAGGGAATTATGCCCTATTTTCTATTGTTGTATGACTGCTACACTAGACTGGAGAGGTTTGATGTTGAGTCCAAAGGTCCCGAGGACACTTTTTAGGACCCTTGAGCAAAAGAAGAGCGGAAGACTTGGCACTTGGAGCTAAGAAACGAAGAAAAGTGGTTAGGGCCGATCAGATCGTGGGCCCAAGAGACACAAGCTACTTTGGTTGCAGGACCGATCCGGTGCTTACGCCCTGTTGTAAGTCGCTGATGAAGCCTGATCGGACGGTCCGGCCCGATTTCATCGGGCGTCCATGAAGACTATGTTGAGTACACTGTTGGAATAGAAGGCGGCCCGATGACATCAGGCAGGTCATCCTGATTGCATCGGACGCTTGTGATTTTGGGGCTGCTGCAACTTTAATGAGCCCGATGACATCAGGCATACTTGGCCCGATCGGGAGCGGACCCAACACGCGCGTTTAATGAGTTCCGAGTTATTTTATAAGACTTTTTCGTAATTGTTTTAGGGCTAATATAAATGGCCAAATTAGAATTTCTATCATTCATCTTTGGTTTAGCATTAGTTTTCATAGTTTTCTCTAGAGAGTGATTTAAGAACCCTAGTTTATTGCTTTTGGCTTTGAATTCAAGATCAAACTTTTGGATCATTCATAAGTTCAATACACTTCTTCAATATGGTAATCTTTCTTTCTTGCCTTCTCTATTATTGATTAAATTACCTTCTTAGTTATTTGCAATATTCCAAAGTATGATTTTTTATATTGATTTTGTTATTGTTTTCATATATATGAGTGAGTAGTTCTATTTCTAAGATTGTGGGGATCTATGTATGCAATGAGGAATTGTTAGATTAATCTAATTGCCTTGTATTTCAATTGTTTCATGTGGTTGAATTGTTCATGCTAGATTTATAAGTTAGGCTTAATTTATATTTCTAATATTGCAATACTGAATCTGCTTTGCGGTAAGAGGACAGATACCGCATAAGCTTTCAATCATTAGGCAAAGTTATCATTGACCATGCGAGAGCGGCTAGGTGATCTTTGAGGGAGGTAATGTTCAAGAGAAATTACACGAGCCCTAGATAATTGACTTATTAGGTGATTGTTATTCATCCCTAATTTCCCGAGTTCTATGCATAGTGATCCATAATCATAGTTGTTTATTAATTGATTCATACCTTCGTGTTTAATTATGTTATTTGCTTAGTTTAGTAAGACAACCATCATTTGATTTTGTTAGTATAATATTAGAGTTCAAGTATAATAATATAACTTTCTCCCAATGGATTCGATCCTAACTTCCCCGACTACTAGTCAGTGGACCTTAGGTTATTTTTGATTAGGTAATACGACTTTAGCATATCAAATTTTGGCGCCGTTGCTAGGGAGGCAGTTTATTTTTTCTGAATTATAGTATTACATTAACCTCTACTGTGAAGAACACCAGTTCTTTGGAACATCTCACTTTTCTTTTAGTATTTTTGGTGTATGAGCAGGAAATTGAAATCCCCAAATCTCATTCCATCTGATCCAGAGATTGAAAAGAAGGATAAGGCGTCACATTTTACAGATAGGTGGTCTTTTTGATCTTACAAAGAAATAATTTTTAATATATATGTGGTCTTTTTAATCATTCCCGAAAATACCACCTGAAAGGAAAAGGTGGTCTCTTGAACCTCATTTTTTTTGAAAGGGTAATATTTCAATATAATACATTTGGATTCCTAATCAATTTTACCTCCTCCATGCGTGTCTTTCATAATCTACAAGTAATTTACATATAGAACATCTAGGCACTTATTATATTGACATAATTCAAGTGACTTTATAATTGAAATATCTTTTCATTCATCCAATATCATTCACTACAAACCACATGCATATCAATATAATGTTAGAAGATTCCAAAAATTCAAATAAGTTATAAAAAAATAATAGAGCACCATTTCCTCCAATTCATGTACACAAATTCCATGTTTTTGACACAGATTTGAAGCGGATTACAGTTGATGCCACAAGCGCAATGTGCTATCAGTTGATGCATATGCAAGCTCATTAGTGGACAAGAATTTAACATATGCAATAACTTTTCTATGACCAGAGAAAACATGAACAGGCTCGGCAATATTTCTCAAGTTTCTCAATATAAGAAGCTGAATCATCATCTTCGCAGGTCACAAAGGCAACCTTCTCCTTTGAATTAATATTTGTATTGTTACTACCAAACTCAAACATCTACTATGAAATAGAAGATGAAAAAAAATACAGCAAAACTCACTTGTCGAGCTCGGACACCAAGATGGAATAAGTGTGGCAGCTCTTGCAAAAGTATCACACCAACTATATTAGTCCCTACAGCCGTCACCTGCCAAATATCTCTCATGTTACACATGCAGTTCAGGGTCTTCGATACTATGTGCTAAACAAATTCAGAGATCTTTCATACCTCTTCATCTCAATCAACTCTATGAACCACAAGAATTACGAGGCCTGTTATAGATGAAGAAAGTTACCCAGGTATTATGATGTCAACCTGAGTTAGAAATTATAACACACATGGAGATCCACTGTATTTAAATATAATAGCAGTAAATGTTAAACCGAATATGAGGGAAAATGTTGCTACAAAATAAATGAAAGATCTTCAAGGTATAGTGCAAAGGCAGCATTCTACTTAGATCCTGTATATTTTGTATGTTGTGCATGTTGTGTATGAGCCAATTGTAAATTCACAAGTTTAAGATAAACTTGGACTAAAACAACAAAAAAGTGGTTATTTATCTTCTGTCCATCAGACTTCCCATATTGAACTTAGAAACTATTTCAGCATAATCATCATCCCCCGTCAATAGGATTCTTGATTCAGGCTTGGTTAATTGGTTTGGTTAAACTGCTTGGTTGTCGTAAAAAAATCCCAGATCACTAGAGTACAACAATAAGAAGTAGGACGTCAGCTCTAGAAGCATGTTGATTTAGCAAAAGTATTGAGCTATAACGAGTTTTCTTAAGAGGTGAATATCCATAAGAAGACGCCATAATGGAAAAAATAGACAAACATTATTAGGAAGGCATAGTTCAGTTCCATAAGGTGCTCCCATATTTTAGTTACGCGTTCAATTTCAGTTACTGAGCTCTTAGCATTTACTGAAATGTGTCCTTTTTGTTTTCTAGTTCAATCGGCCATAATTCTGAACTAAGGGTATTCTATTCTCACTGCAGTGCAGTTCTAAAATCCGTTGATGGGCTCTCACCTTCGACCAAGAGCTAGACATACCTCACTTCCTAATTATATAACTTATAATTCCATACATATTGAATCCATGTTTTATTCAAGCACTCATAATAATTTATAGGAATCTACCAAATAAATGATATGATGCAATATAAACTAACCTGAACGATTGTTCCATAAGCAGATCCGGGAACAATAACATCCCAACCTTGAAAGTCCAAAGACTATTTGACTGCTTTCAGAAAAAATGGTACAAATTTTAAAGACCTGGAAAATTACACTAGAGAGTAACATTGAAGGGAAATTCAGTAACATAGCAATCTTCTAAAACAAAAAAGGATATAATTGGGTGGGAACGTTTCTTGCATTTATTCCCCCAAAGTTGCACCTAAGTCAATTGAAACTTATTTCCAACATGATAAATCATCTATTGCTACTGAAGAGGTTTATCTTACCCAACCCGAATCTCAGCCTCTATGTATGTCCTCACATTATTTTCCGCAATGCCTAGAGCTCTTCCTAGCATTTGTGAGACCCAAAACCTTGTCATTATCAGAAACTTCAATTAGCATTTTAGCAATATATAAACTTTTATTCTTTCTATTTCACTTTGGCATGTTTCAAGAATTACAAATATAATGCCAGATTACCAGCAGGTGCATCATATCTCTCTACCTGAACTTTTTGTGGGAATATCTCTAGTAGGGAATCAAAATATTCTTCAGTCAGCCTTCGCGATCTATCAAGGGTCGCTTTAATCCTTAAAGGCCAAATCCTCTTACTATCTTCATTTCCTCTAATAAGATGTTCAGAGAAGCTTACCATACAAGCATGAAAAACTTCCATCTCATGACTTACCGAAAAATAGAAGACGGAAAAGTTAACAAACCTTCCTTCTCAGAAAGACCTTTATTCTTCCACGTAATGAGTTCATTCCCAATGGCAACACATTCCTCCGATTTCCAGCCTGAGTGTCACAATTGACGGATTCCGATAGTAAGGGCATCAAGTGGTTCATTCCATGATGTAACATTTAACTAATCATCTTGATAGAATTATACTCAACCCATTATAGTAAATCATTTTAGTTGTAACAAGAGAAGTATCATACAACTACCTATTTAACTCACATAGGATATAGGCATTGACAACTACTAATCCATAACTATGATTCTTACTCTACTCTAAATAGATTCCTTTTCTAAAAAACCTAGATGACTATTAACAAGAATCATTATTCCCTTAATTAGTGTTGTCTTGAAAGTAAGAAAAATATTATGATTTCATATAACTAACTTACTTGTAATCTACATATCACTCACTTATGTAAGTAATTAAAATCTTTAAAAAGCAATCTACAAAATTATATCCAACTTACTTAATTAATAACATAACAACATACTCCTCTTAACGAAACTCATTACTCTTAAGAGTATCATTAGCATGGGCACTTGTGTGTACTAATTGTGTTCTAGTAAGACACTAGTAGTATAATTACAACAAAAATATCAAGTATTATATAGTTCATGCTTATGCAAGTAAGGTACTTTGCCAATAACAATAGTCTCTACCCGTTCAAGACTTACTCATTAGGAGTACGTCTTGAATAGTCCCCGTTTTGGGACTGTTCTTAGATGTTTAATCTCACTTAGGTGGTGAATGTATGTTTTTATTTCGATTCTATAGAGGAAAATCTTGGCTTGTCGTTTCCCTACTTTTGTTCTCTGTGTACATATGTAGATGTAAGTAACTATATTTATCAAATAGGAAAACTTGACTTTAAGACTGCTTTTTCTATTAAGCATCACGAGAAAACTATGAGTTTAAATCAGGAATTTCAAAGTATAAATTACTTAATAAGACATCAATAGATAAATACTTAAAAACATATAGATATATTCATTTTGGTATGATTTGAATAGCATTAAAACCCTGTCTAGAGAAGGTCTTGATTGTCCAATATATAAGCTCTAAGAGATAATCGCTTAGTTGGCTATAAAGATTCCCTTTTAGCTATGATTCAAACTAATATTTGTAATGGCCAATCTACTTTAATTGTTGTCCAAACTTTACATAGACTTAACCGATCCATGGATACTAGACACTTTAGTTCTAGATGTCCATCTTTCAAATAATTCAAACAGTACAATTTAGGGAATATTAAAAATTTCGCATTAATTTACCGTGTCTATTTTAGACTTTATCTTCTCAACTAATCCAAAATGTTTACTTCATCCCACTATAGATGAAACTATACTCTTAAAAGTTGAAACTGAAAGTGCAGCTACTTTTACTCATAAAAAATTTAAATGGAATGAAATTACTATTCCTAAATAATTTTTAATTCATTATAATCCTCCTCGAAATATTACTCAAAAGAAAATTGATCAAATTATAGAAGAATCTGATGGTCAAGTAATAAAAAAGTTAGGTACTAATTTTGAAAAGGCTAGACCATCAACCTCTTATGAAAATGCTCGATCTTCATATGAAGAAAATTCTTATAATAATCCTCAAATGTCTGCTTCTAAAAATTTACATTTTGAAGAATCTTCAAAATTTGCTATAACAACCCAATACCTGAACCAGTAGGAGAATCTTCTACTAATTCAATTCACCTACTTCTTCAGCCATGAAACACCTACCTTTTCCTCTATTAATGTTATTAAAAAGGAATTTCAAATAGACTTAGATATATTCATAATGATTTTATTCAAAACAAAATAATGATAAAAAAGATTGGTTCTTTGGATGTTTTGATCAAATTGCTAGAAATCATGTCAGACTAGAATGGATTTCTGATATGAAAAAATTAGAAATTAATATTCCTTTTTTCACATGATTCTCTACTTATACCATAAAAAATAATATATTTTACCCTTTAATAAAAATCAAATAAACATGACAGTATTTAATTCAAAGTTGGACTTTAAAAATGGAAGTATAATTAAATCTATTCATCCTCCGTCAACTGAAATTCAAGTTAATAATAATGAAGGATCTTTTGTTATGGCTCCTTTTAAAAAGAGGAAGAGAAGATGACAACTCCTCCTCTGCTAGTTTGGGTGACATAAAAAAAAAAAATATCACCAAAATAATTATTCAAACCAACTTCTCACTACAATTTCAAAACAAATAGAAATATTATCTTCTCACTACATTACATCTAAACTAGGAACATTATCTATAAATAAAAAGGAAACAAAATTTCCCTTCGACATAGCTGCTCCGTATATTAATACTTCAAGAATTCCTATACATCGTCAAAAATCTCTTAATTTACCTGAAAAAACAACTCCTTTAATTAGTAAGATTGAAGAAAAATTATCTAATTAAATACTTCTAAGTCAACTAATAATATTAATGTTTTGGATAAATATAGTTCAAATACACTAATTAATTCAGATAATGAAGAAAATGAAATCAATAAAATAAATAATAGTTCTTGAAAAATGTCTCTAGTAGAAATTATTATACTAGACCTACTCCACCAGATATTCAATATGAAGAAGACATAAATTCAGAGACTCACAATATCATGAAACTGCAGTTTATGAATGGAATATGATGGAAAATCAGAATATGAAATATTAAATGTTCTTTCTAAATGACTATGGCCATAACTACTTATAGGTCAAGAAATGTCAAGAACATACTATTATAGATTTTCTCACAACTGGTTTTACTGGTCAATTAAGAAATTGGTGGGACAATAGTATTAATATGAAACTAAAGTTCAAATTTTTAATCACGTTAAAATAGAAAATGAACAAAAGCCTTAGATGGAAGCTCATTCTTATTAATATGATTGCTATGCATTTTATTGGTAATCCAAAGGAGAAATGTCAACAAACCAAGTAGTCCTTACTAATCTTAGGTGTCCTACACTAGATGATTATCGATGGTATAAAGATGTATTTCTTAGTAATATTTTTAGACGAGGTGATTGCAATCAATCTTTTTGGAAAGAAGAGTTTATATCTGGTCTTCCATCCTTATTTTCTCGAAGAATATTCCGAAAATTAAGAGAAAGTGTGGGTCAAGAGAAATTCCATATGATAGTATGACTTATGGACAAATATTTTCCTTTGTTAAAAAGAAGCAATTGCTTTGTGTCAGGAATTAGCAATTCAAAGTAAATATTCATCTGAAAAAGAGGAAAGACGTAGAGAATTAGGAAGTTTTTGTGCTGCTTTGGTTTACCCAAAATTCAACCTCCCTCTGCCATCTAAATAAAGAGATATAGGGAAAATTTTCGACCAACTAGAAAAATTATTAATAACGACCCATATATATAAAAAGACCTTTAAGGCACCCACCAGACACCAAAGAAAATTATAGATTCCAAAAGACCGATTTATTGTTATAAATGTGGACGAGTAGGTCATAAGGCTAACGAATGTACTTAAAACAAAAGTTAATGAATTATGTGGTCATGATCCAGACCTTCAACAAAAAATTTAGCCTTATGTTCACTAGAAACTTCCTAAGAACATAACCTTACTGACCATAGTGAAGATAATCTACTTCAAATAAAATCAGATAATGAGTCAACCTCTTGTTGTTCAAAAGAGTCAGCCCCGTTTTTCAAAAAGGATGTTGTAATAATATTTGTAATTTCAAAAGATTTATTCTCATTACTTTTCATTAATCAAAATTATTTTTCATTCATATTTACTCATTTAATTATTTCAGATGCAGAAAACTCAACCATCTTCTAGTTCCGAAACCAAAAACCTATACCTCACACAAAAAGAGAAGAATTCATACCCAAGGTATTCAAGATTTACTCAAAAAACTTTCCCCACCACAAAAGACTTATCAAATAACCTCACTCAAAAGCCAAAACCCTGCTTTACCTACAATACATAAAACAATTTCCAAACTTTTCATATTTGAACCAATCATCCAAATATATCAACTTCCAACCAATATGCAGGAAATCATCATCAATAAAGTAAAGCAAGAAAACTTCAACACATGGTATATCAATTTCCTAACATCAGAGAAAATATCCTCCTATAGCATTTGGCGAGCACGGGGAGGGTCTACATTAATATTTTCATATTATATAACTCGAGGATTCTTCCTATCCACTAGAGATACATTCAGAAGACTGATTCATATTTTCAAACATGGAAATATGGCTTGGTAAGGAAATTTTACGAAGTACCAGAATCAGACACAAAATTTTTTCAAGAGGTCACAAAATTCCAACAATATATATTTTTAATAGTATATTCCCTTCAAAGGAAAGAATGGATATATGAAGAAGTCATTTGCGCCAATATAGAAATGATGAACGGCAAAATTAAACCAGCCCACTACTTCATACTCATTAATATAGCAAAGTGTGATCTGTATTGCAAGGATCCCGCCGTCTTACATCTGTTAGTCTTGGACGAACACTTAAGCAACTACAAGAGGGGGGGGGGGGGGTAAATTGTAGTTGGGGAGATTTTCAAAATTTTTGCGGAAATAGAAGAATGAATAAGTAAGAAAGAAATAATTGCATGAACTTAGAAAGAAGTAGGAACACGGAATTTTTATAAGGAAAACTTCCTAGGCCCAATAGGAAGAAAAACCTTGACCACAAGGAATTTTGACTCAATTCTCTTTAATAACTTTTAGGCCAAAAGACTCTCTTTTGTACAACCTAAACTCGGACCAACTCTGTTCCTCTAGGAACTGGTTCCCTGTCAGCCTGTTCCCCCTGAACAGTTGACTTCTCCCTTGACTTCACTCAAATCCTTTTCTCTTTATCTCTTCTCTTTCTCTTTTTCTCTCAAATTGATTACAGACTTAGATTCACTCAACCCAATCTATAATACATCAATTTCTAAGAAGAAGAAAATCGGATGTACTTTCTCTAAGAATATTACATAAAATTCTGAAAGTATTGCTAAAAGATCTGTTACAAATGCCTATTTGTAGAGACCTAATTTCTCAAGCACTTCTCCACGATTTTGTTCAAAAACGTCTCCATGATCACACGTAGCTTCAGCTACTTCTCCATGATCTTTCCGTTACAGTTTTACCGTTGATAGTTTGTTCAGTTTGGCTTCCACGATCTCAGCCACAATCTCAGCCACTTCTCCATGTTCACACACCTCACAAATAGCTAGGTTGTTGCGGTCCCTAAATTATAGGAACTACCTCAACGTTCACTTTGTAAGCGCCTCCTTAGGTTAGTGTTTTGCGGCTCCTAGATTTTAGGTAACCATAGATGTTGCACAAACACTTAACTAAAAACAATATTATGGATTCTTATTTGTTATATCCATAATATTAATCGGATAACACAAATAAATTATAAATAACTTTAAACTTGATTAAACACCTAATCAAATCTTCATAAAGTATCTATCATTTTATTTGTGAAACCTAAAGATAATTACACTAATTAAAACTAGAAAAATAAAATAAACGAAACAAAATAAACTGGAGAAATAGATCTAAGACATAAACAAATTACTTCTAGCAAGAAATCTAATTCCGAATTAATAAACAAAAGATATGTAAACTTTAATTATATGTCATTATCAAAATAGTGAAATAACAATTACATCCAACTCAAGCAAGAGCATATTGGTTTTTCTACATCCCTTCCCTGATACTTCCGTGTGCACACCCCTACAATGACGTACGTCACTCCGTATATAACTCATTTCTCCAACACAAACCACGAACCTCCATTTTAACATCTTTCCTCCACCACGAACCTCCATTTTATAATATCTTTTTCCTCCACCACGAACCTCCATTTTATTTTATCATAGTAACATCTTTACATAACTCATTATTACCACATATGATAATCTTTTTAGAATCACCTTTGTATATAAATCATAATGTGACAAATATCGTTTGCATTATAACCACATTATTTGCAAATCACAATGTACCTTTATTATTAAGTAAAACTATTTTTCTACTAAAAAGATTAATATAACAACACATTGTAGCAAAATAACATTAGAAAGGGATATTTAAGAATGTACCTGATAATATTAATGGCACCCAATTTATAACTTACTAATTTTATTCTCACACTCTCTTTGTCTTTCCTTTCTTTTTGGTTCTTACTTAACTCAAAAAAATGCTGAATAGCTTCATGCTATTTATAGTGTATGAGTTGCGGCCTACAAAACTTACGTAGAGAATTTCGTATTTACTAGTGTTTCACTTTTTTTTTGCTGGCTAACTTACATTTAAGCAAACCTATTTAGACTAGGTATGCCTAGGTATTTATTGGCAAGGTTACGTAATTGATTGGCATCTTTCTTTTACTAAAACCTATTAGTAATGACCAAGTGTCATAAAGTTACTCAATCCGAAACATATAAATATTGTATTTTATGTATTGTCTGAAAATGGGTAGCGATTATTGTCTGTCCTTAGGTAAAATTATTAGTGACAATTCTAAAGACTAAATAACGTTAGTCATTAGGTTAACCATTTATAAGTTTGGAGCATTCTAGGTTTATGTGGTACTTACAAAAATCTTACTAGTATATTTATAAGCTCATAAACTAGTAATTGATAATTTTATTAAACTATGACCCTTAAAGTACTTTATAAACTATAATGTTAATATAAATGATATATGTATGCACATATAACTTTCCTGAGCAAATGTACAAAGCCAAGGAAACACATAACTTCATCAAAAATAATCATATAAACGACAAAATAACATATATAAGATCTTAAGGACTAGTTTATCTTATAATAATACTTTAACCTTTGATCCCTTACTAATATTGTTTTTCTGGTTATTACATTATCCCCTCTTTAAAAGAAGTTTCATCCTCGAAACTTAAATTTAAATTACCTTAAAATAAGTGTGGGTACTTGTCTCGCATATCTTGTTCGACTTCCCATGTAAGTTCTGTTTCGATGTGATTAGACCATAACACTTTTACCAACGGATTACTTTGTTGCGTAATACTGATACGTGTCGTTTACCGTATAAAATTAAAACCTAACTTAAACCTTCAAAAATGTTTATAACTAGTAAAAGGGTAAGAAAGGATCAATCCCACGAGAAGATTATTATAATTCCTAAACTCAAATACTCAACTAAGTGACAAAAATGTATTTTATATACGAATTTACACTATTTACACTATTCACATATATACGATTAGGAGGGTTTCGGTTGTAACCAACTACTTAGACGAAGTAAAATTAAAACTACTATAATAATATTACAAGTGACGACACACAAACTCTATTAATTATCGATTCGATCATAGAATGTTTAGACATAATTTAGCTTCTTAACCTTTATAATTGAGACCACTTTAATAATTAACTTAGCACTTAGATTGGTGAATTATCGCCGGGATCAATTCTTGTCTTACTCTACTAAAATCTAGAATCTTGCTAAGACAAATCCAACCCTAATAAACTTGTTTTATTAGCACAATTCATACACTTAAGAATATTAAGATGAGCCGCTCACTCTTATTAATCTCAAGTCGTCCTCCCTATCCAACTATTAAACGCTGCACCTAATAGTCATATAGCATAGTTTGAGTATCTAAACAACTAATTGCGTCCAATTACGAGTAAAGATATCAAATTTCATAACCAACCAACAATAGTATGAATCGTATAAACTAAATTAAATAATTAAATTCAATCAACTCAACGTTAACCAATTAGAGTCAAATAATAGAAATATAAGAAACTAAAAATATGAATAAATTCAGATAGCATCCAGTTCAAACACAAGAACAACTAATTAAAATAGAAGAGAGAGAAAACTCATGACTGTAGACCCGAATTGATGTAGCCGCTACCCTCAATTCGCCTCCGAACGCAATAATTCTTCAATTCCTATCAACTTGTCGATCTTGGACGAACCCGATTATTTTTCTTCACTCTCACGAACTCCCTTGTATGTGTGCGTGTTTTTCATCTCCGAAACATGGTGAATTTATATCTAAATGTGTAGAAGATAGAATAAAAAAGATAGAGTTTCATAACTGAAAATCTACTAAACAATCTGTATCTTCGAAATTTTGAGGAGATTAAAATCATATCTCCTCTTTGTTTTGTTGCGTGGAATCGAAAGTCTTATGTTTCTTTGGTTTGCTGAGCTATAGATCAGGAGCATGAATTAAAAGATGTATTTTTTTTTGCCTTCACGTGACAAACCCACGTGAGCTTGGGCTCACTTATATCTTTTTTTCTTTTCTTCTTTCTTTTAGTTTTGTTGTCTTCCTTTAGCAAATCGAACTTGTAAAATACCTATAATAAAATACACACTATTTAAGCTAATTATTCAATAAAATATAATATGGACATAAATAATCACTTATTAATAAAAGTCAAAATATTATAAAATAACACATAGAAGACAACCATAAGACTAATTTTAGGGGACAAAAATATAGACATATATGCGCTTATCAAATTCCCCATACTTAGCTTTTGATCGCCCCGATCAAAATACTACTAAAATAAAAGTAAAACTATACTAGGAAAGCAATAAACCTAACTCACTGTCGTAGGAATCACGATTGCACTTAGCATGTGCAACAAGCCCTTTAAACCCCTAGGCTACCCTAGTGGACGAGTAAGGTCTCGTGAGGATTTTCAGATGGCATACCCACAAAGCCTTATTAACATAGTTTCCCAAACCAACTAGCAAACATGGATATTCTAATGACAGAAACTAAATGCAAGACCTAATATACCACCTCAATTTTCTTTGTCGGAAATAACGAAATTAGATAAGCACACTACAAGAAACTAAAACATTTTAAAGTTAGTCAGAAAAACGTTGAGAAAATGTTAATGGAGATGTCATACTCTTGGTGTTTAAACAATCGAACTATCAAATCTCATAATACTTCATGAACTAATTGTTATCTTTTGCAACTCAAAAATTTCCAGCATGAATCCACAAATGTATGCGTATCAAGTTCAATAAATAGACCCTCACAGGTATAAATAAAACACTCAACTCTCATGTGTCTGGGGTTAAATAATATTCACTCAAACCTATAACCGAGTCGACTCAAAAGAAGTATATTTCTTTAAACTTGACTATCGTCTCAATTCTCCACTTTGAAGTGACATAATGCATAAAGATCAAAAGGTCTTTCATAAGGTTGTAACGTGGCCAAGGCTAAAGGGTAGGAATAATATTTAGGAATGTGGAGTTAATTATAAGCCGAGCTAAAGGGAGCAAAAATACATGACTTATGATGTTCCACTCACAACAAACTCCACTTTTTTTTCTTTTCATATTATTCACCATATCCTTCACATGTAATGCCATTATAATACTTATATGGATATTTCATAGCATTTTCATCGTTCTATGACTTTCAAACATTTATTTTCTTTGATATTTTTCAATAATAATAATTTTTTCATAACCCTTGTTTTCTCTTTTTTTTTCAACAATATATCTCTACCATAACACAATCTTACAATACAAACTCAATAGATAATAGCTCCCCTTAGCCAAGCATGGGTATAATCTGTAGGAGGCCGCAAGTTTGTAATGTATGGTTAGCAAATAAAACGGGATTTTAAGGCTCAGAAGGGCTAAACAAAGGAAATATTATATGAAATAAAATCTTTGAGGCTAAAAAAATTGAAAGGATGCCTAAATCATTTCTTCATAGCATTTGTCACAAAAGTCTCAAAGAGTACCAAGTCAAGTTCAAGAGCCACACTTCATTGAGGAACTATCACACAAGAAAGAAAATAATGAGACTGATGCAGATGTGTCAGTCTAATAGGCTCAGAAGCTCACAAGGTTTGGTCTATTTATCTAGCCAGTTCATTTAAGAGAAGCAAGATAATGTTTTTTTTTCAATTGTATTATAAATCTCTCAAGTTCGATTATCCGTTTCCAATTATATAACATTCCCAAAATCTTTTATTTCGAAAAAAAGTTTTTAGTTATTTCAAACACAAGTTAGATTAGAGTTTCTTATCAACTTACTAATCGCCATTCCTTAGGAAGTTAAGAGGTGGAAATCCTAAATTAAATGCAACTAAAGTTCTATAACTAATGCAAGCAAAAGCACAATTTTTTTTTACGATACTTAATAAAATAAAAATTCTACAGAAAATTTGGCAGCACTTCCCTTAAAACAGGACATATCCCATTTTTATAACTGTGTCAAAACCTGTATTTAGCCTATAAATTATCATCATATAATGCCAGCACACCACGATCCAGCCTATGATTTTTGCCAATTCACCACATGTCCAGTTCAAAAGTGAAATTTGTCACCATTTATCTCCCCCCACACATAGAATTTGCATTATCCTCAATGAAAAAAATAAAAAAATTAAAAAATAATTGCATTAAAGAATGAGAGAACTTAGCTGGTTATGTGTTTCTTTCTTCAACAAAGAGAAATAATAATGGAGATCATCATGGGCTGCCTTGTTCATATATGTTGTTTTAATGTGCCGCCTTCCTAATAGGAAGTTAGTTTGGAACCTCTGATTGCTTCACCACTTCTAGAGTATCACTCATGAGATGTGAAGGTGGCATGGTGCTGGTGGACAAGGAGCAAAAACAAGTTAGAATATGACTAGATTTCCTAGCTATGATAAACTTAAGGCATGAATGATGAGTGTAAAACTGAGAGAACAGTAAGAAAATAAAATGAAATAACAAGAGGAAGTGATAGTAGCAGGATTGGGTTGCCTCCCAAGTAGCGCCCTTAGTTTATGTCGTGGTCGACGTTATGCAAGCATCATCTCGATGAAGCTCGATCTCTTCAATTAAACCTGCATGCTCAAACTCATAAAATGGTTTTAATCTGTGGCCATTTACTTTAAACACTTTTCCAGATTCCAAGCTTTTAATCTCCACTGCACCATGAGGAAAAATATCAGTAATAACAAAAGGACCTAACCATCTGGACCTAAGCTTACCAGGGAACAACTTTAAGCGAGCATTATATAAAAGGACCATCTGTCCCACAGAAAAATCAGTTTGAATAATCCGCTTATCATGAAAGGCTTTAGTCTTATCTTTTAAATCTGAGTGTTTTCGTAAGCTTCTAATCTGAGTTCTTCTAGTTCTTGCAAACTAAGTTTCCTCCTTGTCGGCTTGTTCGTAGTCCATATTACATTGCTTTACAGCCCAGTAAGACTTATGCTCGATTTCGACAGGTAGATGGCATCCTTTTCCGTAAACAAGTCTGTAAGGGGACATTCTTAGAGGTGTCTTATAAGCTGTCCTATATGCCCACAATGCGTCATCTAACTAAGGCTCCAGTCCTTCCTGTTAGGGTTTACCATCTTTTCTAGAATTGATTTGATTTCCCTATTGGACACTTCAGCTTGTCCGTTCGTCTGAGGATGATAGGTGTTGCTACTCTATGTGTCACATGATATCTTTCAAGGAGAGTCCCAAATGTTTTGTTACAAAAATGGGTACCCCTATCACTAATTATGGCCTTTGGCATACCAAATCTGTTAAATATGTGACTCTTAACAAACTTAACAACTGTCTTAGCATCATCAGTTATGGTAGCTTGAGCTTCCACCCATTTAGAAACGTAATCGACAGCAAGAATAATATAAAGATTACCAAAAGATGAGGGGAAGGGACCCATAAAATCAATCCCCACACATCAAAGATTTCACATACTATGATTCCATGTTGGGGCATTTCGTTCCTTTTAGATACATTTCCAGTCTTTTGGCAACGTTCACAAGACTTACAGAACACATAAGCATCTTTATAAAGTGTAGGCCAATATAAACCACATTCCAGAACCTTATGAGCAGTCCTTTGAGGACCAAAATGTCCTCCACTTTCAAGACTATGACAGAATGTAAGAATCGAAGCATATTCAGATTGGTCTACACATCTCCTAATTACTTGGTCAGAGCATGATTTCCACAAATAAGGGTCATCCCAAAAGTAATACTTTGACTCAGATTTAATCTTTTATTTTTGAGCTCTAGACAGAGTCGGGGGAATGTGCTAGTGACCAAATAGTTAACCATATCAGCATACCAAGGAGTTTCAACATGATACATTGAAAGAAGTTGTTCATCAGGAAAGAATTCAGTCATTAAAGGCCAATCATCTCTAGGAACAATTCTACTAAGGTGGTCAGCAACTAGATTTTCAACACCCTTCTTATCTCTAATTTCTAAGTCAAATTCTTGTAACAAAAGCATCCACCTAAGCAAGCGAGGTTTGGATTCTTTCTTTTTCAAGAGATATTTTAGAGCAGAATGGTCAGAATACACAATAACATGTGTGCCTAGTAAATAAGGTCTAAACTTCTCTAAAGCAAAAATCACAGCATACATCTCTTTTTCAGTTACAGTATAGTTGCATTGAGCAGAATCAAGTGATTTAGAAGCATAATGGATCACATAGGATTCTTTATCTTTCTTTTGACCTAAAACGGCACCGATAGTCTTATCACTAGCGTCACACATGATTTCAAAGGGTAAGGTCCAATCAGGTGGTCGAAGCACGGGTGCACTAGTTAATCTTTCTTTTAACTCATCAAAAGCCTTTTTACATTCCTATTAAAATCAAAAGTGGCATCTTTAGCAAGCAAAACACACAAGGGAGATGCAATTTTTGAAAAATTCTTAATAAAGCGTCTATAGAAGCCAGCATGCCCTAAAAATGATCTAACTTCACGAACACATGTAGGATATGGCAATGAACTAATAACATCTATTTTAGCTTTATCAACTTCTAAACCTTTAGCACTTACAATATGTCCAAGTACTACACCTTGTTCTACCATAAAATGACATTTTTCAAAATTCAATACAAGGTGAGTTTCAACACATCTTTGCAAAAACGAGCTAAACCTGGAGGCATCTATCAAAGGAATCGCCAAAAACAGTAAAATCGTCCATAAACACTTCCATATCTTGTTCAATCAAATCAGAGAAGATACTCACCATACAACGCTGAAAAGTTCCAGGGGCATTGCATAGTCCGAAAGGCATTCTCCGGAATGCAAATGTACCAAAAGGTGATGCAGGAGCATCTAGCTTAAGCAACCAAGGTCTTCTTCTACATGATCAAAAGGAGAACATGGTGAAGGAGGTTCAATTTCTAAGCCTAACTAGCTCGGTTTATTCTAAAACCTTACTTAAGCACATTAATTAGGTTAAACATATGTTAATCTCTTCTTAAGCAAGATTAACTAATACTAATGACACCTTAATCATCATTATGTATTGGTAATCAAGTTTAGTAAGTGATTAATAGCCTAATTACATACTTAAGTTAAGTTAATCATGCTTTAAGAGCTAAGCTAGTTTAGCTTCATTGTAATCCAGTTCTAAGCAAGCTTAGGAAGGTATTTTTGCTGCTTTTGGTTGCCACCTCCAGCTGAATTGAAGTCTTGGGGAAGTGTACTAAGCCATGTGAAGTTCACATGGGTGAAAGAAGCCTTAACAAGTGAAGGGAGGATGCTTCATGCTAAGGAATGATGCTGCCCAGCTCCCAACGTCCAGCCTAGCTTCTCTTTGAAGCTTTTGGGCAGCAATGATTTGTGCTGCAAATGGTACAAGCTTTTGAGGAGTTATAGTTTAATATGTTTACTTTAGTATTCCATTGGTAGTTCTTCTGTTTTGTACTTCCAATAGGGTGGCTAAGCTAGTTTGTAGGAGGTGTGCTGGAAAGATTGTAATATTTGTTTCATGTTTTTTATTAGCTTAGTTGGCGTAGCTCTTGTGGTCCAAATCAGCTGATTTTTGGACACAATGTAAACAAATATGTTAGCTTTGTACTACTTTTGGAATTAAGTCATTTGAATGAAAATTGAAGCTTTTATGCTTGAAACATTAAGCTGTGTGCTTATTGCTATTTCCGGTCAGTTTAGACCAATATCAAATCTTTGCTTAATTCCTTCACTTAATCGTTGAATTAGTGATTGAAACTCAAAGTGGATGCAAGTTAGAAGCTTATTGTTATAACTTGATCTTAGATTGGTGGTATTTGGGTAGTGAAAGTGGTGGTTGTTCAATCTAATTGAACCGGTTTGTAACAAACAACTTATGTTCTCTTTCTTTGTTCTTTCTTGATTGTTCGAATGCTCTTGTTATCTTAATCAATATGTATCATTTGGTATCAGAGCTGTAGGTTGGTTAAGAGCATTCTAATTCATCCCTTAAACACATTAAACACACATACAAAACCCAAACACAATCCCCCCCAAAACCGAACCTAATTCTAAGCCAAACACACTTCTTTTCTTCTTTCTAGCCTAACTTTCATTGAGGTTGAATCAATCATGAGTGGAGGTGAAGAAAATCAGTTTAGAAGGGCATGAACTTGAGTGAAGCAAGGTTGGTAGGAGTGGAGAATCAAATAGCCACTTTAAGTGAACAAATGGCTAATTTGATGACCGTTGTAAGAGAAGGGTATAGAGGGCCTTTAAGGAGAGAAAATGTGGAGGATGAAGGGTAGCTTATGATAGTAGTGAGGAGGTTCTTTCTGAATCTTCAAGAACTAGGAGAAAACCACAAAAGAAAGATGATTTTAGAGACATAATAGAAGTTCCGAGTTTGATGGAAACCTTAATCCGGATGTTTTTAGAGTGGGTTCAAGGTGTGATCGAATTTTGAAGTTAAGGAGTATGATGATGCTAAAGGCTTCAAGATTGCAGTAGCTAACTAAAGGGTATGCATCCCTTTGGTGGGAGAATGTGTTTTAGCTAGGAATAGAACAAAAGCCTAAACTTAAGAGTTGGAGTAGCTAAAAAGAAAATGAGGGAGAAGTTTTTACCAATCTACTTACACCCTTGATTTGTATAACAATTGGCCGAATAACTCAAGACCATAAAGGGGTAGAACATTACATCCATGAGTTTGAAAAGTTGTTAATGAAATTGATGTACAAGAGAGAGAGAGCAAACAATGTCTAGATTTCTAGGAGAGTTAGAAAAAGACATTAGGAGGAAGGTGGAGTTACATCCTTATTCTACCTTAGATGAACTCTTTAAGTTAGCTCTTAAAGTTGAAAAACACATTAAGGAGAAGAAGAAGAAACCTTTTGTGAAGGGAACTACCTATTCTAAGGGAGTTTCTAATGTTAAAACACCATCACATCTCCTTACACCCTAAAGGTGATGGTTGAAAGTGTTGATAAAGGGAAGAAAGTAGTGGATGAAACCTCAAAAAAATCTGATGTGAAAGTGCTTTAAGTGTCATGGTTATGGTCATTATCAAGCTCAATGTCCTAATAAAAGAGTAATGACTTTAATTGACATTAAAAACATTGAAGAATCACTTGAAAAGGAGACAAGAAGAGGAGCTGAAGAGGAGGCCGAAAGTGAGAGCTTTGGAGGTTGGAGAGGTGACTCAAGGTGATCATTTAAGCCTTGTTTTAAGAAGAGTTCTTCATGCCAAAGAAGCTGAATTGGTTCCTTCTCAAAGGGATCAAATCTTTCAAACCAAATGCTTGATTGGAGGGAAGATATGTTCGATGATCATTGATGGAGGGAGCTGCACCAATGTTGCCTCATCTTCTATGGTGGACAAGCTCAATCATGCTACTTTCTCACATCCAAAACCATATAAGCTTCATTGGCTTAATGATGGCAATTGTGTGGAGGTAACAAAACAAGCTTTAATTAGCTTTTCTTTTGGTGATTCTTATAAGATGAAGTTTTATGTGATGTATTACCTATGGATGCATGTCATGTACTCTTAGGTAGACCTTGGCAATCTGATAAAGAAACCTTGCATAATGGTAGGACTAATACTTACACTTTCATGCATAAAAGAAGAAAATTGTCTTAGTCCTAGTCCATGGCCGAACCATTTAAAACCAAAAACAACCTCACCTAAAACACAAAACAAAAAAACCTTAATCCTTTCTAAACCTCAACTTGATAAAGCTGTAGAAAAGGGGAAGGTTATGTATTTGTTGTTGTTATTGGATGAAAATGATGAGAAACTTAATGAAGTGCACGAAATGGTGAAACCTTTAGTGAAGGAGTTTGGTGATGTTTTTCCTATTGATCTTCCATGTGGTTTACCCCCTAGTAGAGGAATTGAACACCAAATTGACTTATACCTGGCCACCTCTACCTAATAAACCAGCTTATAGATGTAATCCTGAAGAAGCTAAGGAGTTACAAAAACAAGTTAGTGAATTGTTAGCTAAAGGATTTGTGCAAGAAAGTCTTAGTCCATGTGCTGTGCCTGTCATTTTGGTTCCTAAGAAGGATGGTTCTATGAGGATGTGTGTGGATTGTCGTGCTATAACAATATAACAGTGAAGTATAGGTATCCAATACCTAGGCTTGATGATTTGCTTGATGAGTTACATGGTTCCACTATATTTTCGAAGATTGATTTAAGAAGTGGTTATCATCAGATTAGAATCAAAGAGGGTGATGAATGGAAAACAGCTTTTAAAACTAAGAGTGGTTTGTATGAGTGGCGTGTGATGCCATTTGGTTTGACAAATGCTCCTAGTACTTTCATAGACTTATGCACGAGGTACTCGGCCCTTCATTGGTATCTTTGTTGTTGTTTATTTTGATGATATTCTTGTGTATAGTCAAAGTGAACAGGAACATCTAATGCATCTCAAGAAGGTTTTCCTTAAACTAAGGGAAAAGAAGCTGTATGCAAAGATGGAGAAGTGTGAGTTCTTTACTTCAAGTGTGACATTTCTTGGATTCATAGTGTCATCTAATGGCATTTCTATGGATGAATCTAAGGTGGAAGCAATCAAGTCATGGCCAGTTCCTAAATCTATCACTGAGGTTCGAAGTTTCCATGGTTTAGCTTCTTTTTACAGGAGATTTATCAAGAATTTAGCACCATTTGGCGCCATTGACTGAGTGTATCAAGAAAGGGTCCTTTATTTGGACTCCTGCAGCACAAGAAGCATTTGATCAATTGAAGAACATGCTTAGTAAGGCTCCTGTTCTAGCCTTACCTGATTTCAAGAAAGTGTTTGAAGTGGAGTGTGATGCAAGTGGCGTGGGCATTGGAGCTGTTTTGCAACAAGGAGGGCGTCCATAGCCTATTTCAGTGAGAAGCTCAATCAATCTAGACTCAACTACAGCACTTATGATAAGGAGTTCTATGCTATTGTTCGTGCCTTGACTCATTGGACTCATTATCTCAGACCAGCTCATTTGTGTTACATTCAGACCATCAGCTTTGAAGTACATAAATGGACAACATAAGCTCAGTCCAAGACATCAAAATGGGTGGAATTCCTTCAGTCCTTTGATTTTGTTTCAAAATATAAAACTGGAGTTTCTAACATTGTTGCAGATGCTTTATCAAGGAGGCATTCTATGCTTTCTCTTATGGAGGCTCGTGTACTTGGCTTTAGTCATCTTAAAGATTTGTATTATGATGATCCAGATTTCTCTTTATTGTTAGAAGCATGCAAAGAAGGATCTCATGGAGCTTATTCATTGCAAGATGGCTTTCTTTTTCGAAACAACAAGCTTTGTATCCCTAAATGCTCATTAAGGGATTTGCTAATCAAGGAGGTTCATGGAGGAGGACTAGCAGGACACTTTGGCATTAACAAAACTGTTGATGTATTGCAGGAACACTTCTACTGGCCGAAACTTGCAGGAGATGTTCATGCTATTCTAGCTCGATGTTCTATATGTCAGAAGGCTAAAAGTCCTTTCATCAAGGCTTTACACGCCTCTTACCTGTTCCAGTTCAACCATGGGAAGATGTGAGCATGGATTTCATTGTTGCTCTACCTAGAACTCAAAGGCAAAAGATGCAATCATGGTGGTGTAGATAGATTCTCTAAAATGGCTCATTTCATTCCTTGTAATAAAACTGATGATGCTATTCATGTTGCTGATTTGTTCTTTAAAGAAATAATTAGACTTCATGGAGTTCCTAAGTCTATTGTTTCTGATAAAGATGTAAAGTTTCTTAGCTATTTCTGGAAGAACTTGTGGAAGCTTTTAGGTACTAAGTTGCTGTTTAGTACTACTGCTCATCCTCAAACTGATGGCCAGACTGAGGTGACCAACAGGACATTAACTATGCTGCTAAGGACACTTGTGAACAAGTCTCAAAGGGATTGGGATCTAAAGCTAGCTCATGCTGAGTTTGCTTACAATAGATCACCAACTTATGCTACTAAACACTCACCATTTGAGGTAAATTATGGGATTAATCCTTTAAGTCCTATTGATTTACTTCCATTTCCTATTGAAGCACATAGTAGCAAAGAAGCTGAAGTGAAAGCAAAGGAGATGAAGCAACTTCATCAGCAAATTCGAACCAGAATAGAGAAGGTGAATGAAGCATACAAGGTTCGAGCAAACAAGACAGGAAGAAGTTCTTTACAAGCCAGGTGATCTAGTGTGGTTACATCTAAGGAAGAAAAGATTTCCTACAAGGAGGAAGAACAAGCTAATGCCACGAAGTGATGGTCCATTCAAAGTGCTAGAGAAGATCAACAACAATGCATACAAGATAGAATTGCCAGATGAAATGGGAAACATCTCAGCTACATTCAATGTTGGTGATTTAGCTCCATATCTTGCAGATGATTCAGATACAAGAAGACCTTTTCGAACCTGAGGAGAATGATGCAGGAGCATCTAGTTAAGCAACCAAGGTCTTCTTCTACATGATCAAAAGGAGAACATGGTAAAGGAGGTTCAATTTCTAAGCCTAACTAGCTCGGTTTATTCTAAAACCTTACTTAAGCAACTTGATTAGGCTAATCTATGTTAATCTCTACTTAAGCAAGATTAATAATACTAATGACACCTTAACATCATTATGTATTGGTAATCAAGTTTAGTAAGTGATTATAGTGCCTAATACATCTTAAGTTAGTTAATCATGCTTTAAGAGTAAGCTAGTTAAGCTCATGTAATCCGGTTTAAGCAGTTTAGGAAGTTTTTTGCTGCTTTTGGTTGCCACCTCCACTGAATTGAAGTCTTGGGAAGTGTGTAAGCCATTGAAGTTCACATGGTGGAAAAAGCCTAACAAGTAAGGAGGATGCTTCAGTAAGGAATGCTGCTGCCCAGCTCCCAGCGTCCAGCCTAGCTTCTCTTTGAAGCTTTTGGGCAGCAATGATTTGTGCTGCAAATGGTACAAGCTTTTGAGGAGTTATAGTTTAATATGTTTACTTTAGTATTCCATTAGTAGTTCTTCTGTTTTGTACTTCCAATAGGTGCTAAGCTAGTTTGTAGGAGGTGTGCTGGAAGATTGTAATATTTGTTTCATGTTTTTTATTAGCTTAGTTGGCGTAGCTCTGTGGTCCAAATCAGCTGATTTTTGGACACAATGTAAACAAATATGTTAGCTTTGTACTCCTTTTGGAATTAAGTCATTTGAATGAAAATTGAAGCTTTTATGCTTGAAACATTAAGCTGTGTGCTTATTGCTATTTCCGGTCAGTTTAGACCAATATCAAATCTTTGCTTAATTCCTTCACTTAATCGTTGAATTAGTGATTGAAACTCAAAGTGGATGCAAGTTAGAAGCTTATTGTTATAACTTGATCTTAGATTGGTGGTATTTGGGTAGTGAAAGTGGTGGTTGTTCAATCTAATTGAACCGGTTTGTAACAAACAACTTATCTTCTCTTTCTTTGTTCTTTCTTGATTGTTCGAATGCTCTTGTTATCTTAATCAATATGTATCAAAAGGGAAGGTAAATGTGGTTTTATCGTGATCTTCCGGAGCGATGGGCACTTGAGTATAACCAGAATAACCATCAAGAAAGTAGAAGAATGATTGACCAGCAAGTTTTTCTAGCATTTGATCAATAAAGGGCAAAGGGAAATGATCTTTCCTAGTAGCTTGATTAAGCTTCCTATAGTCAATGCAGACCCTCCATCCATTTGACACTCTAGTTGGAACAAGCTCTCCTTTAGTATTCTCAACAATAGTTATTCCACTCTTTTTAGGGACCACATGAACAGGACTCACCAACTGAGAATCAGAAATAGGATAAATCACGTCGGCATCTAACCACTTAAGGATTTCCTTTTTGACTACCTCCATCATGGAGGGGTTTAACCTACGTTGAGTTTCTCTAGTGGGTTTAGCATCTTTTTCAAGAAAAATTCTATGCATGCATAAGGTGGGATTAATTCCTTTTATGTCAGCTAAGGTCCATCCTATAGCCTCCTTGTGGTCTTTTAGCACATTTACCAATTTATCTTCTTGAAATTGATTTAGAGCATTGGAGATAATCACAGGTAGAGTTTCATTTTCACCTAAATACACATATTTTAGATGCGAGGGTAGTGGTTTCAATTCTAATTGAGGTGCTTGAACAATAGAAGGGATTAGTTTAGGTACAGACACTGGTAAAGAAAGATCACAATTATCTTTTTTATCATTTTGCAAATCAAGACTTGCTACATCAGACATATCTACTAAAGAAACAGGCATTTCAGTGTCCTTGCTATCAGTAAAATTATCAGTCTCAAACAATTTTTCACACCACATATCAAAAATTTCTTGAGCCATCCAGTCAAAAGCATCAAAGGAATCAATAGAACTAACATTATTGACATCATTTGTGTATCTCATAGCATCGAATATATTAAACTTAATTATTTCACCATCAAATTCCATCGTCAAATTACCCTGATGAACATAAATTTTAGTCTTAGAAGTTTTCAAGAAAGGTCTTCCCAATAATAAAGGAACATTATCGGTTCTATCACCCATATCAAGAACATAAAAATCAGCCGGAAAAACTAATTCATCTACTTGAACCAGTACATCTTCTAACACTCCAACGGGAAATGCATTTGACCTATCAGCTAACTGAATAACCACATCAGTTTTAGACAAATATCCCACATTTAAAGTATCATAGACAAATTTGGGTATCACATTAATCGAAGCTCCTAAATCTAACATGCATCTTTCAAATTTAGAATTACCAATTTTGCAAGGAATAGAAAACATGCCAGGATCTTTACATTTAGGGGAAGCTTCTTTTGAATTACAGCTGAAATATTCTCTCCCATACTTACCTTTTCAGAAGGATGAAATTGTCTTTTGTTAGTACAAAGTTCCTTAAGAAACTTTGCATAACGGGGAACCTGTTTAATAGCATCAAGTAAAGGAATATTGACTTCAACTTTCCTAAAAGTCTCAAGAATTTCATTGTCAAGAGACGCTTTCTTAGCTTTAGCAAATCTGGAAGGGAAAGGGGGCACATCTTTAAAATGAGAAACATCAATTTCTGAATTGAGCTTACCCTTTCCTTCATTGCCTGTTCTACTCTCAATCTCTTCATTTCCTCCTATATTAAGTTCATCGTCCGGTTTAACCTCTATCTCTCTTTCAATCTTGCGACTCTTTACCTTAGGTTCACTCAACTCTTTCCCACTCCTAAGAGTCACGGCTTTGGCATTCTCTTTTGGGTTAGGTAGTGGCTGAGATGGTAGTTTACCTGAAAATTGAGTTTCTAGGTTACTTAGTGAAGTACAAATTTGTCCTATTTGAGTATCTATGTGGTGAAGGTGATTATCATTTTCTTTTGATACTCGACTCCATGGTTGTGAACTTGACCTATTTGAGTAGTTAATTGCTTCACTAAATCTTCTAATGATGGGCCAGAAGATTGAGGTGGAGGGTTTTGTACACCAAATTGCCTAGGTTGATTAGTTTGTGAAAACCGTGGTCTAGTTCCATACCTAAGATTTGGGTGATCTTTCCAACCTTCATTATAAGTCCGTGAATAAGGATCATATTTTCTTTGATTGGAAAACCTCCTAAGGCATTAACATCTTCAGTTTTTAAAGTAGGACAAGCATCAGTTGCATGAGAAAACTCAGAACATATACCACATACTCTAGCTCTAGACTCATTTCCAACAACAATTTTTAGACACTAGAGTGGTCAAAGTAGCAATTTGTTGAGCATTTTCTTGCAATTGAGATTTAACACCACTTAAGTCAATTTCATTTACCCTTTTAACATCATTTCTAGTGCTATGTTGTTGAGTGTTTTGGGCCATGTTAGCAATTAAATTCCTAGCTTGCGTTGGTGTCTTGTCTACTAATGCACCACCACTAGCAGCATCAATCATACCCCTATCATTAGGCAACAATCCTTCATAAAAATATTGAATCAATAGTTGATCAGTTATTTGATGTTGTGGACGTGAGGCACATAATTTTTTAAAACGTTTCCAATATTCATAAAGTGATTCTGAATTATGTTGTCTAATCCCACATATTTCCTTTCTTATGGATCCAATACGACTTGCGGGAAAGAATTTTTCCAGAAAAGCTTTTTGTAAGGCGTCCCAAGTCGTAATGGAAGCAGAAGACATAGTATACAACCAATCTTTAGCTAAATCATGTAGGGAAAATGGGAAAGCATGCAATCTGACTTGATTTTGTTCAATTCCTTCAGGTTTCATGGTTGAACAAACAAATCTAAATTCTTTTAAATGTCTATGAGGATCCTCACCTGCATTCCCATAAAATTTGGGAAGGAAATTAGGAAAACCTGAGTTCAGCTTCAAAGGTCTTTCCGAGGTTGGAAAAACATTGCAAAGAGGTTCATCATCTAGCTTAGGAGCTCCTAATTCCTTCAAGGTTCTTTCATCACCCATCTCTGAGTCTTCACGTGGTCTGTCTTGAAAGATGTAAAGTAATTTCTCTAGGCTAGCTTCGTTTAGAGTTTCAATAAACAGGTTTATACGCTTAAGTTTGGTTGCCGTATCCAAACTCATGCACCTGAAAATAGAAAAGAGAAAGTTTAAAAGTGAAGTTCATGAAATTCTGTAATTTAGGTATGATCATTGAATATCCAGAGAAACAAATCATAGCTAAAACCATATAAGCAGAAATGGATGTCTTCCCCCCACACTTAAAAATGAATCATGAGTGCAGAGCATAAAGGAAGTAAAATTTATTTATCATAAGGTCTGCATATCATTATTCGACTTATAAGTATGAACCATGACTCAATTATTTTTTACTTTTAAAAGAAAAGCAACTATGCAGTGTTATGCGAGTAGGCTAGTTCTGTAATGGTTATCAATTGATCATAAAAATATAAGTGTGTCAATAACTCAGTACCTTACCTTAGCAAAATAGAACAATAGCTTCCTAAAATTTAACCAATTAGCAAAACCATGGAAAAAAAACAACATTTAAAAATGAATAAGAGCATATTTAAGACACAAAGCACACACCTACAGTTTAATGAAAACAAGGGAATAGCACACAAGGGAATAAAGTAGTTTAATGAATTCAAGCACACAATATTAAATTTAATGCCACATCTTTTAACCAAACATCGCAGCCTTGAATTAGGATATTTCCCTTTAGAGCATAGCACCAAAATCACCTTAGATGAGTTCTGTCCAAGCAACTATTAGTTAAGACTGAATGCAGACAGCAAACAAATCCAATTTTTTTTTAAATCGCATGCATTCAATGTGGCTTAGCAGATTAAATCAGATTTAGTTCCAGATTAGCAGAAGTGTTTGGGTTTTGCCGACGGAATTTGGCCATGATCTGATATGCTAGCTGATATTTGGTGACTTTGTTTTGAGTGATAAAGGTATATTTTTGTTGCTTTAAGACATTAAAAGAAAACCCTTCTGGATGTATATAATTGAATACATACAATTTTTTTTCCATACATTGCATATAAGTTATAGGCGTGTTTATTAAGAGGGATACAAATACAAAAACATTTTCTTAACCCTGAAAGTTGCTGCTATTGTGATTATTGATGTACAGTAACAACATACTATATGATGTAAGCTTTATTCAATTTATAAACTCCTAAGCAATCATATTCAAAAGCTTTTAAAACAAATTAGAAGAAAGGAATTATACCAACTGAGAACACATTTTTTGTTTTATACTTTCTATAGATTATAACTAAGCACTATTACTTAAATTCTCACAATAAGAAACAGAGGAGCCCCTTGCTTTCTTTTTTTTTACAAGATGTCAGCCTAGATGGAGCCAATATTTACTCTTGGAGACAACTAGACATTAACATAACTTTTTAGGAAGGTTTGTCCAATGTAGCTATGCATAAATTTGTTAGAACTTACTCATTAGCATGGAAGCTGTTCAATTTTTTTTAGTCTGCCTTAGTGGTAGCCTTTAAAGGAGTACATTCATTATCTATTAGATAGGAAGAAAAGCAAAAGATTATACAGGATTCTAAAGGGTGGGTTATATAGAAATCCTTGACATATTACTCCATGTTTTATTCTTATAGTTATAGGCATGAATTTGAAAATCGCTTAGCAAAAGTACTAGCAGGCGGAGCACCAACAGTCATTGTTTATTGTACTGAAAATAAAATCAAGCAGTAAAGAGTATAATTCTAGAAGAATACCAGACTGATAACATTGTTGCTAGTCCAACTAATTGACCTCTATTTTTTTCACAAAGATTCACTACTCAAACTATATAGTCACAGGAAAAAAAAATATGCAAAACTGATTCGCTAAGCCACACACAGCAAGAACAACCAATTAGCACTTCTAGTCATGAAAGTAAGAGATTAAATGAGCAATAGACACAAAATCAAACTCTCTAAACTCGTTAATAATCATAAACTCTGTATTAAGGATATGTATGTAACCTGCTCATTTCTTACTGCTTTTTAGACTCTCATAAATAAATAAAGGCATTTGTGGGACAAAATGGAACACAAGTAGATAATCATGCAGATTCATTATTCATTGAGCAAAGTTAACACACCTATTAGACACAAGAGGAAACTAAGCAAATATGATATTCAAACGCAGGAAGTGTTTCATAGTTCACTATATATAATCAGAGAGCAGAACAAATTAGAACAAAACAACACACTAGTGTAACTGGATACTGACTCTAACTAACAGATCATAGTCAAAGAAATACTATAGACTAAACAGTAGGCACTTTAGACTAAAATTTACAACTAAAATTATATTGTCATGCTGCAAAAATATACAACAATATTCAAAGAGTAAGTCAAACTTTGATAACTAGGAAGCTAAAACATAGTCCTATTATAAGCTAGCAGATACACTACTATTGCAATAAATCGTCTAACCTGTGATTATAGAGATTGACAACAAAATAGTACAACTAAGAACACAGATTTAATCATATTGTCTTGTAAATACATTTAGAAGTGAAGCTGTACAGTGCATAACTCAAAGATAGCAAAAATGAATAAAATCTAAAAAGCGGCTAAAAAGAATGCAAATAACACCAAGTTAAACTTTAACATGTTAGGAACTAAAAAGAATAATCTCCCCTACAACGGCGCCAAAATTTGATACGTGTCGTTTACCGTATAAAATTAAAAACCTAACTTAAACCTTAAAAAATGTTTATAACTAGTAAAAGGGTAAGAAAGGATCGATCCCACGAGAAGATTATTATAATTCCTAAACTCAAATATTCAACTAAGTGACAAAAATGTATTTTATATACGAATTTACACTATTTACACTATTCACATATATACGATTAGGAGGGTTTCGGTTGTAACCAACTACTTAGACGAAGTAAAATTAAAACTACTACTAAACTAATATTTTCAAGTGACGACACACAAACTCTATTAATTACCGATTCGATCATAGAATGTTTAGACATAATTTAGCTTCTTAACCTTTATAATTGAGACCACTTTGATAATTAACTTAGCACTTAGATTGGTGAATTATCGCCGCGATCAATTCTTGTCTTACTCACTAAAACTCTAGAATCTTGCTAAGACAAATCCAACCCTAATAAACTTGTTTTATTAGCACAATTCATACACTTAAGAATATTAAGATGAGCCGCTCACTCTTATTAATATCAAGTCGTCCTCCCTATCCAACTATTAAACGCTGCGCCTAATAGTCATATAGCATAGTTTGAGTATCTAAACAACTAATTGCGTCCAATTACGAGTAATGATATCAAATTTCATAACCAACCAACAATAGTATGAATCGTATAAATACTAAATTAAATAATTAAATTCAATCAACTCAGCGTTAACCAATTAGACTCAAATAATAGAAATATAAGAAACTAAAAATATGAATAAATTCAAATAACATCCAGTTCAATCACAAGAACAACTAATTAAAAAAAGAAAGAGAGAGAAATCTCATGACTGTAGACCCGAATTGATGTAGCCGCTACCCTCAATTCACCTCCGAACGCAATAATTCTTCAATTCCTATCAACTTGTCGATCTTGGACGAACCCAATTATTTTTCTTCACTCTCACGAACTCCCTTGTATGTGTGCGTATTTTTCATCTCCGAAAAATGGTGATATATCTAAATGTGTAGAAGATAGAATCAAAAAGATAGAGTTTCATAACTGAAAATCTACTAAATAATCTGTATCTTCGAAATTTTGAGGAGATTAAAATCATATCTTCTCTTTGTTTGTTGCGTGGAATTCGGAAAGTCTTATGTTTCTTTGGTTTGCTGAGCATATAGATCAAGAGCATGAATTAAAAGATGTATTTTTTGTTGCCTTCACGTGACAAACCCACGTGAGCTTGGGCTCACTTATATCTTTTTTTTTTTCTTTTCTTTTCTTCTTTCTTTTAGTTTTGTTATCTTCCTTTAGCAAATCGAACTTGTAAAATACCTATAATAAAATAGCACACTATTTAAGCTAATTATTCAATAAAATATAATATGGACATAAATAAATCACTTATTAATAAAAGTCAACAAATATTATAAAATAACACATAGAAGACAACCATAAGACTAATTTGAGGGGACAAAAATATAGACATATATGCGCTTATCAAGTACTTTATTTTTATGATCTAAAATTTGAACAGTTTGCTCTTCATAAGTCAAATCTTCTCCAACTCAAACAGGGGGTATAATAATAATATGGGATGGGTCTGGTATATATCGGCTTAAAAGTGAAACATGGAACACATCATGAATTCGAGAAAATTCACTAGGGAGTGCTAATCGATAAGCTACGCTTCTAATTTTCTCGATAATCTCAAATGGCCCAATGTATCTAGGACGAAGTTTTCTTGCTTTGCCAAACCTCACTATTCCTCTGGTAGGGGAAACTTTTAGAAATACTGACTCACCTACAAAAAATTTTACATGTCTTCTTTTAAGGTCAGCATAACTTTCTGACGACTCTGTGCAGTTCTCATTTTCTCCTGAATGATTCGAACCTTGTCAGATGTTTCTTGTATCATTTCAGGTTCGATTATCTTTGATTCATCTATATCGCTCCAACATAAAGGGGTTCTACATTTTCGTCCATATAGAGCTTCATAAGGTGCCATATCAATGCTAGCATGGTAACTATTGTTATAGGAAAATTCTATTAATGGCAAATGCTTTTCCCATGAACCTTTGAATTCTAGAACACAAGCTCGTAACAAGTCTTCTAAAGTTTGAATTGTTCTCTCAGTCTGGCCATCTGTAGCTGGGTGAAAGGTTGTGCTAATGTTTAGTTGTGTACCCAATGCTTTTTATAACTTTTACCAAAACTTAGACACATATCGAGAATCTCGATCAGAAACAATAGAGCTAGGTACTCCATGAAGTCTAATGATCTCTTCAATATACTTTCTTGCTAATCGCACAAGATCCCAAGTATTATGAATTGCTAAGAAATGAGCACTTTTTGTAAGCCTATCTACTATAACCCATATAGAATTCATCCCTTGAGGAGTTGTTGGCAACCCCATAACAAAATCCATTGCGATTGACTCCCATTTCCAAGTGGGTATATCCAAAGGCTGTAAGAGTCCTGAAGGGGGATGATGTTCTATTTTTACTTGTTGACAAGTCAGACATTTAGCAACGAACTCTGCAATTTCTTGTTTCATGTTACTTTACCAAAACATACCACAAAGATCTTTATACATCTTATTTCCGCCTGGATGTACATAGTAAAAGGTATTATGTGCTTCATTCATGATTTTCTTTTTCAAATCTGTCCTATTCGGTACACATAATCGTCCCTGAAAATGAAGTGATCCATCATCTTGTATCACGAAACCAGTCTCTTTCCCAATCAACACTCTTTCATGAATCTTCTCTAATTGCGGATCTGTTTTCAGCAACTCCTTAATTTCTTCACTCAAGGTTGGTTTGATTTCTAAGGCTGCTAAATATCCTTCCAGTTCACCTACAATCAACTCAATTTCTAACTTTCGAAGTTCTCTTTGGATAACGGGTTGAATTGTAAGCAAGTTAAGGGTAGTGTAATTTTTCCGACTAAGAGCATCGACTACCACATTGGCCTTTCCCGGGTGATATTGAATATCCAATTCATAATCATTTATAAATTCTAACCATCTTCGTTGTCTCATGTTTATATCTTTCTGAGTGAAGATGTATTTGAGGCTTTTATGATCTGTGTAAATTTTACACTTAACCCCATATAGATAATGTCTCCAAATTTTCAATGCAAAAATAATGGCAGCAAGTTCAAGGTCATAGGTAGGGTAATTCTCCTCGTGTGGTTTTAACTGACGAGATGCATAAGCTATCACTTTCCCATGTTGCATCAACACACATCCCAACCCTTGTCTGGAGGCATCACTATATATTTCTAAACCTTCGGTACCACTAGGAAGAGTAAGAATTGGAGTTGTGGTAAGACGAAATTTCAGTTCTTGGAATGCTAGTTCACACTTGTCACTCCACTCAAACTTCGTTGTTTTTCTTATTAGGTTTGTGATAGGTTGAGCAATTCAAGAAAAGTTTTCCACAAATCGACGGTAATATCCTGCTAACCCTGGGAAACTTCGCACTTCTGACACATTAGTGGGTCGAGGCCAATTAATGATTGCTTCTACTTTATGGGAATGTACATGCACACCTTCTCTAGACACAACGTGTCCTAGAAATGCTATTTTATCTAACCAAAATTCACACTTTTTAAACTTTGCAAATAATTGGTTCTTTCTTAAAGTTTATAGAACTATTCCCAAGTGTTCCTCGTGCTTCCTCTTATCTTTGGAATATATTAAATATCATCAATAAACACAATAACAAAATGATCTAGATAAGGTCTTAAAATCCTAATCATAAGATCCATAAATACAGCTGGGGCATTGGTAAGACCAAAAGGCATAACAAGAAACTCATAATGCCCGTACTCGTTCTAAAAGCAGTTTTCGGAATATCTAAAGGTCTGATTCTTAATTGATGATATCCCGATCGTAAGTCTATCTTTGAGAATACTGACGCACCTTGTAATTGGTCAAAAAGGTCATCAATACGAGGCAAAGGATATTTATTTTTAATGGTTATTTGTTAAGTTCTCTATAGTCTATACATAACCTTAGGGTTCCATCTTTTTTCTTTACAAATAAAACAGGTGCTCCCCACGTGACATACTTGTCTAATATATCCTTTTTCAATAACTCATCAAGTTGTATCTTCAATTCCTTTAATTCTGCAGTGCCATCCTATATGGTGCTTTTGAGATAGGTGCTACCCAGGTACTAACTCAATAGTGAAATCAATTTCTCTTTGCGGATGCATATTTACAATTTCTTCAGGAAAGACATCTTGGAAATTTCTAACAACAAGGATGTCAAAAATTTTAAGTTCAGATTTTTCAGTACTAATAACATCACAAAGGTATCCTTAACAACCTTGTCTCAACATCTTTTGTGCTTGCAGAAAAGAGATGATTCTAGATTCAGTTTTGTCTTATTATTCTGAAATGTAACTATCTTTTCTTCAGAATTTACTAAGGTTACAGATTGCTTTTGACAGTCTACTATAGCACGGTGTTTATTCATCCAATCCATTCCTAAAATAACATCAAATCCCTTACGGTCAAATTGAATTAGGTCAGCATGAAATATGTTTTCCTCTATGCTTAAAGGACAATTTTTATATATTGTTTGACATGGGATGATATTTCCTGTAGGGAGGCTAATGCAAAATTCTAAATTTGGCTCACTAGGATCCAAATGTAGGTTTTTAGACATGGTAATGGATTAAAATGAATGGGATGCCCCGGTAACAAATAAAACATGTATCGGGAAAGAGTGTATATAAATGTTACCCGTAACTACTTCACTTGAGTTTTCGACCTCTTGTGGATTTATCATAAACACACGACCAAAAGTTGGATTTCGACGTTGGATAGCTCCACCTTGATATCTAGAGGTAGGTTTTGAGGTGTAGGGATTAGGTGTAGTTACTTTTACATTTGGCATTCTACCTCTTTCAAATGGGCAATTCTTCCTTAAGTGACTTGTACTCCCACAAGTATAGCAACGATTATTTGCAAACCTACACTTTTCAGTTGAATGGTTGAAATAACCACTTTTGGCACAAGGGGGTTTTGGATAGTGGATTGGAGGTACAAAGGGTTTTGCATTCCCGATATTAGGCCTTTTCTGAAAATTTCTATTTGTAGTACGTGTTCCTTCCCACTTCCTTTTATACACTACATCTTCTGCCTCTCTTTCTCTAATTATTCTTCCAGCATTTGATACCTTATCATACATCTCTTGCAGCTATGACAATTATGGGTGGAAAGTCGGTCACGAAGTTCCCAATTAAGACCTCTCTCAAATTTATTCATTCTTAACTCTTCAGTTGCTACAGGGTGTGGTGCAAATCGGGACAATTCCATAAACTTTGCTGCATAATCCATAACAGACCTATTGCCTTGCTCTAATTGATTAAGTTCTTCTTCTTTTTGTCTTTTCAGGGCTGATGGGTAAAATTTTGCTCTCATAAGATCCTTCAACTGAGTCCATCCGAAATCTTCATTATTTCTCCTTTCCTTCACAGTTTCCCACCATAGATCTGCCTGCCCAACTATATAATAAACAGCAAATCCTACTTTCCATTTTTCAGGACAATTATAGCATCAAACAATTTATCCATACTTCTTACCCAATCCTCAAATTCTACAGGGTTAGGTTTTCCATTGTAGGTTTTAGGATTATAACTGGCCATTTTTCTAAAATACCTTGCTCTTTCTTTTTCTTCATGATTTCTGTTGTTTTTAAGCATTTTAAATAAAAGTGATGTGACTTCCTTAACATTTCCCTCTCCGTTATCATGGTCTGGAACTGGTTAGTTTTCTTGTGTAGAGTGATTAATTGCAGATTCCATTATCCTAAATACATAAAAGATTGACGTTAAAATCGTATTGTAGTTCGGTTAGTATAGCATTTGTGAAATGAATAGGAGCATAGTAAGCAAACAAACACACCTATATATATATGTGTATATATACATGAAATTATACATAGCACGGTTAGTACATTAACCAAACCTATTTCTATTCAACCATCCGATAGGGTGAAAACAGCAAAATATGCTCCGTACATCACCTTACGCCGAGTGTTAACATATTATACAGACAAAAATGGTTAACACCTAATATACAAAAGAGTTTCTTCAGCTTGATATCTTCCTTACTTGTCGTCGTCCTTTCCTGGCGTATCCTGGTCCTTATTGAGATCAATACTTCCACATGATTCTGTCTCATCATCCGAGACAAATACCATGTGGTCCCTCTCATAAGCTAGCAGTTCTCCCGATAATTCTTCAAAAGTCGGGGTCCATCTTGGTCTTCCTAATCCAAACCCTAAGTATTTTTCCCAATTCGGAAACCCATTAACTATCAGGTCACTATACTTATTCTTAAAGGAATCCCACGGAGCATTCATTGGAAGAGTTTCAACTAGAACAAAAGAAAAGTAAGGTGCAGTCATTCCATATTCAGGGAAGTGAGTATTAAATGCATCAATAGCTCTTGCTAAACGATTGATGTGATCGATGACACTATAGTCAGGATCCATCGTTAGTGCCTGTGGAACAATTGGTCCTGCCATTCTGAGATAATAAAACGCATTATAAATATCATGAGATAACTTCAATAAGCAATAAACTATAAATACCCCAACCCTTTCTCTCAAATAGGTTACTAATATAATTATTAATATTTTATTCCATTTACTTTTATTTGTAATATTATATTATTTTGAAAGTAGCTTGGTTACCAAACTGTAACGCCCTGTAATTTATATAGTTCTAATAAAAGAACATCAAATGCCAATACCAGGATCGAACCAAATATTACATCTTTATTTATTATAGGATATAAAGAGTTTACAGGACATTACCGTCGTATTCCTAATAATAGAAATACAAGGCGAAAACAACCTAAAACATGATACTAATATTATAAAACATAAGTTAACAACTTATAGTATATTAATCCTAAGTTTTTTTTCCTCACTCTTGTCCATTTCCAATTCTGGTACCTGAAAATAGAGGTGTCAATCTGGGTCACTGGGCGGGTTTGGGTTGACCCAACCTGGGTCGGAATGATTTGGGTCGGAATAATTTGGGTGAGAGTGTGCCATGGGTCGGAACTGGGTGGGTCGGGTGGACTTGGGTCGGGTTCAACTGGGTGGCGGACTCTCGGAACTGGGTCGAAACTGGGTCGGCTGGAACTGGGTCGGCCGGTATCTGGGTTGGCTGAATTTGGGTTGGAATGGAATAAGGTGAAGTCGGCCCAAATCGGCTTTCGGAATAACTTGGGTCGGAATAAATCGGCTTGCGGGATAACTTGGGTCGGAAAAAATCGGCTTTCGGAATGACTTGGGTCGGAAAAAATCGGCTTTCGGAATGACTTGAGTCGGAATAAATCGGTTTTCGGAATGACTTGGGTCGGAAGAAATCGGCTTTCGGAATGACTTGGGTCGGAATAAATTGGCTCTTGATAGGACTTCGGCGGCTAAAGCCTTAAACCGGCAGCGTATTGACTTTGGTCGGAACAAATTGGCTCTCGGAATGACTTGGGTCGGAATGAATCGTCTCTCGAAACAATGCGACATCAGGTGCGATTTGGTCGGCTTAAGACCTTAAGTTGGCTTTCAGAATAACTTAGATGAAGTTTGTTTGTTGTAGCCGTCTTTCGGGCGGGACTTGGACTTTTGGAGAGCCTAATGTTTACAATTGGAGAGTCAGTAAAGTAATTGAAACTCAAAACATTTACTTAAATTGAAACATGGTGTTATTGTAATATAATGAGCGTATTAATGAATTCGATAAACTAATTCAAGATAATAATAGAACTCTACTTAAATTAATCATCTTTAAGTTGCATTCAATTTCGAACCGAAAACATCTGATTCAGTTGCAACAAATGTAGAACAATGTAACTCAGTAGATTGGTTCAATATAACAATACTCCATTTAAGTTAATTGTCTCTAAGTTGAATTCATATTGAAACTCAAAACAACTACTTTAACAGTATTGTAAGTTTAATTTAATTCAAGATAATATCAATACTCTACTTAAGTTAATCACTTTAAATTGAATTCATTCTGGAACCGAAAGTATCTAATTCAGTTACAACATATGTAGAACAGCGTAACTCAGTAGATTGGTTCAGCATAATAACAATGCTCCATTTAAGTTAATCGTCTCTAGGTTAAGAACAATGATTACAATAATAATAATAACAATAACAACAACAACAATAACAAGAACAACAACAACAAGAACAACACCTACAACATAGTTTGTCATAACACATAGGGAGGTTTGTTAAAGTACTGTATCATTTTGCATATTAACAAGATCTTAATTGATTAAATCTTATTTCTTATTAACAAGATTTTGGTAAAGAGCTTATAAGTGTCGATAAAAAAACCTATGGCTTAAACATCATTGATATAATAACACATCAATATAAGTATACTGTTATACTATAGTTCACGTAACTGACTGCAATCAAAACATTTAATTGAACAAGTAACAGTTATATACGTAATATTTCAAGAACAAGAAGTATAGTTCATAAGTGATCAAAGATTAAAGGTGATGATGACCGATAATGATGAATTGGAGTCGATGATGATCAAAGTTGATAAACACAAATTATACTAGTATACCATGATCAAAGCCAATGTAAGCGAGTAATCACCAATCTAATGAGTTGGTCTTGTGAGCGAGTAATCACTAATGTCTAGTTTAATCTACTTAGTGACAAACTTAATCTACATAGTGACCCACATAATCCATTCAATAATTACATTATTAAAACATGATTAAATATTATAACAATAGTAGGCCTATGATTTAGGATTATGACATGAACTAAGTTCATTAAAATTAATAATACTAATAACTAATTGAATTTTAAAGTTTCTAGTTTATATTAATTCCTAATAATAGATCAATAGTACTAATTTTTAAAGTTAACAAAACCAATAATACTAGAATTATTAACTTAGAATTTGCAAATGAAAATAATATCAATTTAATCAAAATGACAAAATTAAACTAAAGCCATTGATTTGTGAGAATATCAAAATGGACAAAATCCAACCATTGATCAAAATAGCAATCCATGTGCTTGGTCTAACTCAATGCTCATTGGTTAAATAGAATTAGTGATGGATCCCTCCTTGAATGAGCAAATCTCAATCCTCCATTAGAGAAAGACCAAATCTTAGCCCTTCATTTATCATTTACTCTTTTAAAAATTTATAAAAATTAATCCTAAATTCATAAGAGCAAATCTCACCTATTCAATCTTTTGATCCAACGGATGAAAACACCCTAGAAGACCAAACCAATCTCTAGTTTTTAGCCCCCTCAAACCCTTTCTCCTCACGCCTCTCTACTTATCCTCTCACTCTGAACGAATCCATCGACAACAAATCGAAATTCTCTCTGTTTTCTAACTTGATTTTAACTTCATTTTTCTGCATTTGGTCGATTGAGTGCTCTAATTGGCAAACTTTTGTTTTGTTAGGTGGTGAAGAACTGAAGATGAAGGCTTGACAAGACGGTACTTCAAAATTCATTTTTCTACACGTAATAGGAACTTGTTACGTCCCTCCTCTAATGCTTCTCCCAAATCTTCCTCCTCGTCCCCTTGCTGCTAACTGTTCTTCGTCACTTGTTGCTAATCGTTCTTCGTCCCCTTGCTACTAACTGTTCTTCGTCACTCGTTGCTAACCGTTCTTTGTCGCTCGCTGCTTCAACCAAAGTGTATTTCTTCTTCGACTCGCCGACGAGGTTCTAACTTTCTCCACAATTTCGTTGTTGATTTCATTTTAAGTTGTACATGTTATTTTATTTGCGGATTAATTGACGAATTAGCACACTCAATTTAAGATTTCTATCATCACTTGTTATATATGACTGTAATTAGGGTGGGATCGAAGCTTGCATCAGTAAGAGAATTGCGAGAAGAAACTGGAGTTACATCTATTGATTTCATTGCTGAGGTCAGTTACCGAAAATGTATCATATTCTATCATGTTAGTGTATTTTTTCACCACATAATAGTATTATCTGTATTATACTACTCTGTTATATAATTATTATTGAATTCAGTTTATGATGAATTTCTCAATGTATGTCCTACATTAAGTGAAACCATCTGTATTATACTACTCCTTGTACCTTTTGCTTTTGCTATTCTTATGAGGGTCCATCAGTGGTAGTCAGGGCTGGGGTTGTTGTACATTACCAAAATGTTGAGGGAAGAACTTTAAACTTTACCCCAAACCTCACTGGAGTATCTTTAGCTCCCAAATTCTGCATAGTTATTGGCTTTCAGTGGTTAATTGTTAAAATTTTTAACTGATTTTCATTTTATTATCTCAGTATTAGTTATATCACTTTACAATTATACGAGCCTACATAATTGATTTGTTACTTTTGATATAGTGCTACTAACTTTTAGGATGCAGCTACAAAACCTAGTTTCTGATGAGTTGGAATGGCAAGATCTAAATCACCAAGTTGGACACTCCAGTTCCCTTGCAATACTGCAATAAGTAGGTTCCATAGTTGTGTTTTCAAAATTAATTTACTGTTTTAATAGTTTAAAGCTGTATGATTCACTGTATTCTGATTTCTGATATAGTGCTATGAATAATACTTTCAGGACACATGTTTAATTTATACAGGTATCTGATTATAATTATTTATGTATTAGCTTCTAATGAGATGGAATGGTTCTCTATGTCATGAACTAGAATATATCCTATTTTGATCAATTTGTTGTTTATGATTTTGTGTATAAGAAACTATGAAATATATAATAGCTAGTTCTAACTATAATTATTTGAAATTATTTTGTAGTACTTTCTTGGGATTCCATGCACTTATTTGCAAGAGATGATTGGCGAGCTAAAAGCTACGTGGGTGGCATTTTTAAACAACCAAACACAAGACAATGGAGATTGAAGACAATGACGATTTCCTAGGTTGTTTTCAACCGGTTTCCTAGGCCTTTTTTGTAGTAGTGTTAGTTGATCTCATATTAGTTGGACCATTTTGGTGATCAATATTTATGATCTCAACAAAGGAAATTTGTATCTTCAAGATTGATACACGTACCACTTGAGTACTTGATTTTGTAAATTATTGAAACGAGTGGATATGTTATTTATATTCATGATTGTCATGAATTTTTTTTTTATAAGAATGATATTTAATCATCATTGACTTGTTTCATTACTTAGCTTAATATGAATACTAAATTATACGGGAATATATATTTTTATATGCTACGCTGTTGTAATAGGCCTGGACATACATTTGAACTATTGTATTGCAACAGTTCATTAGGCGTTGCACCAGGTGCAAATAAGCATTACATTAGGCTAATGCAAAGTACTCCATTTGTCTCAGAAAAATTTGAACACTTGTTAGGAAACATATTTTAAGGTGATAAGGATCGGAATGGTTTTGGGTCGGGTTGTATTGAGTTGGAATGATTTTGGGTCGGGTTTAGTTGGGTCAGGTGGTAACTGGGTCGGGTCACAATTGAGTCGGTGATAGCTAGGCTGGGTCACAGCTGGGTCGGTGATAACTGGGTTGGGTCACAACTGGGTCGGCCGCTAATTGGGTTAGGTGATAACTGGTTGGGTTTAATTGGGTCATTGGCGGGTGAAGTTGGGTGCGGGTCATTTTGGGTCGGAAACAGGTTGGGTCTTGGTCGTTGTTCACGGGTACAACTGGGCACGGGTCAACCTGGGTCGGCCCAATTCAGGTTGGGTTACCAATTTCACGGGTAAAACTGGGCACGGGTGGACACTGGGTCGGAATGGGTCGGCTTTCCAACCGACCACTCTCGGCTCGGAACAGGTTGGGTCTGGGTCGCATGCGGGTTCACCCGTGGGTCGGCCCAGTTTTTGACACCTCTACCTGAAAACAAAACATTTTATAACAGTCAACCCAAAAGGGTCCAGTACATTCTCAATACCATGTAAAAACAACTTGCAGATAATTATATAAAATAATCAGTTATAATTGTATAAAATATTTTATTGTATATGGTTTAGTTTCTCCGACAAATCTTGTGTGCACACCCCTTCAATGACGTACGTCACTCCGGATAATATTTTCAGGCCTTTAGCCTCCCCTGATACTTCCGTGTGCACACCCATACAATGACGTATGTCACTCCGTATATAACTCATTTCTCCAACACAAACCACGACCCTCCATTTTAACATCTTTACTCCACCACGAACCTCCATTTTATAATATCTTTTTCCTCTACCACGAACCTCCATTTTATTTTATTATAGTAACATCTTTACATAACCTCATTATTACCACATATGATAATCTTTTTAGAATCACCTTTGTATATAAATCATAATGTGACAAATATCATTTGCATTATAACCACATTATTTGCAAATCACAACGTACCTTTATTATTAAGTAAAATTATTTTTCTACTAAAAAGATTAATATAACAACACATTGTAGCAAAATAACATTAAAAAGGGATATTCAAGAATGTACCTAAGAATATTAATGGCACCCAATTTATAACTTACTAATTTTATTCTCACACTCTCTTTCTCTTTCCTTTCTTTTTGGTTCTTCTTAACTCAAAAAAATGCTGAATAGCTTCATGCTATTTATAATGTATGAGTTGCGGCCTACAAAACTTACGTAGAGAATTTCGTATTTACTAGTGTTTCACTTTTTTTTTTACTGGCTAACTACAAAACCTACATTTAAGCAAACCTATTTAGACTAGGTATGCCTAGGTATTTACTAGCAAGGTTACGTAATTGATTGGCATCTTTCTTTTTCTAAAACCTATTAGTAATGACCAAGTGTCATAAAGTTACTCAATCCGAAACATACAAATATTGTATTTTACGTATTGTCTGAAAATGGGTAGCGATTGTCTGTCCTTAGGTAAAATTATTAGTGACAATTCTAAAGACTAAATAACGTTTGTCATTAGGTTAACCATTTATAAGTTTGGAGCATTCTAGGTTTATGTGGTACTTACTAAAAATCTTACTAGATATATTTATATGCTCATAAACTAGTAATTGATACTTATTAATCTATGACCCTTAAAGTACTTTATAAACTATAATGTTAATATAAATGATATATGTATGCACATATAACTTTCCCTGAGCAAATGTACAAAGCCAAGGAAACATATAACTTCACCTAAAATAATCATATAAACGACAAAATAACGTATATAAGATCTTAGGGACTAGTTTATCTTATAATAATACATTAACCTTTGATCCCTTACTAATATTATTTTTCTGGTTATTACAAAAGAAAATATTAAAGGTACTACATATGTCTCATAAGGACATTAGAAGAGAAATCCAAAAGATCGTTTAATAATTACAACCCCAAAAAAAATTGTTCAAAATATCCAAACGTAAGAGAAGTTAGGATTTGCTTCGTTTGAAGAGAGAGGAGACCATATAATCTATCCTGGAAAGCATACCATCCACCTTGTTCCTGATCCAAGTATCAGCATTCTTGATTGCAAGCATTTGATCCTGCTGCTAAGAGTCCAGAACATGGACAATAGCTTCAATGGCATTGATCTTGGGGTGTAGGAGGGTCAAGGAATCCTGGATTTCCCGGAGCAGCTTGTTAAGCCTAGTTGTAGAAAGTAAGGGAAAATCCATTGTAGTAGAAGGGACAGGATCAAAATCTAGGTAAATAACGACTGTGTCACCTTGATCCTGCTCCTTCTGGAACTTGGACCCAACCAACCTTTAGCTTTTTCTGACAGTCCCACTGGCAACCCCTTCTTCATCCAACTTTCTCTTACTCCCTACTTCAACCTTAACCGAAGTTTCTTCTCTCTCAAAATCTATCTTGCCATTCACCAACCTCAAACTCGGCTTAGTCAAAGTTTCTTTTGTAAGATAGTTTTCTGGCTCAAGGGAAAAGGAGGGACGAGAAGGTAGTTTAACCTTGCATTGTTTGAAGATAAAGGACAGAAGATTACCATAACCCACTTTGGTGTTATGGGAAATGCAGTGAGAGAGATGGGAAATTATCAGAGAGGGAAGGTTGATTTTTATGTTTTCAGTAAGGCAATACATAATGGAAAGATCCATTAGGCTTGCATGGGTTCTTTTGGAGGAGTGAGGTAAAATAAAATGCCAAAACAACTGGAACAGTAGCTTATGAAAGGGAGACAATTCTTTTTGATCTAAAGATAATGCATTAGAATTGCCATTAAAGTAGGCAAGAATTTTAGCATTGGTGACTCCATTTATGTTCAACTTAGCCCTACCCTAAATGTAGTCCTTGTAACCCTCATTCGCAACATCAAACCATTCCCCCAGTTTCTTCTCTGTAATGGTAACTACTAACCCATTAACAATCGACACGCACACACCCTCTATTATTGCAAACCCAGAACAAAAATCTTTCATCTCCTTTTCATAAAGATCCTCATCAATGCTAACAATTTTCAACCACTTCTGAAATTTTAAAATTTTCAACAACTCATTCCATTTTGACTTTTTGCACCATGCAATGTCTACACAAAAACCCACAAGAAATTGTGAAGATTTTGTTTTCTTACCTCGTTTCAACAATTTCTTGTTCTTGATCGCTGTCAATCTCATGATCATCGTCTTCCTTTTTCGGGGAGAGAGAAACTGGTGAGGAGGATGCAGATTTTGACCCAGAGGAATCTGCGTCATTCTTGGATGATTCTGGAGCACTTAATTCCTCAGGAGGAGGTGTTTTCTTTTTCGGAAATTTGCATGAGCATCAGAGGTTTGAGTCTTGGAAAGACATGTTGACAGAGTTTTGGTGAGGTTGAAGATGAGAATTGGAGAGAGAGAGAGAAGACTTGTGAATTGATGTGTGAGAAGATATATGAAGGGTCAGTGATTTGATGTGTTAGGTTTATAAAGTAATCATGAATCTGTGTGAAAAGAAGTGGAAAGATAGGTTTAATGAAGCGGTTTATGGGTTTTCGAGAGGCAATTAATGAAGTTACATCCCTTAACTTTAGATTAATTGAACGCTTAATTTTGGGCATAATTCAGATTAATGTGTTTATTTTTGGACGGAAGGTGTGAAAAGAAAAAGAAACAAGGAAATTTTGTGGAAAATTAAAAAAATTTTACTCTTGCATATGATAAAAATGTGTCCATAATATACAAACTACATGCACACCAAATATGTGCAAGGACACTAAGGGTAATATTCAAAGACATTGTGAGTCCTTATACTTGACCCTAGGTGTATGAAAATTAATTCATGAAGATTGCAGGACATACTTAGTAAGAAAAATTTGGGGGAAACAATATTTGTGTACATTTAAACAATCTTATCATTCCTAGTTCCAAGCGTATTTTTCAAACCTGTCCCTAGATAGAGGTTTAGTCAATATGTCAGCTATTTGATTTTAGTAGGACAAAATCAACTTTGACTAATCCTTCTCTACATTGTCTTTTAGGAAATGATGTCTATATGAATATGCTTGACTCTAGAGTGATGAACTGGATCCTTGGAGATACAAATAGCACTAGTGTTATCACAAAATATAGGAACACACTTGAATTTTATGCCAAAGTCACGTACCTGTTGCTTGATCCACAATACCTGAGAACAACATGCAGCAGCTGCCACGTATTCAGCTTCAGCTATGGAAAGAGCAACGATGTTTTCTTTCTTTGAGCTCCAAGAAACCAAGCTTGATCCTAGAACTGGATAATACCGATGTACTTTTTGCGATTCACCAAGTCTCCAGCATAGTCAGCATCGGAATAGCTTACTAGATCAAATATGTCACTTCGAGGATAGAACAAACAAAGGTCATCACTTCCTTTTAAATATCTAAGAATCCTTTTATCAGCTGTCAAATGAGATTCCTTAGGATTTGATTGGAATCTTGCACATAAACCAACACTAAAGGATATATCAAGCCTACTTGCAGTTAGATAGAGTAAGGAGCAATCATACCTCTATAGAGTTTCTGATCTTTGACTTACCACTTTGATCCTCATCTAACCTTGTACCTGTTCCTATAGGAGTATGGTTTGTTTTTGCTTGATCCATTCCATATTTTTTCAATAACTCTTTTACGTATTTTTGTTGATGGATCATTGTTCCTCTTTCAGTTTGCTTGATTTGCAAACCAAGAAAGAAGTTTAATTTTCCATCATACTCATTTCAAATTCACTACGCATTAACTCGCAAATTCTTTACAAAGAGATTCTTAGTTGCACCAAAAATTATATCATCCACATATATCTGAACCACTAGGATGTCTGTTCCTTTGGATCGAAGGAACAGGGTCCTATCAACTTTGCCTCGTATAAAGATCATTAAAAGTAAGAATTTTGAAAGTCTTTCATACCATGATCTAGGAGCTTGTTAAGCCCATAAAGAGCTTTATCTAGCTTATAGACATGATTTGGAAGATCCGGGTTTTCAAACCGGGAGGTTGTTCCACATAGACGTCTTCAATCAAATATCCATTTAAAAATGCACATTTGACGTCCATCTGGTACAACCTAAAACCCATGAATGATGCAAAGGCAATCAAAATTCTTATTGTTTCTATTCTAGCTACGGGAGCAAAAGTTTCATCAAAGTCAATACCTTCTTGTTGATTATACCCTTTGGCTACTAGTTTGGCTTTGTTCCTTATGACTGTCCCATGCTCATCTAGCTTGTTCCTGAAGACCCATTTTAGTCCAATTACCTTTTGGTTCTTAGGCTTGGTCTTAAGGTGCCAGACCTTGTTCCTCTGGAACTCATTCAGTTCCTCTTGCATGGCGTTTATCCAGTCAGACTCCAGTAGGGCATCATTGTGATCTCGTGGTTCTGTCATAGAAAAAAATACATGGAAAGCACAAATTTTTTTCAGTTGGCACTAGTAGAAAACACATCAAGCGCTCCGGTTAAAAACAATACAAGTGCTCCGTATTTGACCCGTAGCAGACCCCATACGAGCACTTGAGTATTTATCAAGTGCTCCGGTTGAAAACCGGAGCTCTTAGATTTACAAGTGCTCCGGTTGTCTTAAAAACCGGAGCACTTGAGAATTTTATAGGTTCAAAATTCCACAAGTGCTCCGGTTGATAAGAGAAATCCGGAGCACTTGTGAATCAAGTGCTCCGGTTTTTTCCTAACAACCGGAGCACTTGACATATTTTTTTAAATAAAAAAAAATGTTTTTGTTGTTGTACAACAGCAAGCATACAACAACAACAACAACACTAGTTGGAATAATACCATGCCCACAATAAGCTTATTATGTACACCCATGCATCAGTTACCCTTTTATATTTTTGAGTGGCTATTTGTACATTGCCATGTTTGAGTTACCATTTTATGCAGTCAAATGACTAATATAAGAAGCATAACTCATAGCAATAACACTAACTTCATCAACAAAAAATAATTACAACACTCTACAATTATACTAACTTCAACCTCCTTCTCTTGCAGTTTTTTGAGGTCATCTTGTAATGCACTAAGAGATGACTGAATCTGCACAATTTGTGATTTCAAATCCTGGTTTTGTTCATATTCCATCCTGCAAAATAAAATAGTTAATAAAAAGTTCACAAAAAATAAGTCCCGATGTAATAAATACAATTATGCAGTAACCATAGCTAAACTGATAGTCGTGGCAGCAAAAAAAACATCACATGAGAGAGAGTTAAGTATTTGCATTAATATACTTGAGCTCCACTTAATTATTCACTTCCAGGACAGGTCATTCTGAAAGTATCACATACTTTTAGATTCCATCATTTTGCAACATGCAAAGATATGTTATAAGAAAATTCAGAACTCCACAGTACGGTGAAGATAGAAATTTCACATTTGCAATTGTAGTTAACAAAGGCTACAATAAAACGGGCATTTTAGTCTCAGCCTTTCAGACAGTTATAAATCATAACTGAGCATAGCACATTTCTTATAAGCCATCAAAAATTTAGTAGCCCGAAGTAAACTTAAATGTAAAACTTTTCAAGTGTCCACCATTCTGTACTAATACACAGGGATTAGATCCAATAATCCGATACTTAATGTATATTGACTAGGTTTCACATAAAGTATTGAATCTGTTAACAAACTTTTAAATATGTCACCATTCTGCATAAATACAGATGGACTAAATCCAATTATTATATATGGGTGACCAGGTTCTTGTATTGGTATCAGCTTCCCTGACTATAGAGAAAATTCTAGTTTCTGCAGTTTAGTTTATCCTAAACTATCACGCCTCCCAACCCCCTCCCCCCTCTCCCAAAAAATATACTTCCTCTCTCTTTTAATTGCAATATTTCCTACTTTTGGGTATTCCAATTTAGTTGCAATATTACCTATTTTGGATATCTATCTCTCTCCTTAGCTTAATTGATGTGCCTCCCCCTTATGTTGCAACTATAACAAAATAGAGGAAGTATAACAAATAAAAACAGCTATTTGATGCTGAATACCCAAGAGAGGAGAGAGATTAAATCAAGAAAAGATGCAGGGAACCAGGATATTGCAATAAAAACACTAACAATTATGAAGAAAATTAGTCAAGTGAGCTAGAACCTGTACATATGAGTTCCTCTATCTTATCATGGGTAGGGTGGGTAAAAATAAGGGGAATATAGCCACATCAGTTCTCGTCAAGGCATGTTGATTACATGGTTGCCAAATAATTATAAAACAAGAACCCTTCTGGAAGGATCCATTATCATTGTTAAGGCCAACATAATTTTTATGTCACTCATTTTCTTTTCTTCAAAGCTTTTAGTACCATATGTACAATTATGTTACACAATTGCTATAGATAAACAATGAGAGCGAGACATTTAAACAAAGAGTGATGTCAAAAACAAAAGAAACTTACTAATACTTCAGCTTTGATATTTGGTTACGCAAGGTAACCTTTTTCTCGAATGTCTCTGCATCAGCCGTCAGTTGAGTTTCCTCATATGCCCGAATGTCAACACCGACAGCTTCACTGAAATCTTTGTAGATGCAATCAACATAGAATGGAGGATGATAGAGTAAGAAGAAAAATCTTCAAGGAATTCAACAAGAGGGGAACATAGCAGATTGATCGGACCATTTTTCCCTTTTTTGTGGCAAAAGAGGAATTTGAAGCTTCCGACCAAAAATTCATCACTCTCTAAAATAAAGACTAGGCCTTAATTCATACTGCTTGAATTGTTATAATAATGATTCTGTAAATTTGCATTTTCTGGGCATGAATAACAAATTAGTTCAATCCTTTAAAGTTTCTGTTTTGAGATTACAGTAGCATCAAAGACGAAAGGCTGCTTATATGTTATCTACATTATGTTTCTTTAAGATAACTTCATGAAGATACAAACAGTAATCAACTCTATTCCTACCATCAATAGACATTTTTATTGATGTTCCTGACTTTCTGTAGTGTCGATTCTTTGCAGTTTTACCTTATTCAGTGTACAAGAATGGTATGGGAATGCAAACTTCTAATTGTAATGTTAAAATAGCCCAAAAGTATACCACTTGCAGGTACCAATTCGCCTTTTTCGGATTGCAGTTCAGGGGTTTAGTGATTCAGATAACTCCCATTCCTGGAGTATATCAGATATACATGCTCCATTAGGGAAGACGAGACTCTTGGTTTTCTACCGGTGTTGCTCAAATGCAGGTGGCCACGTCATGCCACGGGTGTTCCACAACACAGAGATAGCAGCATTAACCTGATAAATGGAAAGCAATAGATTAAATTCGTAGAATGGAGACAGACAGTGCACAGAAAGATTCCTCTCGATAGAGAATGACTCTTTGAGTTTTAATTAATAAGTAGGAAAATAAGATTGTGGGATGCAAAATTCACCTTGTCTCCTCATTGACTGTAAATAATTACTTAGTCCTGCTGCCCCTCACCCAAAAATAAAAAGTACTACTATTCATGACTGGAAGAGCACACTGAGTGGATGCGAAAAATAGTCATGTGAAACACACTAGGGAAAATAAGTAGTTTCTTGCAAAATTACAGGTATCATATTATATAATGACTACTTTATGATGAAAGATGTTATTTCACTATTTTGATAATGACATATAATTAATGCTTATATTTTATTAGTTTAAATCGATTTTTAGTTTCCTTGTTAGAAGTAACTTGTTTATGTCGTAGTTCTAGCTCTCTAGTTTGTTTTTGTTTTGTTTATTTTATTTATCTAGTTTTAATACGGTTAAAAGTCTTTAGGATTCACAAATAAAATGGTAAATACTTTATGAAGGTTTGATTAAGTGTTTAATCAAGTTTAAAATTATTTAATATTTATTTGTGTTATCCGGTTTATATTATGGTTATAACAAAAATATATGAAGATTCCATAATATTTGTTTAGTGAGATGTATGCGCAGCATTGGTGTTTTCCTAGAAATAAGGAGCCGCCAAACATTAACCAAAGCTATCGCGCCAACAAAGTGAACGTTGAGGTAGTTCCTAGAATTTAGGAACCACAACAACCTAGCTATATGTGAGGCGTGTGATCATGGAGAAGTGGTTGAGATCATGGAGAAGATCGTGGAAGCTCAACTAACTCAACTGCCAACGGAAAGATTACAACGAACAAAATGGAGAAATGGCTAAGAGTATGTGTGTTCATGGAGAAGAACATGTAGAAGATCGTGGAGAAGAATTCGAGAAAATCGGTCTCTACAAATAGATGTTTATAACGGATCTCTTAAATAACTTTAGAATTTTATGTAATATTCTTAGTGAAAGTTTGCTCGGTTTTTCTTCTTCTTAGACATTGATGTATTATAGATTGGGTTGAGAGAATTAAAATTTGTAATCGTTCTTGAGAGAAAAAGAGAAAGAGAAAGAGAAAAGACTTCGAGTGAAGCCAAGGGAGAAGTTAATTGTTCAGGGGAACAGGCTGACTGGGAACAAGTTCCTAGAGGAACAAGTTGGTCCGAGTTTAGGTTGTACAAAGAGAGTCTTTTGGCCTAAATGATTAAAGAGAATTGAGTCAAAATCCCTAGTGCAAGGTTTTTCTTCCTATTGGGCCTAGGAAGTTTTCCTTGTAAAAATCCTGTTCCTAGTTCTTTCTTTATTCATGCAATTAGTTCCTTCTTACTTATTCATTCTTTTATTTCCGCAAAAAGTTTGAAAATCTCTCCAACTACAATTCACCCCCCCTCTTGTAGTTCTAAGTGTTCGTCCAAGACTAACAATTGGTATCAGAGCCTAGTTCCTCCAAAATCAGTTAACACTGAGGAGCTAGTTCCTGGAAATGATGAACACATCAGGAGAAAGATTGGAAGAAGGTTACTCAACTCAGCGTCCACCCATGTTTAATGGCAAGTATTACCCATACTGGAAGAATCGTATGGAAATCTTCATCAAGGCCGAAAACTATCAAGTTTGGAGAGTAATAGAGATTGGTGACTTCGAAGTCACAGAGAAAAATGAAAAAGGTGAAGACTCCCTAAGCCTCTCTCCAAATTTGATAAAGAGACTTCGACAAAATGGAGATGAACAACTTGGCAAAGAAAATTCTTCACTGTGGTCTTGGTCCCCATGAACACAATCGAATCATGGGATGCAAGTCAGCCAAGCAAATGTGGGAACTTCTTCAAGTTACTCATGAAGGAACAAGCGAAGTCAAGCGATCGAAGATTGACATGCTCATGCACAAATATGAGCTATTTCAAATGAAACCTAAGGAGTCTGTTCAAGAGATGCTCACAAGATTCTCCAACATCATAAATGAGCTTGAATCTCTAGGAAAGATCATCATCCCCGAGGAACAAGTACGTAAAGTTCTACGAAGTCTTCCTCAGGATGAAAAATGGATGGCAAAGGTCACTGCCTTGCTCGAAACTAAAGATTTCACCACATTCAATATCGAGCAACTTTCCGGTTCCTTGTTAACTCATGAAATCCATCTAGGAACTCATGAAGTTGACTCTAATAGACCTAAGGCCTTGGCTCTCAAGTCCGATGATCTGGAGGATTCAGATACTGATGATGAAGAAGCAGCACTGATCGTGAAAAGATTCAAAAAGTTCTTCAACAAGAACTACAAAGGGAAGAACAGGAAAAAGCCTGGAAAGTTAAGCTGTCACAAGTGTGGAAGTCCGGATCACTTCATAAAAGAATGCCCTCTCTGGGAAAATGAAAAAGGCAAAAGGCAAGTACAAGGAGAAGGGAAAGGAACAACAAAAACCTTTCTCAAAAGTTGATATGAGAAGGGCCATGGTAGCTGCCTGGGGAGAATCCGACTCAGACGAGGAGCAGGAACAACCAGAAGAGGAGACATCACACTTATGTCTCATGGCAAAAACAGACGAAGAAGAAGACTTGCCAGACAACAAGGTACGCATAAATGTTATAGAAGAAGAGTTAAAAGAACTTTCAAAGAATCAACTAATAAAACTACTTTTGGAAACCTTAGATGACTACAAGGCAATTTGTGTTAGAGAAGAAAATTTAGAAAAAGCCTTGGAAGTCACCAAAGGCATTCAAATTGGTTTAATAGTGAATGCAAACATTGAAGAAAGATTCTTTGAAGTCTTTGATGAAAACCGACGTATTCGAGAAGCTTTTGAAAATGCTAAAAATGAAAACTACTTCTTGAATATGGAAATGGCTGAATTGAAACTATTTGTTCCTGAAGGAACCAGTTCCTCTATAAATACAAGATCCGAGTTCGAAAAATTAAAATTCGAACATGAAAAAGTTTTGAGTAAATATCTTGTACTTAAAGAGAAAATGGAAGCTTCAAGAACGACTCTTCCTGATCCACAAGTTGGATACAAAAATATAAAAATGAAGGAAGAAGTGGGCTAGGTTTCAATCACAAGAAGAAAAACAAAATGAAAAAATATGTTGATCTTCCAAGCAGCCGAATATGCTCTTACTGTGGGAACAGTGGACACTTAGTCTGACTGTTCCTCCGAGAAGAACATATTGAAATGAATACCCACTTAATCAAACAAGTTTGGAAAGCTAAGAGAAAAATTAGCCCAACAGAGGAACCCAAGTCAAACTGGGTTCCTACCACTGACTGATTGCTTTAATGTAGGCTAAAGTGAGGGGGAACAACCTGTGGTACCTCGACAACGGTTGTTCTAAACACATGACAGGAGATAAAGAAAAATTCCTCTCGCTTTCAGCCTATGATGGAGGAACTGTGACCTTTGGAGACAATCTTACCGGTAACATAGTTGCAATCGGGAAGGTAGGAAAGTCTAAGTCACATTCCATAGACAATGTATTTTTGGTCGAGGGTTTAAAACATAATCTGCTTAGTATTTCTCAATTTTGCGACAAAGGGAACAGTGTAAATTTTACTGATGAACATTGTATAGTAAGCAATACAGGAACAGGTACCAAAATTCTAGAAGGAACAAGGAAAGGGAACACCTATTGTTGATCTCAACCTTGTTCCTAGGAACAATCTAACATGTTTAAGTGCCGTTGATAATGAACCACTTCTTTGGCATAAAAGATGTGGTCATGCAAGCATGACATTACTCCAGAAGCTAAGTGGTAAGGACTTGGTGATTGGATTACCAACTATCAAAGTCTCAAACCATGAAGTTTGTGGACCCTGTGCAAAAGGTAAACAAGTTAGATCCTCGTTCAAGTCAAAGAAAATGGTAAGCTCACAAAGTCCCCTTGAATTGATTCATATGGACTTGTGTGGCCCTGTTCGAATCCAAAGTCGATCTGGTAAGAGATATGTACTTGTAATAGTTGATGATTTTTCAAGATACACTTGGGTTATTTTTCTTCATAGCAAAGATGAAACATTTGACGAATTTGTTAACTTTGCTAAAAGAACTCAAAGAATAAGTGGTTTTAAGATTAAGCACTTGCGTTCTGATCATGGTAGAGAGTTTGAAAACTCAAAATTTGATGAGTTTTGAGGCATGAAGGTCTTGATCATAACTTCTCAGCTCCTAGAACCCCACAACAAAATGGTGTGGTAGAACGGAAGAATCGCACTTTGGAGGACATGGCAAGAACAATGATAATAGCAAGCAATCTTCCGAAAAATTTCTGGGCCGAAGCAGTGAATACGGCATGCTATATTATCAATAGAGTCATGCTAAGACCTATCATCTTAAAGACCCCTTATGAGCTACTTAAAGGAAGAAAACCCAATATCTCATACTTTAGAGTCTTTGGTTTAAATGCTTTGTACATAATAATGGTAAAGACAATTTAGGAAAGTTTGATGCTAGAAGCGATGAGGCTGTTTTTATTGGATATGCCTTAAGTAGTAAGGCATATAGAGTTTACAACAAACGAACAATGTGTGTTGAGGAAAGTATCCATATTTTTGATGAAACTAACTCACTATAGGAACTAAGTCATGAAAATGACTTTGAAATAGGACTGACTCATATTGAGGAGTCAGTAAACTTGATGAGGAACTAACACCTGCAGGTAACGACAAAAAGCATATTTCTGAAGAAGAGATAGTGTTCCTGATCCTGTTATACAGGAGGAACAGGCACCAGAAATTCATCCAGAACGAAGAATGAAGCTCCTCAAACTGGAGGAGCAGAGACAAGAAGATTGAACCAAACGTGGAAACACTTAAAATCCCATCCATTGGATTTAATAGTAAGTGATATTGAAAAGGGAACTCAAACGAGATCCCAACTGAAAAATTTCTGTGCTTTCCATGCCTTTTTGTCTATGACAGAACCACGAGATCACAATGATGCCCTACTGAGTCTGACTGGATAAACGCCATGCAAGAGGAACTAATGAGTTCCAGAGGAACAAGGTCTGGCACCTGAGACCAAGCCTAAGAACCAAAAGGTAATTGGGCTAAAATGGGTCTTCAGGAACAAGCTAGACGAGCATGGAACAGTCATAAGAAACAAAGCCAGACTCGTAGCCAAAGGGTACAATCAACAAGAAGGTATTGATTTTGATGAAACCTTTGCCCCTGTAGCAAGAATAGAGGCAATAAGAATTTTGATTGCCTTTGCATCATTCATGGGTTTTAGGTTGTACAGATGGACGTCAAATGTGCCTTTTTAAATGGATATTTGATTGAAGACGTCTATGTGGAACAACCTCCTGGTTTTGAAAACCCGGATCTTCCAAATCATGTCTATAAGCTAGATAAAGCTCTTTATGGGCTTAAGCAAGCTCCTAGATCATGGTATGAAAGACTTTCAAAATTCTTACTTTCTAATGATTTTATAAGAGGCAAAGTTGATAGGACCCTGTTCCTTCGATCCAAAGGAACAGACATCCTAGTGGTTCAGATTTATGTGGATGATATAATTTTTGGTGCAACTAACGAATCTCTTTGTAAAGAATTTGCTGAGTTAATGCGTAGTGAATTTGAAATGAGTATGATGGGAGAATTAAACTTCTTTCTTGGTTTGCAAATCAAGCAAACTGAAAGAGGAACAATGATCCATCAACAAAAATACGTAAAAGAGTTATTGAAAAAATATGGAATGGATCAAGCAAAAACAAACCATACTCCTATAAAAGGTACAAGGTATAGATGAGGATCAAAGTGGTAAGTCCGTAGATCAGAAACTCTATAGAGGTATGATTGGCCTTACTCTATCTAACTGCAAGTAGGCCTGATATATCCTTTAGTGTTGGTTTATGTGCAAGATTCCAATCAAATCCTAAGGAATCCCATTGACAGCTGTTAAAAGGATTCTTAGATATTTGAAAGGAAGTGATGATCTTTGCTTGTTCTATCCTCGAAGTGACATCTTTGATCTTGTAAGCTATTCCGATGCTGACTATGCTGAGACTTGGTGAATCGCAAAAGCACATCTGGTATTGTCCAGTTCCTAGGATCAAGCTTGGTTTCTTGGAGCTCAAAGAAACAAAACCGTTGCTCTTTCCACAGCAGAAGCTGAATACGTGGCGCTGCTGCATGTTGTTCTCAAGTATTGTGGATCAAGCAACAGGTACGTGACTTTGGCATAAAATTCAAGTGTGTTCCTATATTTTGTGACAATACTAGTGCTATTTGTATTTCGAAGGATCCAGTTCATCACTCTAGAGTCAAGCATATTCACATTAGACATCATTTCCTAAAAGACAATGTAGAGAAAGGGTTAGTCAAAGTTGATTTCTGTCCTACTGAAAATCAAATAGCTGACATATTGACTAAACCTCTATCTAGGGACAGGTTTGAAAAGATACGCTTGGAACTAGGAATGATAAAGATTGTTTAAATAGGCCATGATGTGGTTTCCCCCCAATTGTTTCTTACTAAGTATGTACTGCAATCTTCATGAATTAATTTTCATACACCTAGGGTCAAGTATAAGGACTCACATATGTCTCTGAATATTACCCTTAGTGTCCTTACACATATTCGGTATGCTTGTAGTTTGTATATTATGGACAAAAATTTTATCATATGCAAGAGTAAATTTTTTTTCAAAATTTCCTTGTTTCTTTTTCTTTTCACACCTTCCGTCCAAAAATAAACACATCACTCTGAATTATGCCCAAAATTAAGCGTTCAATTAATCTAGAGTTAAGAGGAGTAACTTCATTAATTGCCTTCCGAAAACCCATAAACCGCTTCATTAAACCATCCTTCCACTTCTTTTACACGGATCATGATTACTTTATAAACCTAACACATCAAATCACTGACCCTTCACTATTTCTCACACATCAACTCAAGTCTCTCTCTCTCTCCTAATTCTCATCTTCAACCTCACAAAACCTCTGTCAACATGTCTTCCAAAACTCAAACCTCTGATGCACATGCAAAATTACCGAAAGAGAAACACCATCTCCTGAAGAAGAAAGTGCTCAAGATATCCAAGAATGACGCAGATTCTTCTGGGTCAAAAACGGCATCTTCTTCACCAATTTCTCTCTCCCCGAAAAAGGAAGAGATGATCATGAAATTGAAACGAACAAGAACAAGAACTTGTGTACCTACAAAAAGAGGTAAGAAACAAAATCTTCACAATTTCTTGTGGGTTTTGTGTAGACATTGCATGGTGCAAAAAGTCTAAATGGAATGAGTTGTTGAAAATTTTAAAATTTCAGAAGTGGTTGAAAATTGTTAGCATAGATGAGGGTCTTTAGAAAAGGAGATGAAAGATTTTGTTCTGGGTTTGCAATAACAGAGGGTGTGTGTGTGTCGCTTGTTAATGGGTCAGTTGTTACAATCACTGAGAAGAAACTTGGGGACTGGTTTGATATTCCAAATGAGGGTTATAAGGATTACATTAAGGGTAGGGCTAAGTTAAACATAAATGGAGTCACTAATGCCAAAATTCTTGCCTTCTTTAACGGCCATTCTAATGCTTTATCTTTAGATCAAAAGGAGTTGTCTCCGTTTCATAAGCTGCTGTTTCAGTTGGTTTGGCGTTTTATTTTACCTCGCTCTCCAAAAGAACCCAGGCAAGCCTAATGGATCTTTCCATTATGTATTGCCTTGCTGAAAACATCAAAATCAACCTTCCCTCACTGATAATTGCCCATCTCTCTCACTGCATTACCCACAACACCAAAGTGGGTTATGGTAATCTTCTGTCCTATGTCTTCAAACGATGCAAGGTTAAACTCCTTCCAGCCCCTCCTTTTCTCTTGAGCCGAAAATTATCTTACAAAAGAAACTTTATCTAGACTAGAGTTTGAGGTTGGTGAATGGGAAGCTAGAGTGGAGAGAGAAGAAACTCCGGTTAAGGTTGAGGTAGGGAGTAAAAGAAAGTTGGATGAAGAAGGGGTTGCCAGTGGGTCTGTCAGAAAAAGCCAAAGGTTGGCTGGGTCCAAGTTCCAGAAGGAACAGGATCAAGGTGAAACTGTCTTTATTCACCTAGATTCTGATCATGTCCTTCTACTGCGTGGATTTCCCTTTACTTTCTACAACTGGACTTAACAAGATGCTCCGGGAAGATTCAGGATTCTTTGACCCTCCTACACACCGAGATCAATGCAATCGAAGCTACCGTTCATGTTCTGGACTCTCAGCAGCAGGATCAACTACTTGCACTCAAGAATGCTGATACTGGGATCAGGAACAAGGTGGATGGTGTGCTTTCTAAGATAGATTCGTGGTCTCTCTCTCTTCAAACGAACCAAATCCTAACTTCTCTTATCTTTGGCTACTTTGAACAATTTTTTTGCTGTAATTATTAAACACTCTTTTGGATTCTACTTTCTTATGTCCTTGAGACATATGAAGTTCCTTTAATATTTTCTTTGCTTTCTTCATTTTCTTTCTCATTACTCTGCATATTGATTGATTTTTGCTGTCCCTAAAACTTCTTTCTGCTTGCCTATTATGCTTGTGTGTTTGGATGGCTAATATTATGAGATATCTGTTTGAGCAACTTGCTTGGTGCCTAGACTGTTGACTCTCTAGTGCTGCAGGTACAACATTTGGTTTTGATAATGACAAAGGGGGAAGAGATAGTGTGTGTCCACAAAAACAAAATTTTATCATAGTTCCTTGTATTTCTGCTTGTCTCTGTTCCTACCTATGTTGCTCCTGTTCCCAGTCTGTAAGTTGTTTACACTAGTTAGTTTGGATATTTGTGTAGTTATTTATTTTTTCTATGTAGTTTAGAGTTGCTTTTCAAACAAAAAACAAAAACCTTAAATTTTTTTTAATTAATTGTCATAATAAAAAGGGGAATATTGTTATTTCACTATTTTGATAATGACATATAATTAATGTTTATATTTTATAGTTTAATTCGGTTTTTAGTTCCTTGTTAGAAGTAACTTGTTTATGTCTTAGTTCTAGTTCTCTAGTTTGTTTTTGTTTTGTTTTTATTTTATTTTCTAGTTTTAATACGTAAATGCTTAGGTTCACAAATAAAATGGTAAATACTTTATGAAGTTTGATTAAGTTTTAATCAAGTTTAAAATTATTTATTATTTATTGTGTTATCCGATTTATATTATGGTATAACAATGAAATATATGAAGATTCCATAATATTTTGTTTAGTGAAGTATGCGCAGCATTGTTTTCCTAGAAATAGGAGCCGCAAACATTAACCTAAGCAGCGCCAACAAAGTGAACGTTGAGGTAGTTCCTAGAATTTAGGAACCACAACAACCTATATATGTGAGGCGTGTGATCATGGAGAAGTGGCTGAGATCATGGAGAAGATCGTGGAAGCCCAACTAACTCAACTGCCAACGGAAGATTACAACGGACAAAATGGAGAAGTGGCTAAGGATCGTGTGTTCATGGAGAAGAACATGGAGAAGTCGTGGAGAAGAATCGATAAATAGGTCTCTACAAATAGATTTTGTAAGATCTTTTAGAATAACTTTCAGAATTTTTATGTAATATTCTTAGTGAAAGTTTGCTCGGTTTTTCTTCTTCTTAGACATTGATGTATTATAGATTGGGTTGAGAGAATCAAAATCTGTAATCATTCTTGAGAGAAAAAGAGAAAGAGAAAGAGAAGAGAGAAAGAGAAGAGAGAAAGAGAAAAGACTTCGAGTGAAGTCAAGGGAGAAGTCCACTATTTAGGGAAAACAGGCTGACTGGGAACAAGTTCCTAGAGGAACAGAGTTGGTCCGTTTAGGTTGTACAAAAGAGAGTCTTTTGGCCTAAAAGTGATTAAAGAGAATTGAGTCAAAATCCCTAGTGTCAAGGTTTTTCTTCCTATTGGCCTAGGAAATTTTCCTTGTAAAAGTCCCGTGTTCCTAGTTCTTTCTTTGTTCATGCAATTAGTTCCTTCTTATTCATTCTTTTATTTCCGCAAAAAGGTAGAAAATCTCTCCAACTACAATTCACCCCCCCCCCCTCTTGTAGTTGCTTAAGTGTTCGTCCAAGACTAACAAAAGAAGGCCATCAATCCACTGGCATACTTTCCAGATTGCAAAGATAGAATGAAGTGGGAACACAAAATCAAACTTTGTTATATGAGGTAGATGGCCCATGATCAGAGAAAACATCGAATATCATCATGTGAATTTATCCCCAAGTAGTAAATGCATGTTCTAATAATTCATGTACCATCAAAGGTTAGCACCAGTGGCATACATATTGAGGAGGCCCAACATAATTCATAACTTTCCAAATATAAGAAACAACATATTCTAGAAGAAATGCCGAAAAAAAACTCAGTTGACTACATCACTACCCTACTGTTATGTGTAAAAATTTTCCAAGCTGGGTACATATAAAAAACAAGAGAGGAAAACTCAGGTCTGCAGTAAGTTTGAAATGTTTATGAATTTATCCCTTTACAACAGCAAGAATTAAGAAAAAGATAACTCTTTTCCATGTGTTACCATAAATGAGTCCTTGTATTGACAACCGATTGATCTCTTTGCAAATCATAAACAGTCAGGACTTCAATACAAACCTGCTCAATATGCATAGGTCATTACTCATTACAATTACATTAATTCTACGAAAAAGTATCGTCACAAAATCCAAAAGTCACAGACATATCAGTAAGAATGTTGTTGGTCACAGTCCACACACCAGCTATGGGTCGGGTCTTCCATTTTCAACAATGTTTAAAATTTAAAGTCATCATTTGACAACTTTTTTTACATCTAATCACAATTGTACAATACCAAACATCACATAATACTGATTAGTCAAATGGCTTTTTCCAGTATGGCATCCTAGAAATATAAGGTACGTCTATGAAAGATAAATCTTCACCTACTTGGTTGTACTTGTGAAATAAAACAATGTAAAGAGCTTCCGCACAGGGTCATAGTTTCTCAGTCCACTGCACCATGTCCTGTTCATGATGAAAGCCTTCATGATTTTGGCTCCATTCTTCCAAATCACTTGCTGATAAAACAAAATACTTGTGTGATGTCACAACCTTAGCTAGATGCCCAAAATATATTGAAATTAATGGCCAACTATAAAGAAAGACCATACAAGAACAGCAAAAGTATGTAGTCTAAGTAGGATCGGTGCGTGTTTTAGCCCATTTAGGCATTTTTTTTTCCTTTTTGGAGCGAGTAGAATTTCCAGCAAAACATAACAGGAAACAAATAGTGATACATCCACCTACATATGAAATTCAAGTTCGACAAGTAACTTCACTCTTTATACAACTTCACCACTAAGAGTTCCAATACATGCTTTATTTAGGGATGGGACTACACTTAACAAATCTAGTCAAACGATCAATCTAATGAAGCAGAAGGAAAAGACACATGACAAACAAAGAAATTCAAGCCACAAAGATCAGTAGCATCCCAATTGGTGCACCTAAGTTGTTATTGTGCCTAATAACAGAATCAGTGGGAGTACAAGATATAAAAAGAGAGAACAATTTATAAGAATTCTTGTATGAATATTCTAAACAGAAAATTCTAAGAATCCTTGTATGAATATAGAGGTGCATTCTCTCATCTATCAAAGTTACTCAGGCATTGACTCCATTATCAGTCAGTGTACTATATATAGAAGGAATGGAGTGAACTAACAAGTGTATAGGATATGACTTACCCCATGTTCCTCATCCTTCACCACCCTCTTTCCTCTTAATTTGTTTAGACGAACAAAGATGTTCATCTCTGGTTGATCACCTTGATATTTTTTTTTTCCACAAAGAAGAAATCATGGTCATCAACACGCATTGGCCAACCTATTGAAAAACAGTCAGGCGACCTGCATGCATATAATCACAAAAATATTAATAGATTAAGATAAAGAATTGAGAGTTAAAAAAACTCAAAGAATTTAAGTCCAAGCACCTCAGATATAACCCGGTAAAGTGGGCTGACAACTTTGGTAAGAAATGAGTCGTTGTCGTTCCCTCCTCCATATACTGGCATACCTTCTCCCATGTCATCAAGCTAACAACATCAGTTAACATGCTATGCAACTCATATGCCATCTGAACAAGAAATAAAATTTCAAAAATTGAGTTACATCGTCTATAGACAGGACATATCAGTTTTAAACAAATACATGCATTACCTTATAGCTGATCTTCTGTTTACAAACCTAGATCAACTAAATTAAACAAAAGAGGGGATGAGTCGGACGATATCATTGAATTGATCATCATACAAGTCAAAAGGAAATCAAATTGTTGGAATGGCACGTAGGACAATTTATCATGTAAATGAAGTAGAAAAACTTACAGCACAAGAAATACATAAAACCTAATGACTTTATAATTTCACTGTGGTTTCGATACGATATAACGACACTAATAGAGAAATCGTCAAAGCTTTTCTACAATAATACAGAAAGACGATCACATTGTAATTTCTTCAAAGTAGACAATAATAGAAAATTTTGACAGGCACCAGAATACAGAAGAATACATCCAGGTAATTTACATTACAGACAATAATTCACTCAAATTCACATTTCACTGAATGTACTTTGCTTAGAATTCGTATCTAAACTGATCAAACACTAAAAATAACAAGAAATCGCTAAAAGAGCAGAGCTGGGGTTTGACATGTGAGGAGAAACTTCATAGATACGTAGTTACCTCTAGCATCTTCTGAGAAAACGCAGGGGGAGGTCAAATGATTGCGCAGGTAGCCAGGTACAATTTCGACAACAAAGAGAAGATCAAATCCTAAACCTTAGATCTAAAAGTAAGTCAAATTCGATTCAAAAACAATCGCAAGAATCTCGCAAAAACCCTAGAAATCGAGAAAAAATAGATTAAAAAGAAATTTACCTACCACCGTGAGAGAAGGAGAAGAGGATGCTGGTTGTGTCTGTCACTCCATCATCAAGGAGTCGTGGTGATTGTCCGTCGTGACGTCGTCTGCTCTCGCATTAGGGTTTTGAGTTGGGTCTTGGGAAGAGGGCGATGTGTGAATGAGAGATACGAGAGTGACGAGGGAATTGGGATGGGTTTTCGTTTGCTGGTTGTTTCCGTCAGAACACGAGAAACCGGAGAGGGGACCCCCATGAATGGAAGAGGGAAGATGGAAGGAGAGAGACTGAGAGAGATGGAGAGAGGGATTCAAGTTCTAGGAAGAGAGTAAATGCGGGTGCAACACTTAGAAGGAGGGAGTTTTGGGCCCAAAAGAATACTTTTGTGCTCCATTTTTCGGCCCAATCAGAGCACTTAAGGTTCTTTTTTATTTTTAAAAAAGAAACGAAGACCATGTGCTCCGTTTTCAAGCTCAATCCAAGCAGTTGATAAGTAGCACAAGCATTTTTTTCCACTAGTGTGGGATCTCGTTTGAGTTCCCTTTTTCCATATCACTTACTATTAAATCCAATGGATAGGATTTTAAGTGTTTCCAAGGTCTTGGTTCAAATCTTCTTGTCTCTGCTCCTCCAGATTGAGGAGCTTCATTTGTCTCGTCTACAGGATGAATTTCTAGTGCCTGTTCCTCCTGTATAACAGGATCAGGAACAGTTATCTCTTCTTCCGAAATATGCTTTTGTCGGTTCCTGCAGGTGTTAGTTCCTCATCAATGTTTACTGACTCCTCAATACGAGTCAGTCCTATTTCAAAGTCATTTTCATGACTTGGTTCCTGCAGAGAGTTAGTTTCATCGAAAATAACATGGATACTTTCCTCAACACACATTGTTCGTTTGTTGTAAACTCTATATGCCTTACTACTTAAAGCATATCCAATAAAAACAGCCTCATCGCTTCTAGCATCAAACTTTCCTAATTATCTTTACCATTGTTATGTATAAAGCATTTACAACCAAAGATTCTAAAGTATGAGATATTGGGTTTTCTTCCTTTAAGTAGCTCATAAGGGGTCTTCAAGATAATAGGTCTTATCATGACTCTATTGATTATGTAGCATGTCGTATTCACAGCTTCAGCCCAGAAATTTTTCGGAAGGTTGCTTGCAATTATCATTGTTCTTGTCATGTCCTCCAGTGTGCGATTCTTCCGTTCTACTACACCATTTTGTTGTGGGGTTCTAGGAGCTGAGAAGTTGTGATCAAGACCTTCATGCCTGCAAAACTCATCAAATTTTGAGTTTTCAAACTCCTTCCTACAATCAGAATGCAAGTGCTTAATCTTAAAACAACTTATTCTTTGAGTTCTTTTAGCAAAGTTAACAAATTCATCATATGTTTCATCTTTGCTATGAAGAAAAATAACCCAAGTGTATCTTGAAAAATCATCAACAATTACAAGCACATATCTCTTACCAGATCGACTTTATATTCGAATAGGGCCACACAAGTCCATATGAATCAATTCAAGGGGCTTTGTGTGCTCACCGTTTTCTTAGATTTGACAAGGATCTAACTTGTTTACCTTTTGCACAGGGTCCACAAACTTCATGGTTTGAGACTTTGATAGTAGGTAATCCAACTACCAAGTCCTTACCACTTAGCTTCTGGAGTAATGTCATACTTGCGTGACCACATCTCCTATGCCAAAGAAGTGGTTCATTATTGACGGCACTTAAACACGTTAGACTGTTCTTAGGAACAAGGTTGAGATCCACAACATAGGTGTTTCCTTTCCTTGTTCCTTCTAGAATTTTGGTACCTGTTCCTGCATTACTTACTATACAATGTTCATCAATAAAATTTACACTGTTCCCTTTGTCGCAAAATTGAGAAATACTAAGCAGGTTATGTTTTAAACCCTCGACCAAAAATACATTGTCTATGGAATGTGACTTAGATTTTCTTACCTTCCCAATTGCAACGATGTTACCGGTAAGATTATCTCCGAAGGTCACAGTTCCTCCATCATAGGCTGAAAGAGAGAGAAATATTTCTTTATCTCCTGTCATGTGTTTAGAACAACCGCTATCGAGGTACCACAGCTTGTTCCCCCTCACTTTAGCATGCATTAAAGCAATCAGTCAGTGGTAGGAACCCAGTTTGACTTGGGTTCCTCTATCGGGCTTGTATTTCTCTTGACTTTCCAAACTTGTTTAACTAGGTGGGTGTTCATTTCAATATGTTCTCTCTAGAGGAACAGTCAGACACTAAGTGTCCACTGTTCCCACAGTAAGAACATATTCGGCTGCTTGGAGGAATCAACATATTTTTTCATTTGTTTTTCTTCTTGTGATTGAAATCTAGCCCACTTCTTCCTTCATTTTTATATTTTTGTATCCAGCTTACTGGATCAGGAAGAGTCGTTCTTGAAGATTCCATTTTCTCTTTAAGTACCAGATATTTACTCAAAACTTTTTCATGTTCGAATTTTAACTTTTCGAACTCGGATGTGGTATTTATAGAAGAACTGGTTCCTTCAGGAACGAAAGTTTTCAATTCAGCCATTTCCATATTCAAGAAGTAGTTTTCATTTTTAGCATTTTCAAAAGTTTCTCGAATACGTCGGTTTTCATCAAAGACTTCAAAGAATCTTTCCTCAATGTTTGCATTCACGGTTTTAAACCAATTTGAATGACCTTTCGTGACTTCTAAGGCTTTTTCTAAATTTTCTTCTCTAACGCAAGTAGCCTTGTAGTCATCTAAGGTTTCCAAAAGTAGTTTTATTAATTGATTATTTGAAAGTTCTTTTAACTCTTCTTCAATAACATTTATGCGTACCTTGTTGTTTAGCAAGTCTTCTTCTTCGTCTGTTTTTAACATGAGACATAAGTGAGCTGTCTCCTCTTCTTGTTGTTCCCGCTCCTCGTCTGAATCCGATTCTCCCCATGCAGCTACCATGGCCCTTCTCATATCAACTTTAGCGAAAGGTTTATGTTGTTCATTTCCCTTTTCCTTGTACTTTCCTTTGATCTTTTCATTTTCCCAGAGAGGGCATTCCTTGATGAAGTGATCCGGACTTCCACACTTGTGACAACTTAGTTTTCCTGACTTTTTCATATTCTTCCCTTTGTACTTCTTTTAAAGTACTTTTTGAATCTTTTCACGATCAGTGCTGCCTCTTCATCATTAGTATCTGAATCCTCCAGATCATCGGACTTGAGAGCCAAGGCCTTAGGTCTGCTAGAGTCAACTTCATGAGTTCCTAGATGGATTTCATGAGTTAACAATGAACCGGAAAGAAGCTCGATATTGAATGTGGTGAAATCTTTAGTTTCGAGCAAGGAAGTAACCTTTACCTTCTATTTTTCATCTTGAGGAAGACTTCGTAGAACTCTACGTACTTGTTCCTCGGGAGTGATGATCTTCCCTAGAGATTCAAGCTCATTTATGATGTTGGAGAATCTTGTGAGCATCTCTTTAACATACTCCTTAGGCTTCATTTGAAATAGCTCATATTTGTGCATGAGCACGTCAATCTTTGATCTCTTGACTTCATTTGTTCCTTCGTGAGTAACTTGTAGAAGTTCTCACATTTGCTTGGCTGACTTGCATCCCATGACTCGATTGTGTTCATGGGGACCAAGACCGCAGTGAAGAATTTTCTTGGCCAAGCTGTTCATCTCCATCTTGTCGAAGTCATCTTTATCAAAATTTGAGAGAGACTTGGGAATGTCTTCGCCTTTTTCATTTTTCTCTGTGACTTCGAAGTCACCAATCTATATTACTCTCCAAACTTGATGATTTTCGGCCTTGATAAAAATTTCCATACGATTCTTCCAGTATGGATAATACTTGCCATTAAACATGGGTGGACGCTGAGTTGAGTAACCTTCTTCCAATCTTTCTCCTGATGTGTTCATCGTTTCCAGGAACTAGCTCCTCAGTGTTAGCTGATTTTGGAGGAACTAGGCTCTGATACCAATTGTTAGTCTTGGACGAACACTTAAGCAACTACAAGAGGGGGGGTGAATTGTAGTTGGGGAGATTTTCAAAATTTTTGCGGAAATAGAAGAATGAATAAGTAAGAAAGAAATAATTGCATGAACTTAGAAAGAAGTAGGAACACGGAATTTTTACAAGGAAAACTTCCTAAGCCCAATAGGAAGAAAAACCTTGACCACGAGGGATTTTGACTCAATTCTCTTTAATAACTTTTAGGCCACAAGACTCTCTTTTATACAACCTAAGCTCGGACCAACTCTGTTCCTCTAGGAACTGGTTCCCTGTCAGCCTGTTCCCTTGAACAGTTGACTTCTCCCTTGACTTCACTCAAAGCCTTTTCTCTTTCTCTCTTCTCTATCTCTTTTTCTCTCAAATTGATTACAGAGTTAGATTCACTCAACCCAATCTATAATACATCAATTTCTAAGAAGAAGAAAACCGAATGTACTTTCTCTAAGAATATTACATAAATTTCTGAAAGTATTGCTAAAAGATCTGTTACAAATGCCTAATTGTAGAGACCTAATTTCTCAAGCACTTCTCCACTATTTTCTTCAAAAACGTCTCCATGATCACACGTTAGCTTCAGCTACTTCTCCATGATCTTTCGGTTACAGTTTTATCGTTGATAGTTTGTTCAGTTTGGCTTCCATGATCTCAGCCAGGATCTCAGCCACTTCTCCATGTTCACACGCCTCACAAATAGCTAGGTTGTTGCGGTTCCTAAATTGTAGGAACTACCTCAATGTTCACTTTGTAAGCGCCTCCTTAGGTTAGTGTTTTTCGGCTCCTAGATTTTAGGTAACCATAGATGCTGCGCAAACACTTAACTAAAAATAATATTATGGAATCTTATTTGTTACATCCATAATATTAATCGGATAACACAAATAAATTATAAATAACTTTAAACTTGATAAAACACCTAATCAAATCTTCATAAAGTATCTATCATTTTATTTGTGAAACCTGAAGATAATTACACTAATTAAAACTAGAAAAATAAAATAAACGAAACAAAATAAGCTGGAGAAATAGATCTAAGACATAAACAAATTACTTCTAACAAGAAAACTAAAAACCGAATTAATAAACAAAAAATATGTAAACTTTAATTATATGTCATTATCAAAATAGTGAAATAACAATAACATCCAACTCAAGCAAGAGCATATTGGTTTTTCTACATCATCCACAAAATTGAAGAATTAATCCGAAAAAACGACAAAGATCCAGTTACTTTTATCCATTGCAGAAATACAAACGTTGTTTATAGATAGCTATTTATAGTACATGACTTTTGTTTTATTTTCTGAAATATAAGTGATAAGTATTGCCGCTTGTAATCAGAAGCAATTTTTCATTTGAGTTCCTCTGATAACTTGAGATTTGTATCTATTCCTTTGCTGATAACTATGATCTTTGGATTTTTGCTTAAATGGATTCTTGGCTTCATATGACTTCATGTGGAATAGTATGTTTCTCATGCTCATAGATACTTTTGCATATTTGGACAATGGTTCACTTGTCTTCTTGTAGGAATTGTGATATTGTCTTTTTGTGCCTTTGGGTGATGAATTTAAAATTCATCAAATAGTCAGGTGCCATACCGGATATTTGATGAGTCATCATAGGAATACCTGCATTGAAGATGTTAGTAAAATAAGTCCCTTATTTTTTCCTAAGTGATATTCACTTAGCGGGATATTTTTGCCTATTTTTCGCCTTTTCGCTGGCAAATCGTACTTATCGAGTCATTTAACCCCAAATTCTCTTTGAACATGCTTATATGAGGTATAATGTAACTAGTGTGTAGAGTTATAGTCATACATTTGTTGCTGGTTGCATTTCGGGAACGAAAAGGCCATTTCGGGCCTATTTTGGTCTTTTCGATCCCAACTCGTACTTATCGAGTCATTTAACCCCAAATTCTCTTTGGAGATCATTATATGAGGCATAATATAACTAGTGTGTAGATTTATAGACTTGCATTTGTTCTTGGTTGCATTTCGGGAACGAAAAGGCCATTTCGGGCCTATTTTGGCCTTTTCGCTCCCAAATCGTACTTATCGAGTCATTTAACCCCAAATTCTCTTTGAACATCATGATATGAGGCATAATGTAACTAGTGTGTAGATTTTTGGACTTGCATTTGTTCTTGGTTGCATTTCGAGAACGAAAAGGCCATTTCGAGCCTATTTTGGCCTTTTCGCTCCCAAATCGTACTTATCGAGTCATTTAACCCCAAATTCTCTTTGAACATCATTATATGAGGCATAATGTAACTGTTGTGTAGATTCTTAGACTTGCATTTGTTGTTTTTTTTTTATACCGGAAACATAAATTTGATTATTTTAGGCCTATTTTTAGGCTTTTCACAGCCTCCCTCCCCTCCCCCACTGTTGCCCTCCCCTCTCCCACCCTGCTGCCCTCCCCCACAACCCCCTCCCCTCCCCCTACTGCTGCCCTCCCCTCCCCCCACCACTGCTGCCCTCCCCTCCCCACACCCTACTGCACACCCTCCCCACACCCTACTGCCCCTCCCCACCCTGCTACACACCCTCCTCACACCACCCTGCTGCCCTCCCCTCCACACACCACTGCTGCATTCCCCACTACCCCCTCCCACTGCACCCCCTCCCCTGCTGCACACCCTCCACTGCCCCCCTCTCCCACTGCTCCCCCTCCCCACTGTCCCCTCCCACTACACCCCCCTTCCCTTGCTACACACCCCTCCACTACACCCCCCTACTACCCCCCTCCCACTGCACCCCTTTCTCTGTTGCACTCCCACTGCACCCCCTCCCCCTACTGCCTTGCTGCCCCCTCCTCCCTCCTGCCCCTGCACATAGCACCCTGCACACAACCCCCTCCCCTACTTCCCCTCTACACACCCTCCCCTCCCCTCCCCTCCCCCACCGCTATGCTACACAGCCCCCTCCCTTAAATGTTAATTTAATTTATTTTTTTATTAATGCGTATGTTTGTACAATTTCAGGGACATGGCGGAGGTGCATACGGATACGAGTGGGGAACACACTACCGAGGATGAGTCTTTCGATATGAGAAAGGAGCGGGGTAAATTGTTATGTGCTCGCCATGAAGAAAAAGATGCACAAAGCTATAAGAAGTCATTGGCGACGAAAAAGAGAAAAGGAAGGGGACCTACAAGGTCACTAGGGAAACCCACCCTCTAATGACTTTGGAGTACGATCATTTGGGCCAACCTTGTGGAAAATGGCGTCAAAAGTATGCCATGCAAATTGGGATTTGCATGCATAAGCTCTCCATTCTCCACTCATGGAAAGTGGTGCCCGAGACTTTGAAGAAGTGTATTTGGGAAGATACTATGGTAAGCTTCGCATACAATAACGTTTAGAATCTTAATTATTTAGTTAAATATATGTGTAATATATACTAATTTGTGCACTCCATTTTTTGTAGAATCAATTCAATATTGAAGATGATGAAGCTAAGAAGAATGTGTTTCTATCCGCGGTTGCCCAGAGATTCATAGATTTCAAGGCTAATTTAGTGTCTGGGTGGATCACTAAGCGGAGAAAAGTAGTGGGTACAAAGAAGAAGAACATCTACGGCGAAGAAACACCAACCGGTTCTGAGGTTTCACCGGACACGTCATATGCACCCTCCAAGTATCAGATATGGAGGAGTATCAAACCTGAAGAGTGGGAAGCATTTGTTGCAAAAAAAAAACAACCCCGAAAGCTATTGTAAGAATATTTTACTAAGATTTAATACACTTAGATCAAGTATTATTGTATAACACCATACCTAACCTTTGTTTATAATTGTGTGTTTCAAGCAACTCGTGAGAAAACTAGCGCGAGTGCAAAAGCTAGGAAGTATTACCATCATCTGGGGGCTCACTCGTACAGTCAGGCGAGAGATAAGTGGATGTATAGCCATTACCCCACGATAGGGTCGACAACGACAACGGGGACTAGCTCTACGACGATAGTTGCATAGCCTCGGCAACCATATAGAGTCCTCGATTGGTGGTGTTCGACGCATTGGGTTGTTGCAATGGGACAGAGAGTCTTGCCTGATCCCGGAACACAACAAATAGCTAACGCCATTGTAAGTACAGATTATATGATTATATAAGGTATATATAATATAACTTGTGCGCTCACAAGCATTTCTCTCTTATCCTTATGTAGATCGGCTTGAAGGAAAATGAGGCAACTGGTGAGTTCACTCCTAAAGGACACATTGATGCCTTACACGAGACATTAGGACGGGACCAATATGGACGTGTGAGGGGCGTAGGAGGTGTCCGCCTCAGGTTGAGAAAGGTGTATGGTGATCAATACATTACTACGTCAAAATCCAGTGCCTCCAGTGTGAATTCGGCAGCTTCAATAGCTGTGGAGGCTATGAAAGCTGCAATTCGGGAGGAGCTCAGAGAGGAGATGACACATAATTTCAACGCCATTTTGGCGCAAATGGGCTTACCGACTTTTGGTGCTTTCAAGCAGGGCAGTGTTATTACACCTACGCAGCTTGATCTAGTTCCGGAGTTGACAGTAATCACTTAATCCCTTTGTTTTTTTAAACAACTATTGTTCTTAAATGCATGAAATTCTTACTATATAGTTGTTTCATAGACTAATTATAAAAAGAGTTTTTATTTTTTTAAAGGAAGAGACACCATGTGAGCTATTAGCTCGAGGAGATGGTCATTCTAGTTTCATTCTCGTTGCTTATGGCACTGCAGAACCACCTAGGGACCGAGTACGATTGCACAACCAGCTTGTAGCTGATATTCACTATATGGTCAACGTTTCAGAGATTGTGTCTGGTTTCTAAGAATTACCTCTTCCACTGCCGAAGCCAGAAGTTGGTCTACATTCAGTGACTGATGCCCTTGGCAGTTATGTTCTATGGCCGCGTGCATTGGTGCGGTTTTCAGATGAGGTACAATAATTAACTATAACATATATATATATATATATATACATATATATATATATATATACATATATATATATATATATACATATATATATATATATATATACATATATATATAATATATTATATATATATATATATATATATATATATATATATATATTGTTTTCTTTTATAGTTCCTATGATTGTCAGTAATATCTTTCAATTTGACTAATTACTAGGTTTTGGGGAAGGCCGACAGGAAGGGAAAGAAGGCATGTTCACCTCAGGAAGGCCGACGTGATGAAGGTACACGAAATGTGGAGAAAGAAAATGATTTTATGGCAAAGCGTCCACTCATTACGGAGATCGAGAAGGTGCAAGGCCTTAGTTCTCCATGCTTTTGGCTACATGAGTGCGCTAGCGATGTAGCCGATGATGCAATCATTGAGATTCATTTGTCGCACCAACAATTCCACTACTTTGAGGATTCATAGACCTTCATTTCGAAGCTTGATATTAAAGAATTCTTATGTGGGATAGAGTTGAATGTTTCCATGATACAAACATTCATGAGGTAATTAATACTTTAGTATATATTCATAAACATATGCCTTAAGTAGTTTTCAATTCAACTTCCACAATAAGTAAGTTTTCTTTTAATCAATATGATTTCTCAGGTTATTATACAATGTATTGATTGCATCTAGTGAGCCACTATTTGGTTGGTTATGTCCAAGCATAGTAAGAGATGGTAGTTGGTTACAGAACAAAAACGAATTGAAAGAGTATCTCAGTGCATCTTTGAAAGCATCGTCTCGTCTTGGATATAAGATCATTCTTGTTCCTTATCTTGAAAAGTATGTTTCTTAAACTCACTTTACTTTTATTATTCGATAAATTAAATTGACCTATTAGTTGTTCTACGATTAATGATAACTATCTTTTATTGTTGTAGGGCTCATTGGACACTGATTGCGATATGTTTGTCAAGTAACGAAGTCTACCACTTTGATTCGTTGCGTCCACGACCAGCACGATCCTTACTAGTCAAATCATTGTTAAATAGGTAACCTAATCGAAACTCAATATATGTGCACTTATTAATATTAATATACTTCTAATCTTATAATAATGTATTGATGTAGTGTGATGAAGGATGCTAGTGCAACAGGACTTCGAGCATCAAAATCTCCTGTTTGGAATTCAGTCGAGGTAACATGACTAATTTTTTTGTCCTTATATAATACACATCTAACATGAATGTCATCTAATGCATCCTTTGGTGAACATTTAGTGTCCGCAACAACAAGATGGATTTGCATGTGGATATTACGTCATGAGGTACATGTTCGATATCGTCGATGATCTTCATAAGGTATGTAACTTATTAGTATATGTTACTTTCTGCCTATTTTTGCCTTTTACGCTTCCAAATCGTATTTATTGATTCATTTTTAACCCCAAATTCATTTTGAACCTGATTATATGAGGCATAATGTAAATATTGTGTAGATTTTTAGGTTTGCAATTGTTGTTTGTTGCATTTCGGGAACGAAAAGGTCAATTTAGGCCTATTTTTGCCTTTTCGCTCCCAAATCGTACTTATCGAGTCATTTAACCCCAAATTCTCTTTGAACGTGTTTATATGAGGTATAATTTAACTATTGTGTAGAGTTATAAGCTTGCATTTGTTGTTTGTTGCATTTCGGGAACGAAAAGGTCAATTTAGGCTTATTTTTGTCTTTTCGCTCCCAAATCGTACTTATCGAGTCATTTAACCCCAAATTTTCTTTGAACATGATTATATGAGGTATAATGTAATTGTTGTTTAGATTCTTAGGCTTGCATTTGTTGTTGGTTGTATATCGGGAACATAAATGTGATTTTAGGCCTATTTATGCCTTTTTGCGTCCAATTCCTATTTCTCGAGTCATTTAACTCCATTTTCTTTTTGAATATGATAAAATGAGATATAATATAACTAGTGTGTAAAGTTTTAGGCTTGCATTTGTTTTTGATTGAATTTTGGGAAGGTATATGTCATTTTTAGAACTACTAATTAACTACGATAAATGATTGAATTCTTATATTATGTGCTTAGTCCTTACTTGGTTGTTTTGCAAGGTTTATAAAAATAACACACCAAGTTTGAGGGCCTTCACCAAAGAAGAAATAGATAAAGTTCGAGATAAATTGGCATCCCACATTACCGATATTGCTTGTGATACATTTTAGCACGAATGTACTAATTTGTATCAATTCTATGTACACTTTTTACATTATTAAATATATATTTGAAGTTAATTATTACCTTTTTCCACTTGTCATATATTATTGCATTTTCATCGGCTTTTTTTTGTGTCGAAGGGAGGTTTTGGGTGGGGGTGGGGTGGTGGGGGCTGCTGGGTGGAGGGGTTGGCAGAGGGTAGGAAGGGCTGGATGTGGTGGGCAGGGGGAGTGTGGGTGGGCAGGGAGGGGGGAAGGGCTGGTGTGGTGGGCAGAGGAGGGGCTGTGTGCAGGGGCAGGGAGGGAGGGGTAGCAAGGCAGTAGGGGAGGGGAGTGCAGCAGGGGAGAGGGGGTGCAGTGGGGGGGGAGTAGGGGAGGGGAGTGCAGCACAGCAAGGGTGTGGGCAGTGGAGGGGTGTGCAGGGGAGGGGGGGCAGTGGGCTGGGTGTGATGTGCACGGGGTTGTGTCTAGGGGTGGAGGGGGCAGCAAGGAAATAAAGGGAGTGTGGGTGGGGCAGTAGGGGGAGGGGGGTGCAGTGTGGGTGGGGCAGTGGGGGGAGAGGAGTGCAGCACATCAAGGGTGTGGGCAGTGGAGGAGTGTGCAGGGGAGGGGGGGCAGTGGGCTGGGTGTGGTGTGCAGGGGCAGGAAGGGGAGGGGACAGGAAGGGAGATTTAAGTTTTTTTAAAAAAAAATTAAAACAAGAAGGGCTGTGTTTTTTTTCAACAAACGCATCCCTTCTAACCTTAAAGGGCTGCGTTTGTTGAGAAAAAACGTAGCCCTTCACAGTAGGAAGGGCTGCATTTTTAAAAAATGCAACCCTTCTACTCTAAAGGGTTGCAGCCCTTCACCTTAAGCTAAAAACGCAGCCCTTCATGCTTAAAAGGGTTGCGTTTTTAGGTAAAAAAAGTAACCCTTCACTTGTAGAAGGGTTGCGTTTTTAGGTAAAAAACGCAGCTCTTCGTTGTGAAGGGCTGCGTTTGAAAAGCGCAGCCCTACTTAAAAAGTGAAGGTTGTTACGGAAAGGGCTGCTGTCAAAATACGCAGCCCTAAGGGCCTTTTTTAGCGCAGCCCTTCCTTATTTTTTCACTAGTGGTTTTATAGTTAAAATCATATCTTATCCCATAAAATCAGATTTTCTAAAACGCGTTCTAAACAAGCTAGTAAAGGCGTGTCAAAGGCCAGGCTGGTGCGTCTAGTGTACCTTGTTGCGTCAGGCGCAGGTTTTCCTGACACGTGGCACAGTGCTACGCACCTGGCGCACAGCTCTGCGAGAAGCGCAATTTTATTTCTTATCTTTTTCAAAGCGCGTACCACGTGTACGCTTTCTACTGGGCATGACAATGCGCTTGACACATTAGCCTACGCCAGATGTAGCTGGCGCTTGAAGCGCTTTGTCGTTTTCCCTATAAATAGGCTTGTATTCGTGTTGATTTAGAAGAATAAATTTTACACATTAACACACTTCAAACTCGATGAATACCTTACTAAACCCCTCTACGAATTACAAAACATACCAACAAAAATCCATACCTTTCAAACACAAATACATTCAATCTACATACTTTCAAACATTTAGATTTTTAGGCTTTACGATTGCACGTCCTGAAGGTTGTCAATCTCACAAACCCAAGTTATGGCATAGTCTCGAGGGTCTTTGAATAAACACAAATACATTCAATCTACATGCTTTCAAACATTTAGATTTTTATATTGAAGTTAGTAAATATCTTCTTTCATGATGTAGATCTTTAATATAATATCGTTCTACTGTATATTCTAACCCCTTATTTCCTTTATTTATTTATTTTTATGTATTACTAAACGCATGCCTAATTGTGATATATATGTTATATGATTGTCCTACGTTATTGTTTTTATAACCCACATGTTATAATTGTTAATCAAGACCTAAAGAAGTTTTCTGACATTAATTTGGACGAACTGCTAGTTTTTGTAAATTGATGGCATAATAACTTGTTACTAAAAAAATAGTCTTTTTATGTGTTTCTTGAACCAACCTAGACTGATTATTTTTAGGGTGTTTAAAGCATTATTTGGTTATTCTTTTGCATAAAAATTGACATGAATCGATATTTAGTAGATATCATCAATGGCAACATAGTTCCTGACTGTGTTTGTACCCTCACTCGTAACTCAATCTTTGGTTCAGTTTGACCATCTATGGAGTCATCACGGGGAAATATACATTAGATAAATCCCTAATTTATCCTTACAATTTCCCAATATCCAATTAGATTTATGATTTTCATTTTAACTATTGTTGGCGACTTCAAAAATGTATTTCTATACACAAAACCTTTATAGTGGGGTAGTAAAAAATATGCGCTCATCCCGCGTAGGCGAAATAAAAAACAGCCTACAAATATCACCGACATAAATTTGTACTACTCACAAGTCATCTCTCTTCGTTCTTAAAAATTTAGTCTTATCAAAAGTCCCACGTACATATTTATGATCCATTTTAAAATTTTGACAATTTCTCATACCACGCTCTTGGAGCTTCTTTCAATCCATATAGAGCTTTGTCGAGTTTCTATACGTTATTTGGATAATTAATATTTTCAAAACCGGGAGGTTTATCCACATAAACATCCTCTTACAAATACCCTTTAACAAATGTAGTCTTAACGTCCATTTGATAGAGTTTCATGTTTTTGTGAGATGCAAAGGCAATTAAAATTATTATTGCCTCTAGACGAGCAACTGTGGCAAATGTTTCATCATAATCAATGCCCTCTTATTGGTTGTAGCCTTTTACCACCAGTCTCGCCTTGTTTCGTATAATGACACCATTTTTGTCAAGTCTATTTTTAAAACCTATTTGGTACCAATGACTGACTCCTTATGGGGTCTTGGTTCCAAGTGCCATACTTTATTTCTTTCAAATTGATTTAACTCTTCATGCATTGCTTGCATCCATAATAATCAATTAATGTAATTTGAAATTCATAAGGTTCTTTTTCATAAACAAAGGAAAAGAAAGCACAACATTTTTATAATATTGATTTCCTAGTTTGTACTCCCTTTGAGATATCACTGAGTGTCAGATCAGTAGGATATGAGCTTTGATGTTTCCACTTTTTGGGAATGGAACCGATGAAGTGTCCATTTATGAACTTTCTTCTTCTTGTGGAATTTCTATGTGATTAAGTTAAAGTTTTGATTTATTTTCTTGTGGATCCATAGAAGAACCTGGTCTCTCATGTGGTTCCTCTAGTGTATCTTCTTGGTTCAACGTAGTAGTTTCATGAGTTTCCATTTCCTTATCATTTGAACCTGAGGGATCGCTCTACGAACCATGTTCATCATTGTTTGAATGACTAGATGAACCATGGTTCGGTTCAGTTTCTTTTATTCTAAAAGAAGTTTATCTAATGAGTTCCCCACCAGTGAAATATAAAAGCGCAATTTGGAGATTCTCATCATCATCCTACATAATTAAGGTTTGATATGTGAAGAGTATCCAAGAAATATAGCTTCATCGCTCCACATTTGCAACCAAATGTTCATAATTATTGTGCACATAACATTTGCAACCAAATGTTGTTATGTGCCTAATATTTGGTTTCCTACCTATTAGAGGTTCATAGGGTGTTTTGTTTAAGAAAGGTCTTACTATTGCCCTATTCAAGATGTAGCAGGCATCGCTTTCCATAGACCACACCCTAGTATCATGTAGTGCCCACCTGGATTCAATTCCCAGGTTTACCATTAAAGTATTAGGGGTAGAATGCTTTACATAAGTTGGCCTCTCTGGTTGGAGTGCCTCTTAGAACTGATAGAGCCACAACTCAAAAAGATATGCTTGCATATGCTAGACTGCTGGTGGTGGTGAAATTGGACCAAGTATTCCCAGAGGTCATCTCATTTAAAGATGAGAAAGGTCATATGCAGACCCAGAAAGTGGTTTATGAATGTAAACCAATAATCTGTGCTGATTGTCATGGCATTGGTCATACTAAGGAGCAATGCAGACAGAAACGTTATGAGGTTGCCCAAAGGAAGATAATACCAAGGAATGTCTGGGTTTCCAAAAAGGGCTTAAGGCCTAGTAGTGAAGCTGGGCTGGCTAAAGTTACTACAACAGTTGATATATTACCCAATATAGATGAGAACAAGGAGGGAGAGGAGGAAGTAATTCAGGAACATGGCCCTGTGCAGAATCAGGTAGGGAAGGAGGGCCCTAGGGGAGGAAATCAGGAGTTGATAAGGATATTAGAGAGCTCACAGGAGAATGAGAGAGCTGTGGAAAAGGGGGGTGAAACAGTGAACAAGGATGGTGGAGGGAATGATGAGCTGATTCCAAATGGACAGCATAGCATTTTGGAATGTGAGAGGGCTGAATAGCTCCAATAAACATGGAGATGTGAGGTGTTTGATGCATCAACACTCTATGGGTTTGTTAGCACTGTTGGAGACAAGAGTTAAAGCATGTAATTTTCCCAAGGTGTTTCCTAAAATCAATAACAACTAGAATATCACTACTATCTACCAGTTTCATTCAGGGGGGAGGAATTGGGTGTTGTGGAATCCAAATAGGATGGGAGTGAACATCTTAAGGGTATCAGATCACTTTATTCATTGTGAAGTGGTACACATAGGCTCTGGTAAGAAGTTATGGTTTACTGTAGTCTATGGTGTCAATGATGCTGCTGGGAGACAACACCTGTGGAAAGACTTGGTGGACATGAAAAGTGGGATTCAAGGTGCCTGGCTGATAGGGGTGATTTCAATAATATGTTAAATCTTGATGAAAGGATAGGGTCTGCTATTTCAATGGAGGAAGTGGGAGCATTTAGACAATGTCTTAGGGACTGTGACCTTCATGATGCAGTGTACTCTGGTCCCTTTTTCACTTGGTCTAACAAGCAAGAAGGTGTAGATAGAGTATTTTCAAAAGTTGATAGAACTTGTGTGAATGAGATGTGGGAGGACATGTTTCCAGGAGCTACTAGTACCTTCTATCCTGAAAGTATTTCTGATCATTGCCCTTGTGTGGTTAGGCTGGATAGCAGAGTGGTGTCTAAGCCTAGTCCATTAAGGTTTTTCAATATGTTGTATCAGGATGGAAGTTTTGGAGATATAGTTGAGCAAGGGTGGCATAAGAGGATATATGGTGTGCCAATGTATAGGTTGGTAGTGAAGTTCAAAGCTCTTAAACAGGCCTTTAAAGGACTGAATAGAGCTAGGTTTTTAGATGTGGAGAATGAAGCTAAGAGGGCAGCTGATGCTCTGAAGAGAATCCAAGCTCAAATACATGCTAGGCCTCATGATACTGAGTTGCATACTCAAGAAAAGGTGATGCGAGGGAATTATGATAGATTGAGCAAGGCTAGGCTAAGCTATTTAAAACAAAAGGTGAAATAGGATTGGTTAGGTGGAGGGGATGCTAATACAACATATTTTCATGCCTGTTTCAAGCAAAGGAGATCTCATAATCATGTACATAGGTTACAAAATATGCAAGGGGTCTGGGTGGATACTCAGGAAGAGGTTGAAGAGGCTTTTCTGGAGTTCTATAAGGGCCTCCTTGGCTCCTGTGATGACAAGACTAAGGTGAGTTCCTCTATTGTGAAAGAAGGGAAGCTTCTAACTCCTTAACATCAATCTGAGTTGTGTAGGAGGTTCACTGCAGAGGATGTGAAGGCTGCCCAATTTGATATTGAAGACAACAAAGCACCTGGTCCTGATGGGTATATTAGTTGTTTTTATAAAAAAGCATGGCAGTATGTGGGAGCTGATGTTACTGAAGCAGTATTGGACTTCTTTCACAGTGGGAGAATGTTGAAGCAAATTAATGTAACTACCCTATGTCTAGTGCCTAAATGTGAGCAACCAGTTGATGTCTCACAATTTAGACCCATAGCATGTTGCAATGTTCTTTACAAAATTATTTCAAAAATGTTGTGTGCTAGATTGAAGAAGATTTTGCCTACTTTGATTAGCCCTAATTAGAGAGCTCTTATTGAAGGGAGGGTGCTAATATACAATATCTTCTTATGTCAAGATATTATGAAACATTACAAAAGAAAGAACCAGACTGAGAGATGTACTATAAAGGTGCACCTCCGCAAAGCATATGACTCTATTCAATGAGAGTTCATTAAAGAAGTTTTACAATCCATGAAGTTCCCTGAACAGTTTATACACCGGAGAATGATTTGCATCACAACACCTAGTTACTCTTTAAGTGTAAATGGGGGCTTATGTGGCTTTTTTGAAGGTAAGAAAGGTCTACGGCAAGGGGACCCTATATCCCCCTTGCTATTTGTGATTGCCATGGATTATTTCTCACGATTGATGATAAGAATGGGGAGGAGAAAAGTGTTTAGTTTTCATCCAAGGTGTGGTTCACTAGCTCTTAATCACCTCATCTTTGCAGATGACCTGATGCTGTTTAGTAAAGGAGATATTCAGTCTACAATGCTCCTGAAGTGAACATTGAAAGCCTTTGCAGCCACTTCAGGTCTAGAAGCTAGCCATGCTAAGACAGCAGCCTACTTTGGGAATGTGGATGAAGAGGTTCAAAGAAGAATTCTACAGATAACTGGTTTTCAGAGAGGTGAGTTCCATTCAGGTATCTTGGGATACCTATCACCTCTAAAAAGTTAAAAAAGAATGATTGTGATTTGCTTGTTGACAAGATGCTGAAAAGAATTAGAAATTGGAGCTCTAGACACCTCGTTTATGCTGGGAGAGTTACTCTTGTAAATGGAGTACTCCTTAGTCTGCATACATACTGGGCGCAAATCTTCCTACTCCCCAAGAGTGTATTGCATAAGATCACTCAATTATGCAGGGCTTATCTTTCGGATGGGAAGGTATACTTAGCTAAAACCTTGTTGCATGGTCTTGGGTTTGTATGCCAAAGAGGAATGGAGGGCTAGGCATTAGAGACTGCATAACTTAGAATATGGCAGTTGTGGGAAAGCTATTCTGGCAAATAGCAAGGAGGATGTTCTATGGATCAAGTGGATCCATAGTGTTTATGTCAAGGAACAGACATGGTGGGAGTATAAAGCTCCACCAAGTGCAACTTGGATATGGAAAGGGGTGTGCACAACAAAGGAGGTCTTGAAAGATGGAATCAACAACAACAACAACAACAACAACAACTGGGGCACATGCACTAAGAAATATACTGCTAAGGAAGGGTATAAATGGCTGAAAGGCCAATATGAGGCTGTTGGCTGGCATCATTGGGTGTGGAGTGAGTTAAATGTACCAAAACATGCATTTATAAGTTGGCTTGTTGCTTTGGGGAAAATCAAGACAAGGGAGAGGCTGAAGGTTGCTGGAGTATGTCAGGATGAGCCATGTTTACTATGTACCAATGGTACTAATAGTTGTATGCATCTATTTGTTACATGCTACTTTAGCAGAACAGTATGTGTGAATGTTATAAATTGGTTGCAGATACATATAGGGAATATTGAATGTATATATACTGCTTAGAAGAAGTGGGGGAGAAGGTACATAAGTAAGAAACAACAGCATATCTGTTATAGTGCATTGGCAGCTATTGTATACCATATATGTGGAGAGCAAGGAATCATTCCTTGTGGGAAAGTGTTGTTCTTAATCCTGATAGAGTAGTACAATGTATAAAACAAGAGGTTATTGGTAGAGTTAAAATGTTAATGAAAGAATCTTGGCCTGAAGCTCTAAAAAGCTGGGTAAATGTAATCGATAGCTAAGGTGTGCATGGATGCAGGATTTATGGATGAGTTGTTTTTGTAGTATTGATTAGCCTACTAGAGCCTGTTCTAGTGTGGCTTAGGTTGTATGTTGCCTGATGGTTTTCACTGATTTTGGTAATATATTTCTTACATTTTACCAAAAAAAAAGAAAACGGAGTGTTTTTAAGTACCTTAATTCTCCCTAGTTTTCACTTGAATACTTCTCTAGATTCTTTAATCTTCAAATGGCTTAGATACTCGAGTACCTACACGAATTGATTGATGCATATCATTATTTTCATGATCTAACCTTGAATCTCAACTTGAAAAACATACCATTTTACTTCTTTTGCCTCCCTTACCTTACTATGGGAATTTTCTCTTATAGATCTTCTTATGTCTTGCCAAAAGCTTTACTTCAAGCCTTATTTTTCTGAAAAAATCACATGTAAATATCTAGGTTAGATTTTCTCAAAGTGGATTGGGAGATGACCATGGAAGAAGAAGAAAAGAAAACAAAAGAGAGATCAGGGAGACCTCCTGTGGTCAGCGTGTATCAAGGGGAAGGAGGAAGGAGAATGGGTAACCCTCAACCAGTAAAATTTAAGTAGTTTGAAAATTATCTTATTTACCTAGGGGAACTTACTACTTAATTCAGTCCCCACTTTTGACTTCTCCTAATATTTTAAATGAGAAATCCTCCTTCTTTAAGTTGTTGTACCAGAAGTCCCTATCCCAACTTCACTCTTTATGTGGGCTCCAAAACCCCTTCTTATCACAACTAAATGATGGATATTTTTTGCCCACATGTATAAGAGTTCAAAATATATTTTTTTAGATTTTTCTCTCTTCATCCTTGGGCCTTATAGGGGTTATAGTCCAAGGCTTCAAATCTGAAATAGAGCTTGTTATTCATCAATTTTATCTTCAAAATTTCCTTCCAAGTTTTGTTTATTTATCCTATTTTCTTCAAATTTGATTTAAGAAAATTAGCTACTTCATAATACAGATAGCCCTTCACTCTTCTTTGGGCCTACTATGGTTATACGAAGAATCTTTTCTATGATGACTATGATCCTAAGTGAACCATCACACGATTTAAGGTTATATGAAAGTATATTTCTCTTTTTAAAACTATTTGTACAACAATATTAATAATAAACACCCATGTGTAATTTTTTTGTGCATACATATAAAGTGATAAGAGTGTTTTCACTTGCTTATTGGTTTCAAGCTGTTACAAATAATATGCCAGTGAGAAGGGTTCTGAAGATTTCTTGGATGACCATAGTGTAATGCACAAATTGGAGTTAACAGAGAAGATTAGACATGCATTCGTGATAAAATGAGGGTATGTCTCTTCATTTGTAGTTATATTTGAGGGGCATCATACAAAATGACCTACTCGGGCCATTAACCCCATGTCAGACCCCACCCAATGGCCTTGATTTCATTTGCAAACATTTTGCCACCACCCATTAAAAGAGTTTTTTGGCAAAGCCCTCAAAGTAAGGAGAAAGGTAAAAATGATCCAAACAAGGGGAAGAGAAACAACACTGTTAGGTGCAGCAAGTGCAAGGACGTAGGTCGCAATGCAAGGAGTTTTAGGCGTGGATCCACAATAAAGCAAAAAAAGGCTTCAACTGTTATCGCTGCTGGAGCTGGTGATTCTGGTGCTGGAACCAGTGCTGGCCCAAGTGGAACAAAGAGGAAGATCGCATCAAGGGTAAGCTCATCCAAAGGGGTAAACAAAGGGAAGAAAAAGTGAAGCTATAATTATGACATATTAATGCAAGGTTCATAATTTTTTGTGCAAATATGACTAATCAAGCTAGGTTTTTTTGGGTCTCAAAACATTTCATCATTTTTTGTTAGCCACTAGGGGTATATTTTGTAAAGCTACAATTACATGCCTACTTATGTCTTGTCTAGTAAAGCCAATATTTTGCAAAGCTACTAAACTCAAATGTAATTGCTCAACTTTATTACATTAATCACTTCATCATTACATATATATAAGCAACATAAACAAAGTTCAGCCTATTTGGGTGGTTACTTTCTTTAGATATTTCAGTTTCTTCTACATATATTGGATTATCAACATGGTACACCTCTCAGTAGAAGGGCGTGAAAAGGCCGTGGAGACTTTGACTTAAACTTACCTCATATAGTGCTTGATATTAACTCGTATGTACTGGTATCTTCACACCTAAGTCAAGTAAGAACCTCCCTTAAGCAAATTGGCCTCCCTCAAACTTCTATTCTTTGTAAACTGGCCAGCCTCCATGCTTCCCCCAATCCTTTAAGAGTTGTTACTAGTTTGGTGTAGCTTCTGAATAGTGACCTTGCACCAATTGAAATCATCACGTTCATCACACTTGTAGTAGATCCTTTGGGGATTTTGTGTGCTCTCTGAACTTCTTATTGTAACCCTTTTGCCACATTTGCACATTTTGTTTGAAACTCATATGTATGAGGATTCATATGTGGAAGATGAATTGTGTGCTTGTAAACTCATGACCCCAAAAAAAGGGTAAAGAAGGGGATAGATTGAGAAAACAAGAAGAGAGTGTTAAAGAAATTAGAGTATAAGTATCACTTACATAAGAAAAAGAGGAGAGAAACAAACGGCTAGTTTTTTATAAAAGTGAGCAAAACTATATATCTCAAAGGTAAATTGTGAATTAAGTTTTTATGATGAACACTTGACGTTGGGGTTATGTCATCACTTTTTTCAAACTATGGGGAAACCTGGTGAATTTTTGAAATACGAGGGTACCAGGTGAATATTTGAAAAACCCAGGGGTACCTGGTGAAAATCCGCAAGTTCTAACCTTTGCTTTAAGTTTAAAATTCCTCCATAAATTACTCAAGTTGTGCTGTGACTATCAGTGCAAAAACCCCGTGCAACTATTCCTCGAGTACAAAAACCCTTGTACCCTTACAAAGAGAAACAAAAATTTAAATTATAAATTACCTCGTGTGTACCGCCAAAGTACTAGAGATAATACCTAAGCTCAAATGACTATAATATATTATAGAAAGCTTCTCAAGATCCTTTTGCAATCTAACTCTTTTCAATGTTTGGAATTGGGTGTTTTTCTCTTCACTCCAAGAGCTTCCTTTTATAATAACTTTGATAAGATGTTTTTCAACAAGTTGGAGATAGAGCCATTAATGAAGGGATATTTGGAAGGATATAATTTTGACTTTGAAGTGGTAAGCAATCTTCCGAAACAAGCACACTACTGACAGCCTATGCATGGGTACGTATTACGTAGTTTAGCATAAAACATATGGATGCATAGTCAAAATCTAGTAAATAGACCAAGTGTAGGATATGGATATGGTCCACCCGTTGGCTCTAGGCCTTTACTCTCTTTGAGCTTCTTGAAAAAGTTGGTCCATGAATTGTTTCCGATAAGATTTTACAACCAAATGAGTATACAAGAAAATATAAGAACTAGAAGTTAATTCCTAAAACTTCTTGACAAACTTCTTGTGCTTGAGCTTTATTTAATTTCACTAGTACAGAATCAACAATTTGCATCGTGCGTCGCATGCATGAAGAAGTGATGCAAGTAGTCAAGATCAGACAATTTGTGCCGCATTATAATAAAAGTTTGATGCAAATAATAGGAGTATTTGCGTCGAAAGTGCCTATTGTGCGACGCAAATTCTTGTATCAAGCAATTTGCGTCGAAAGTGCCTATTGTGCGATGCAAATGCTTGTATCGGGCGATTTGCGTCGCACATGAATGCTCATCCGACACAAATGAGTGAGGTAGCTGGTTTTGGATCCGACAATGTGCGTCGGATTGGCCCTAAAGTGCGAGTAGATAAGATGTGCATCGGACGTTGACCAATGTGCGACGCAGATAATAGTTACAATAAGAGTTGAATTTTTAAAAAAAATTGTGTCGAACCTTATATAAGATCTGATGCAAATAATGTTACCCATATCAAATAACAGCCTTTCATTTTACTTTCTCGCTACTCTCATCCTCTTCAGCGGCTAGGGTTTTCTCCTGAAGTCCCAAGCACACACTCTATCGTCTAGATGTTCATATTAACCTGCGACTTTGTGCTTCTCTGCTTGACTTTGTGCGTCTCAGGCGGACTTCACTTTTCTCAGGCGAGTTTCGCACATATCTCAGGCGACTTCGCACATGTCTCTCTCCTCTAGATCTTCAGATCCACCTTTTTTACTTCGCACAATGGCGATTCATCTCTTCTACTCTTTCTTCGGCAACCATTATAATCTTACCACAAATTCATCTCCTCCATTTTTCTCTCCTCTTCAGCGACGATGAATTCCTCGGATATTCCATCAATATACGACTCTTCTTCTTCGGATTCTGTTTTTCCTTGTTTTCTAGATCATTTATTTATTTTGGTTTTATGATTTTTGTGTTGATTTGAAGGAAATTGAAGCTAAGTGCTTCTTTTTTATTCCTTATTCATTGCATTTTTAAATTTGTATTGTATATTCCCCATTTTTGTTGTTGTTTTCAATTTCAAGACACTATTCAAGAATTTTGTTGGTTTATTGTTTTGGTGTTCGAGTTATAAATTATGCAATTTTGGATAGTAGCAAAGAAATTGCACTTAGGTTTGCCGTTAGGTTTATAGATTATAAATCTACTGCTTCGAGAACCGCTTCATTATTTTGTTGTTAGATTTGTAAATTATAATTCTACTCCTTTTATTGTATATATCGAAAATATCAGTGAAGTTGTCTGAATTTTCATGTTATTGAGGGGGTTGTTTTCCCTGGAATGCAGTACTAAAGCATTCATGCTTTTGTACTGTTTTATTTTCACAAATCAGCATTTGCGTCGCATGCTTAGCCAGGTGCGATGCAAATGGCTCTTCATCTACGTCGCACTTTGCCAAGCATCCGACGCAGATGCTTACTGTTTTGTGCATGATGGGTGTTGCTTGCGGGATCATGTGTGTCAGACTTTGCTTAGTGTTCGATGTAAATATACTATAATTTGTGTCACGTACTAATCTGGCGCAGATCGTGCCTCTATCATTTGCGTCGAGACCTGTGTTGCGGACCGCTGTCCGACACAAGTGGTTGTCCCAGGTCCGACGTAAATAGTTATTTATGTACTAGTTTTTATCCAATTTCTACGTCACAACAAAACAAGCTACAAACACATTAATTAATGTTAATTGTTTATTATCATCAAAATACAAGGATTCCAACATTCATTTATTCTACATCGTTACTTAAATTAGCCATTTGCCAACTGTTGAAACTTGTAATGTCTAGCCTGATTATTCCTTTTTGTTTGCGTACCTTATGTAGTATGATTTAATGCAATTAAAAGTTGTTCTCTTAATTCTTGTTACTCCCTTTTTTTATCTCCTCTTGTTAAGTATATTTTTTGATAATTGAACATTAAGAATTGTTCATAAGTAAGTGAGGCTTATCTAAAAGTCAGTAACCCCCATGGGTACACCACCAAGGCACTCTAGACGTTGGGTTATAGGGTGTCAATTTCTTATGGCAATTCTTGGTCCAACAATCATAATAGAAAGCAAGGAGAAAAGAATAAAATAAATACTTAAGTTCATGGAAGAAAGGTAGAGTCTTATTGAGCAATGGAGATTTATAAGTTTCTCTTTCCATCTTCTCTCCAAGGAAAATCCTAAAATTCAAGTGCTTCGATATCCAATACATGGCATAATAAAAGTTTCCTTGAACAATGTTTCTAAAACCTAATCATACATTAGAAAAAAAAAAAATTGTAAATTCACAAGAAAAACAGCCTTAAAGTAGGTCAAACAGTCGAGCAAGAAGTTGCATGGTCGTCAGTGATCATGCACGAGTCAGCGAAAATCTTCTCGGTCATCGGGACAAAGAAAAACCTTTTGTTCCTTCTATCTACATAGTTTTCCAGGCAAGCAAAGATATGTTTGGTCCTACAACCCTTCGCACAATCAAGCAAAAATATGTCTGGTCCCAGTAACTATGAATTCTATGAACCAACAAGTTATAATCAAATGAACTAAAAATGCACCAAAATTACATAATAATAAGACTTAAATGTAGACTAAAGCCGACTTATCATGAAATCCAATCAGTTAGGCTTTCTTACTTTTGTTTCTTGAAGTGAATTAATAAGTGACATGGTTAGGAACGTAGTATTTGCATTATCTCTTGCATTATCATTGCTCAAGTATTTTCGCAGCGTGAACCATTTTTCTGTTTGTTCCACTAAATATAAAAAGTTTTTAAATTAGTATTATCATCGTACACAATTTAACCCTCCATTCTTGTGTACTAGTTGAACCTTCAGAATTTTTCGAAATAATCCAAATGGGTTTTTATATTGCTTTTGTTAATCATTTTTAAGTCTACGTTATGTACAAAAAATAACAGTTAGGATCATTTTGAAAATATCCTACCAAAAATTTGAATTATTCTAGAATAATTTAGACATAGGAATATTAAGGGAAGACAATTGAAAATTAAGACTTTTATATTAATTTTTCTATGATATTTACAAATTTATGTTGTTTAAACTTATAATAGAATTGGTTTGTCATAGAAAAATTGGTGTTTTTGCAAGGAACATTATGTTAGATTTGGTAAAACTTCCTTGGATGGAGTGAATCCATTGATCTTAATATATAGGTTACAATATAAAGGTAATCCTGACTAAATTAGAGGTTTAATTCTATAAACTATATCCAAATACAAAATGTAATCTTAGTATATTTGATATTCTACCACATTAGACTTTAGATTTTTCGTAAGTGATATGAGTTCGAGTCACTTCTTGCTTAAGATTGGTTCGAGAAAATTACTATCCAGATTTGAGATGTCTTAGCTAGGTTTCAAAATCCTTCAGCTGAGACAATGCTTATTGATTTGCGTCCAACACGCTCTTTTAGAAGCCAAAATGGTTTCTATTAGGAAGTAGGAACACTTGGACTTTTGTGCTTTTAATATGTGTTACTAGAGGCCGTCCTATTGGTATACTTTAGGAGCAACTCAAATGTCTCTTTTGGTTATGTCTACCTTTATCTTAGCAAACAATTACTTTTTATTATTTACTTCTTTTTGGTTAAGAATGCTCTTATGCATGAAATTTAAAGCACTAAATCCATCTAGACTGCCATATACTCTTTGTTTAGTATAAGAAACATGGATTATATTTCATATTCATCTTAATTTACATTTTAGTATATATAATAAAGACAAAGAGGCAACTACACACAAACATTTAGTCTCTTCATAATAATAGTTTCACCTACAATATCTTGGACATGCATGCGCGTGTAAGTTTTCAATTCCATCAATTTATTCGCTCCCCCATATGTCCTCAATTAGTAATTCACATGACATATATCATATTGTAAGTTTTTTCATGGCCATAATTCACTTGTAAATTACTCATATTTTTTTATTTGTTTGTCATTTGCTAGTATCAAGCAAAAATTAACCAATGTAGGTGTTATCGAAAAATTGAACCAATAATTCAATCGTCCAAAAAATGCGAAGGCATATACTTGGTACACAACAGGAAACAGTAAAGTATCGCATGTATGTAACTATATTGGAACATATATGAAAAGTGGAATAAACGCCTTTTATTTATGCTAATACACTAGATAAAGAAAATAATATTTTAATATAGTACAATAATGCTTATTAATTGATACATGTCCTAGATGAGGATATGTAACCAAAACAAACCAAAAAAAAGCAAACAAATGACATGTTAGCTCATGCAATACTCAAAATTACTTAATAAAAAAACAAGCTAGCTCTAGCTGGCATTTGTGGATCTAAATCATTCATACCCTATATATAGACCCACTATCCCGTGTAGTTATCTCCATCATTTCTAAAACTTGGTGCTATTCTCTATTTCCTTAAATCTAGCTAACTACAAGATATATATACTTATGTACCATGAATTAGAGACCTAGTGAACATTTTCTAATTATTCCAACAATATTTGGCCTTTTGTGTTCTATAACTACTTCATCAAATTTTATTATCTTTCTCATCTCATAACCACCTTTCCCTCCCTCTAGTAGGACCTAAAGGTGGTCCTGAGATAATAGTGAGATTGATTCTTAGATGCAAAGGGTTTGTATGGTGAAATAACAGGAAAATATTTCTATCTATTTCTATATTCATATAATCTATATAAATATATGGAAGAAATGAAGGAATGGAAAAATGGCATGGCAATTAATCACATATCATTGAGCCCATATACGGAATCTAATGTTATCTTGCCTCAATGTTGTCATGGAATATCAAGGATCCTTTTAATGTGGAATGGTTTACAGATTGCCGTCCAAAATAAATGGGGGGGCCATGATTCTCAAAAGAAGTCTGAGCAACTTATGTTTGATATCGTATCTTTGTTTTGTCAATCCAAAGGTATTCATTTATAGATAGATAATATTAGTATTATCCTCTTCTTAACATTTTGCTGCCTATTCTACAATTCTACTTTAATTTTCCCCTCCTTTCTCAACGTTTTAGATTTTTGTTTATATTATTCAGGATCATTATGCATAGAAGAACTCGAAAATTTATTGCACGAACGCATGTTATTCTCATTTAATACAGACATTGAAGATGGTAGCATTGAAGAGGTGGGGATTTTATTTATGTTCAGAAAATATGAAAATCACACCATAGAGATACAATTTGTTTCTTTGTTACAAATAAAATAAGTTATCGGTTAAAATTGAAAGTTATATGGTTGATATATTTCAGGTTGCAGAGCAGTTAATGACCGTTCATGAAGGATGCTTCCGTAGTTGCCATGTATAAGTTGCAAGTGATCAAAATTAAACGAATTAAGAAAAACTATCTCAACATGAACTAATGTAGGAATCTATAAGGTAAAACCAATTTTGTTTAAATGCTCATTTTATAGATAAATTAAGAATTCTCATTGTTGTGTATCATTTCCACGAGATAAACTCATAATTGTAAATATGACAATATTTTGAAACGGGGATCAGAATGGGAAGTAAGGGAAAGGAAGGGGAACAGTTCTATTGAGATAATAATAAGAAAAATAGTAGAGTTCTTTATTATATCTTGTTCTAATATAGTTGAGACTTGTATTAGATTGTATTATATTAAATTGTATTAAATTTACTACTTCTAAGGTGCCAGCTTAGTTCACATGATGTAACTAACTAATTGATCGACATAACAGAATCAGTTAGTTAGTTGTAGCTTTAGTGTAGCTCAGCTCCTTCTCTCTTCTCTCGTTTTTTCTTCTTACCTTATTGTACATCTTGTATATATAAAACTAGAGTTGTAGACATCAGAACTTAACATTCATTCTATCAATTGAGAAAGTTTTTCTCTCTCTAAATGTAAATTATCTCAATCATATTGCTCTCAACTTTCTTTCATTTTATCTTAGAAAAATCTCAAATTATCAATACTCATGTATCATCATGGTATCAGAGCAGCCTTCTTGGAGTTGCTGGTTAGTTCTGCAATCTTAAGACAGTTCATGAAGAAATTCAATCCAAAATCATCAGATTAATCAAAATTAGCTGATATTCCAAAATATTACTGTAAGTTGAAGTTCATCCTCAAAATAAAATTCTAGCTTCAATTGTAAGTTGAAATATATCCTCAAGTTCTAGAATCTATTTTTGTTCAAAATGCTGAGAAATACAAGCTCAAATGAATCACAATCTCAAACAAACCATTAAATCACTCAGGATTTTAGTAGTGCTTATTTTCTCAATTCTTATGATTTCAGCACTACAGAACTTCTTCCTATTGTTTCTCTGCTAATGGATATTCAGATTGGAAACGATAAATGATTAAAGCTTTGTCTATTAGAATAATTAGGATTTGTGGATTGATCACTGACAAAACCATCAGAAAATGCTGGTTTACTGAAAATCTGGACTAGATGTAACAATCTAGTCATATCTTGGTTCTTAGCATCGTCATTAGATCATACAATTGCAAGATCAATTCTCTATTTTAAAACTACCAGAGGAATTTGGATCAATTTAGAGGATACATTTGGTAATTTCTCTGGAACTGAGGTGTAATGATTATAACAATAACTGTTTGATATTATGCAAAAAGAAAATGAAAACATATCTGATTACAAGGATCAAGTCGATTTCGGACATGATAGATGGTTTAGATCTTATTCCTACTTGTTCTTGTACTGGTTGCAACTGTAATTTTCCTAAGCAAATTCTGAAGTCTCAGTAGAACGTAACACTTGTGCATTTCTTGATAAAAATAAGTTAGGAATATGCCTTAGTCAAGAGTACAATTCTATTGCCATCCCTTGCCTAACATTACTCAAGCTTATAGGCTTATGTGTCAAGAATAAAGTCATAATAACATTAGTGAACCTTCTAAGTCTAGTACTGAGGTTGTTGCTTTCACAACAAAGTCATATGGTGATTCGAGGAATTACAAACCTAGAGTCAGTTTTAATACTAGCAATGCAAGTGTTGATTCAGGGAGAGTTATTGGCAATAAAAGAGTTTCAGCCTATTTTGTGATCATTGTAAGATTGTTGGTCATACCACGGATAGGTGTTAGAAAATCCATGGTGATCTAGCTAACCATAAATTTGCCAAGGGTAAAAGAGTTGCAGTTGTAGCTCAGCATGATGATAATGAGAACAATGAAGTATTTCAATCTTCGTTCTCCAAAGATCAATACTATACGATCATGGAGGCACTCAACAATCATGTTGTTGCAGAACAACGAGATAAATCTGAAGC